>NC_135534.1:204974436-205318748 GCF_045843805.1 Urocitellus parryii
AACCTAGTGCCTCACACTTGCTAGGCAAGTGCTCCACTACTGAGCCACAACCCCAGCCTCCATGGCTCCTTCTGATAACAGATCAGGTGCAGGCTCCCACGTGCCAGGCTCCACTCCTTACACCTGTCACTATGAATTTACAATTACAATTTAGATATGGTTATTGTTTCCACTTGGAAGGGAGGGAAAGTGAGGCTTCCATCATTTGTCCAAACCAAAGTTAATAACTGGTAGAGCCAGGATTTGAAGTCAGCTGTCTGATACCAACTGGTGCTGTGCACTGCTCTTATACTTCCTCAGATTCTCCTGCCACAAAGGGCCTCCTTGTGGTCAGCATCCCAGAGAGAGCCCTGAGATTTTAATGGGCTGCCTGTGTGTCTTATCCCTGCACCCAAACTCAGAACATGCTGTTTCCCAAGGCTCAGCACAGTCTGAGACGGACAAGTGGTTCTCCCATCCAGTTATCTCAACCCTACACAGTTTGACAGTCAGCCTTCCTGCAGGACAGCTGAGCTCTGGTCCAGGCCACTCACGCTCATACCAAGGAGCTCCTGCCATCTAGTGGCAACATAGAAAACTACAGCAGCTAGAAGCCTTGCATCCCAGGAAAGCAAAGTGGCCACAGACCGGCCACTCAAGGGTCCTGAGGAGAAAGAGGGCTGAAACTGGTACCCCAAATCTGCCTTGTGAAAATGCTCCAGAGGCCAGTAGATTATTGGGGCAGGAGGAATGCAAGAAGAAAGGGCACAGATGATCCTTAACTTACGATGGTTCGACTTAGGATTTTAGATGTACATTCATTTAGTAGGAACAATACTTTGAGTTTTTAATTTTGATCTTTTCCAGGACTGACACCACGCGATATCATACTCTCTCATGATGCTGGGTGGTTGCAGGGAGTCACAGCTCCCAGTCTACCACCTGATCATGGGAAGCAAAGATACTGTGTTCACCATCTGTCTCCCATGCCAGACAACCATTCTGTTTTTCACTTTCAGCACGGTACTTGATAAATTAACAAGATATTAAACACTTACGCTTGTAAAATAGGTTTTGGACTGGATGGGTCTGCCCCACTGTGAGCTAATGTACGTGTCCCATGAGGAGGCTAGAGAAAGCTAGGATGTTCTGTGGGCTAGGTGTATTAAGTGCACTTCTAATGTTTTCAATTTATAGTGAGTGTATCTGGATGTAGCATCATTGTAAGTTAAGTGGAATCTAATAAGAGGTTTCTGAAAAATCCGATGCTTGTAGCTTTGAATTCTGCTTTCAGGCACTTGGGGCTCCTAGCCACTGTCTGTGCCTCAGTGGACATGTCCAAGATGTCACTGGGGATCTGTAGCCCATGGGCATGGGAAGCCCCTGCTCTGACCCTGGGATGCTCTCTCTTTCTCTCCCATGTCCCTTTCCACAGGGCAGCACAAACTATTTCTTGAGCAGTGGTGACAAGATTCGATTCTTCTTTGAGAAAGGTGTTTTGGACAATAAAGGTTTGGAGCTGGGTCCCCAGAGATGTGGGAGCCCCCTGGGAGGTTGCTGGATCCAGGTGTCTGCCCTGCAGGGCTGGGAGGGCAGGGCGCTTAGGCCAGCTGCCTGAGGGAGGCTGCACTGCTGTTCTTCTTCTTTTACCTGTTCTCTGTGCCACAGGAAATTTCTTGGTGCCTCCAGAGAAATCAGTCAACAAAATTGGTCATGGTGAGCAGAAACCTGGGAGTGCAGGACACAGATGGGAAACGGCCTCAAGAGCTGAGAAGCCGTAGTCAAATCCGTACTGAGTTAGGGGTTGGGCAAGTCGCCTTTCTGGCTGCAGGCTCCCCTTTGGTTGTGGTCTTTGACATTGTGTAATGCTAATCACATGGCACTTCTACCACTGCACTGGGAAGAGGGGTCCACTTGAGACCCCAACAGAGGGCATGTGCAGGCTTCTCCACAACCTACTGTCCCAGGCATGGGGGATTCCTGGGACCTGTTGATTCCTGGAGCCCTCTTGGGGGCAGCTGATATATTGAAATTACTCCTACTCTGAGACCCCAAAACCAAGTGTAGAAATTTTCACTTTTTTCCCCCAGGATCACGTTGTAATTATTTTTGTGGACCCCTTGTTTTTAAACCTGAAGTTATAGCATGGTGGCTTTGTAAACAAGTTGTGATAAAATTCATGTGACATAAAATTTGTCACCATAACTATTTAAAATATATTTTTAGTTGTAGGTAGACATGATACCTTTATTTTATTTTTTGATTTTTTTTAATGGTACTGAGGATTGAACCTATGCCTCACACATGCTAGGCGAGTGCTCTACCACTAAGTCACAAACCCAGCCTCCAATCACCATAACTATTTTAAAATATTTCATTCAGTGGCATTAAGTGCATTCAAAACTTACTTTTTTGTTATAACAGTAATAACAGCAGTTGGACACAATGGCACATACATGTAATCCTAGTGGCTTCAGAAGCTAAGAGAGGAGAATCACAAGTTCAAAGCCAGCTTCAGCAAAAGTGAGGTGCTAAGCAACTCAGTGAGGCCATGTCTCTAAATAAAATACAAAATAGGGCTGGGGGTGTGGTCCAGTGGGCGAGTGCCTGAGTTCAATCCCTGGTACCCCCCCACCCAAATAGCAAATAATCCCTGGCACAATGGCACACACCTGTAATCCCTGTGACTCGGGAGGCTGAGGCAGGAGGATGGCAAGTTGAGGCCAATATGAGCAATTCAGTGAGACCTTATTTCAGAAATAAAAAGGGCTGGGCATGTAGCTCAATGGTAGAGCACCCTCAAGTTCACTCCTTAGTACTGCAGATAAAACAACAAAAACCACAAAGACCGCTGATGACTGTGCCTGCTGCCCATGTTCATTAGCTCCCCCAGAAGCCCTGGGAGGTGGGCAGCTCTTCTCCTCCTCACTTTACAGTGGAGGAGACCAGGACTTACAGAGAGAAATAGTAGTCACCTGAGATCACATGGAGGAAGTGGAAGTATTGAAGCTGCTGCCAATTAAGAGTCCCCTTGGAATCCTTCGTCCTCCCTGAGGGGTGGGGAGTTAGGGCTGGAGTGAGGTTCCCAGATAGCCAGATGGTCCAAGATAAGGTCATGGTGGGATGGGGCTGGGTGGGATGAAGGTGTCTTTGGGGCCCATTACTTGGTTATAAAAAGCATAAAGTTTAAAGCACCTAAAATAGTTGAAAGTGTCAAAGTGAAGCCTGAGTCCAGTTCTCAGGGTGGGAGGGACACATGGGGGCTGAGACTGGCCCATCAGCAGGCCTCTGTCCCACAGCTCTGCACGCCCATGACCCTGTCTTCAGGAGTGTCACACATTCCCCCAAGGTGCAGGTGAGCAGAGGTGGGGACAGGCAAGTGGGGACAGATAGAGGTGTATGTGGGCAGGCTGCAGTGTGACTCTGCCCCCTTCCAGGCCTTGGCCAGAAGTCTGGGCCTCCAGATGCCTGTGGTGGTGCAGAGCATGTACATCTTCAAGGTGAGCGATGTGTCCTTCCCAGGCCTCAGTTTACTTTACCCTTTGTAAAACTGGCAGGCTGCTCATAGGAAGCCCCTTCCCATACTGGGCCAAAGCTGCTGGGTTATCAGTGTTGAGTTGGCCAGAGCACATGTGAAGTGGGTACCTGGTACTGAGTTTGTGCTCTATTAGAATTTGGTGGTGTGAAGAAAAGGGATCCCCAAGAGTCCCTCTTCCCCTCTTTGACTACTGAGATGCTCTGCTCTCAGCTCCAAAGTACAGTGCCACCTCCTCTAAAAAGCCTTCTAGACCCCTGAGGAAAAGAGGGACCCAGCTCTTTCTAGCCCTTTCCTGGTTCTGCTTCATGACCTCGTTGTTAGGCTAGTGCCTGCTGTCTCCCAGGCAGCCTGTGCACCCGCTGCTGGGCAGGTGGTTTTCCTTCTGCTTCTCTCCTGGGCCTGGCTCACAATAGGGGCTCACTAGCTGGTACCCAGGGTGGGAACATCCTATAAGACTCAGATCAAGCCCTGCTCCTCCCTGTTCTCATCTGTTCTCACCAGACTCTTCCCCTATCTTGCAGCAACCTCACTTTGGTGGTGAAGGTAAGCTGTGAGCAGTCTGTGGGGCCCAGCAGAGGCCATGGGCAGGAAGTCTGGAATATCATGGTGGTCAGGTCTTTGGAGGAAGGGAAAATACTTACTGCATTACCCGTGGGCACGAAGCTCAGGCCAGGAGAGGAGGAGCCACCTTCCTTTCCTTCCCAGAATAGGGGATTGGTGGGGGGAACCCTGGAGCCCCTGGCACACAGATTTCTAAATCTGACAGCAACCCTCAGCAGGTTAAAAATATAGATTCTAACACGGATGGTTTTCAGACAGTGTGAAATAAAGGAAATCAAATACACACACACACACACACACACACACACACGCACGCACACACTCACTACTGTCAGGCATGGTGGCACTTGCTTGTAATCCCAGTGACTCTGGAGGCTGAGGTGGAAGGTGGAAGGATTGCTTGAGCCCAGAAACTCAGGGCTGGCCTGGGCAACCCAGCAAAACTGTCTCTTTAAACAACAACAACAGGATGCTTGGTCATAGGTATCCCCTCTCCAACCCCAACTTTCCAAACTTACACCACTGGGTGGGCTATCTGGTGGCTGGAGTCTGCTCATCTCTGGTAAAGAATGGTGGCTTTAAGGCCAGGTGTAGCTCAGTGGTCTTTACCACTTGCCTAGCTGAGGCAAGACCCTGAATTCCATCCCCAGCACAGAAAAGAAAGAAAGAAAGAAAGAAAGAAAGAAAGAAAGAAAGAAAGAAAGAAAGAAAGAAAGAAGAAAGAAAGACAGACAAGGGTGGATTTAGTCACCTGGCTGGAATTCAATGGTAGCAGCTACTTTTTAGCAATTAGGGTGTGCAGCCCTGTCCTACGCACTTTTCATACACTGTCCTATGGAACCCTCCAGCAGCCCTTTCAGGGAGATTATTGTTGGGGCCACTTTACAGTTGAAGAAATGGAAGCTTTAAGAGGTAAAATCTCTGCTCAGAGTCCCTGGGTCAAGAAGTGGAAGATTCTCAGAACAGGAAGTCTGGGAGGATGGTGGAGTGGGAAGTGGGTCAAGATGAGGTGGGACAAAGGGAAAGGTCAGGCTCCTCAGCTCCAGGCGGGTCTGCCGCAGCCTCCCCTCACCAGGATGCCTCGTTCCTGTACACGGAGCCCCTGGGCCGGGTGCTGGGCATGTGGTTGGCGCTGGAGGATGCCACGCTGGAGAATGGCTGCCTTTGGTTCATCCCTGGCTCCCACACCAGTGAGAACCCCTGGCTCCCCACCCCAACCCCCAGGGAGAGGGATCGGGTGAACAGAGGGTCTAGAGGCTCCATCTTGGCCTGCAGGCGGAGTGTCAAGAAGGATGATCCGGGCCCCTGCTGGCTCATGGCCTGCTACCAGCTTCCTCGGGGCAGAGCCAGACTGGGATAGCAGCCTCTTTGTGCCCACACCAGTGCAGAAAGGTAGGCGGGACGCCCAGGGGTCTGTGCATACTCCACCACCCAGCATCTGGGAGGCTCTTTTGGTGTCACCTGAGGACTGGGAAGTCACAGAATGGGAGGAGGTAGGGCTGGCAGGATACTTGGAAGTCAGGAAGCAGTGCGATCACAGCAAGTTCAAGCAGGCCAGGCTAGAGTCCAGACTCCGCTTCTCAGTCTGTTTCTTTGGGTAAATGACGAAATCACTCTGAGCCTCAGTTTCCCCAAATGTAAAGTGGGATGCATCTAGAATGTTTATAAAGAATTTAGGTGACACACGGCAAGGGCTTCACAGATGTTGGCTAATCGTGATCCCTCTTCCTTATGGAAAGGGACACTGAGGTACACCCCACCATCATCAGGAGGTCCCTGTTGACTGGCACAGTGCAGAGGGCTTCTGCCCACATCTGGGGTGGAGAGGCCCTTTGTAAGGCTTGCCAAAGTCACAGCCCACAGCAGAGGACACTTGATCGCAGGGAGCCCCTGTCTAAACAACAGGCTTGGACCCTGGAGCAAGCAGACTATGGAAAGGCTTGGGGATAGGTGAGGTCACTAAATCACTCCAGGGAGGACCACCGCACCCCTTCCTGACCTGGGAAGGGTGGCACTAGGCCTACGGTGCCCCTGACCTGCTCATGTCTCTACTAGGAGCCCTGGTCTTGATCCATGGGGAGGTGGTGCACAAGAGTGAGCAGAACCTTTCAGACCACTCACGCCAGGCCTACACTTTCCACCTCATGGAAGCCACTGGCACTGTCTGGAGCCCAGAGAACTGGTACGTGGCAGGGTGTGTGTGTGTGTGTTCAAGTGCCCTGAGGGGGCCCTGGGGACTGGGAAGAGTGGTTCTGTCTTCAATCTCAACAGGCTCCAGCCGACAGCTGAGCTGCCGTTTCCTGCCTTGTACACCTAAAGCCCTTGAAGGGCTGGGACCGTCACCTCCCAGTGCAGCTGTGGACTACAAACCCTAGCACGCTGCCTCCCGTGCCAGCTGCAGTGGGGAAGCTGTGAACCTGCAGAGCTCTCCTCCTTCAGGGTCTGTGCTTTCAGCCCTGCAGACACCTGGGGGAGGCTGAAGTGGCAGTGCAGGGCCCAGGCTGGATGAAGGCCTTCCCCAAGAGCTTACTTACTCCCCCACACAAACTTCCCCTTGAGGTGGCCTCTCAGCCATGAAAGAGGTCTGGTCCATTTTCAAGTCCTCTCTCAGGAGCAACTCTAATAATTACGCTGTAAGACACTCAATAAAAATGACTTCTGAATGCAGCTTCTCCATTTGTCGTTCTTCCCAAGCATTCTTGCTTTCCAGATGAGACTCCTGCCGAAAACCATTCCGGTCCCCAAGCCCTGCTACGCAGTGTGCGTGACTTCACTCAAACACTTAGTGGGCGTTGGCCGCATGCCGCCCTGCACACTTTGCGCTTTGTTTTACACGACTCCTCACACAGAGAGGAAGGTGTTATGATGATCTGTGTTTATAAGTGAAGGAGCCGAGCCAAAGAAAAGGCAAGTGACCTACCTGCTAAGTCACACAGTTGCTCAATTGTTCAGCTGTGTCACCCTGGTCCTGAACTGGGCTCCTGTTCTTTTTTTTTTTTGCATTTTAAAGCATCATGCTTTCTTTCTTATTGTGGACTGTTCATTTATTTTATTTTTTTTTGTTCCAATTTATTATATATGACAGCAGAATGCATTACAATTCACATTACACATATAGAGTACAATTTTTCAGATCTCTGGTTGTATACAAAGTATATTCACACCATTCGTGTCTTCATACATGTACTTAAGGTAATGATGTCCATCTCATTCCACCATCTTTTTGACACTCCTTGCCCCCTCCCTTCTCCTCCCTCCCCTTTGCCCTATCTAGAGTTTGTCTAATCCTCCCATGTTCCCCTCCCTATCCCATTATGAATCAGCCTCCTTATATCAGAGAAAACATTCAGCTTTTTTTTTTTTTTGGATTGGCTAACTTTACTTAGCATTATATTCTCCAACTCCGTCCATTTACCTGCAAATGCCATGATTTTATTCTCTTTTATTGCTGAGTAATATTCCATTGTGCATGTATACCACAATTTCTTTATCCATTCATCTACTGAAGGGCATCTAGGTTGGTTCCACAGTTTAGCTATTGTGAGTTGTGCTGTAATAAACATTGATGTGGCTGTGTCCATATAGTATTATGTTTTTAAGTCCTTTATGTATAGACCAAAGAGTGGGACAGATGGGTCAGAAGGTGGTTCCATTCCCAGTTTTCCAAGGAAACTCCACACTGCTTTCCAGATTAGCTGCACCAACTTGCAGTCCCACCAGCAATGTATGAGTGTGCCTTTTCCCCCACATCTTTGCCAATACTTATTGTTGTTTGTATTCTTAATATCTGCCATTTTGACTGGAGTGAGGTGAAATCTTAGTGCAGTTTTGATTTGCATTTCTCTAATTGCTAGAAATGTTGAACATTTTTTCATATATTTGTTGATTGATTGTATATCACCTTCTGAGAAGTGTCTGTTCAGGTCCTTGGCCCATTTATTGATTAGGATTTTTTTTTTTTTGAGTTTAACTTTTTGAGTTGTTTATATACACTAGAGATTAGTGCTCTATCTGATGTACAAGTGGTAAAAATTTGCTCCCAAGCTGTGGACTCTGTATTCACCTCACTGATTGTTCCTTTTGCTGGAAGCTTTTTAGTTTGAATCCATCCCATTTATTAATTCTTGATTTTAATTCCTGCACTATAGGAGACTTATTAAGGAAGCAGGGGCCTAATCTGATATGATGGAGATTTAGGCCTACTTTTTCTTCTATTAGGGTCTCTAGTTTAATTACTAGGTCCTTGATCCACTTTTGAGTTGAGTTTTGTGCATGGTGAGAGATAGGGGTTTAATCTCATTTTGTTGCATAAGGATTTCCAGTTCTCCCAGCACCATTTGTTTAAGAGCTATCTTTTCTCCAATATATGTTTTTTGGTATCTTCGTCTAATATAACTGTAATTATGTGGGTTAGTCTCTGTGTCCTCTATTCTGTACCATTGGTCTACCAGTCTATTTTGGTGCCAATACCATGCTGTTTTTGTTACTATTGCTTTGGAGTATAGTTTAAGGTCTGGTACAGTGATGCCACCTGCTTCACTCTTCTTGCTAAGGATTGCTTTAACTATTCTGGGTCTCTTATTTTTCCAGATGAATTTCATGACTGCTTTTTCTATTTCTATGAGGAATGTCATTGGGATTTTGATTGGAATTGCATTAAATCTGTATAGTACTTTTGGTAGTATGGTCATTTTGAAAATATTAATATTACCTATCCAAGAACAAGGTAGAGCTTTCCATCTTCTAAGGACTTCTTTAATTTCATTAGTGTTCTGTAGTTTTTATTGTAGAGGTCTTTCTCCTCTTTTGTTAGGTTAATTCCCAAGTTTTTTTTTTTTTAAGGCTATTGTAAATGCAGTACTCTTCCTCATGTCCCTTTCAGAGGATTTGTCTCTGATATACAGAAATTGGGCTCCTGTTCTTTGTGCTGTCTAATCCTCTGCTGGAGAGGGGAAAAAAAGCCCAGGACCAGGAATCCATTACCAGTCTCTGGTCTCAAGCCAGGCCCTTCCTCTCTCAGGGACATTTCCCTACCTGGACAACAAGGAGGCCAGACCAGGCCTCCAGTGGCCCCTCCTGCTTTGGCATGCTTGGAAGACACCCAGAATTTCTGAAACAACTTCTAAATCCAAAAACCTGCTTAGTGGAGGTCTGGTCCAGAGGTTGCAAAATGGAAATCATTGGCTGATTACAGACTGCAGATGTGTTTCGTCTGAGCCTCAGCATTTAAAATCAGACTTTTGAGCTGAGGATGTAGTTCAGTGGTACAGCACTTGCCTAGTATGTGCAGGACCCCAGTTTCATCCACAGCACCAGAAAATATAACTTTTTAAAATTGGGAAATTCCACATAATAATCCAGGTTTCATTAACTTCATTCAATGAGTGAGCGATTGATAACACCGGGCCCACACTCTAGCAAAGTCACTACAAGCTAGAGCAGCCTCCTTGAGAAAGGCCCACCATAGTTCTCTGTCTTCATTCTGGGCATCACTTGTCTAGCTTTGGCAGCCACATCTATAACCTTGGCTTAGTTCTTCCCCTACTGTAAGGCCCAGAGGAGAGCTCTTTCCCAAGGCCACTTAGGGAGCTGGTTAGTGAAGTTGATGCTCTCTCACCCACATTTGCCAACACAGAAGGGAGCCTGGGAGAAGGAATGAGTTTGTTAAGTTTGCTGAGATCCAGGAGAATGTTTTAGTACTCCTCTCTGAGGGAAATGACTTGGCAGTAATTCCTAAGCAGAAGAGTTCCAGCTCTGAAGTTCATGCCTGGCTTCTGGCCGTGGTAGGCCTAAGTTCTTACTCTTCTTGCTGGGCTGGGTTACCCAGCCTAGGAATCCTGCTGTGCTATCTTTCCATTCAGTGAACGCCTGCTGACTTCTTGCTACTGGCTAGGCTGTTACCCCTGTGGCATGTGGTCTGGAGTTTGGGACCTGACTGGAGTATGCACCCCCAGCAGACCCATTTAACTCTCAGAAAACTCCCCAGCCCCTGTGAATCTCTCCTAGATTCATATACCATTAGAGACAAACACAGGTTTGGAAATGTGACCCTTTCACTGGAATGTGAAAGGGTTTCAGGAGGGACCCTAGGACAAGGAGTCAGAAATTCTGACCAATCCTTCTCTATAGCACTGCCCAGCTACGGAGAGTTTGGAGCGAGGCTGGTTGGAATAGGACTTGAGTCCAGGATCTGATCCTTTCCCTCCAGCCCTTCCAAGTGACCCAGAAGCTGACCCATTTCTCCCTTTAGCTCTTCCTAGCCTAAGTAGGAGAAAACATATGCATTTAGCTCTTTCTCTCTTGGGTTCTCCTCCAAGTGAAGTCAGGAGAGCAAAGGTCACTCTGGTTTCCAAGTACAACTTGTAAAACCTCTTATCTCGCCTGGCCTTTTTTTTTTTTTCCCCCCTCACCTGGCTTTTCAATGAACTGAAGACTGGTCTTGGGTAATAAGGATATCTTCCCTTTTTTTTTTTTTTTAATTTTCAGTTGTTGATAGACCTTTATTTTATTAATTTATTTATATGCGGTGCTGATAATCAAACCCAGTGCCTCACACATGTTAGGTAAACACTCCACCACTGAGCCACAGCCCCAGCCCAAGACATTTTCCCTTACTGATTGCTAGTCCTGGGTGGGCCGTCAGCTGGATATTTCATGTACATTATCTCAAATTGGATCCTCTTAACATCCACTTAGGTTCAGACTGGTTAAATGACTCACCTAAGGCCATACAGTTAACAGGTCATGCAGCCAAGAGTTCTGATCAGACTAACCCTAGAACCTGAAGCTTTAATCATTATGCTCTAATGCCTCAGTGTCCATTCTGGCCCCCCCACACCACAAAAACAAAGGGGGCTCTACATCTCAAGTTCTCTGAATTGTTGTACTGTAAGACATTTTTCTTTTTTAAATATTGGCAAAACTAAAATCAGGAGAGGTTTTTATTTTTTATTTTTTATTTTAAGTCTGATTAACTGAAAAACCAAATCTGCTTTTTACCCTTGGGTCTTCATGCCCAAGTGGCTAACTGCTATGGGGACCATTCATTATCCTCATGTCTCTGTTCCCTCCATCACTGCTACTGTGTAACACTAGGCCATTAGCAATATCAGGAGGTAGAGAGGCAAAAGGAGATTGTCTATCTGTGTAGTATATGCTTCTAAGAGGGATACCATGCTGATGGATCCCAAAATCCAAACATAACTATAGTTTAGGTCCACTCCACTGTCAAAAATTAAGATCAGAGCTACTGAAATGATCTGTGCAAATATAGATGTCATGGTCCCCTCAAAAGTCTTCTTGGTTCCAGGCCAATGGATCTCCCCCATGGTGCTGCCAAAGATGGAGGCCACGGTATCACCCACACCCACAGCCAGGACACCTGCATAGGGGACTAGGGCCCTCGCTCCCCCCAAGCTACCCTTCTGTGTGCAAGGTCTGGGGATCAGCCAAATGGGAAGAGACATGCCCAGAAGCAGGTAGATGTGTGTCAGGATGAGCGGTCCACTGTCTCTTTCATCCAGGAAGAGGGACAGGAGACCCCGCAGAGTGTGACCCAAGGGCTTGATGCGGAAGTAGCGCACATACTCTAAGAAGATGAAGACTGCCAGACATACAGTGGCAGCCACGTACAACAGTGGCCGGTCAAAGATGATTCCTGGGATGTAAGTGGCTACCACAATGAAGTGGAAATATTTTCGGGTAATGGTGGGGGCCTGGTGTTTCTTGGACTCAGAAGATGATCGCTTGGCATTCTGGTAGAGCACCACCAGGCAGGCCAAGGTGGCCAGCAGGGACCAATAGACTAGGAGGTAGATGCGGGTTTCTGTCTGGAAGAGGAATTGAAGAAGCCAAAGCAGTGGGTTCCTATGGATGAGCCAGTGCAGCCAGGGTAGGACTACCCCAAGTCCCAGCACACAAGTCATGAGGTGGAAGAAGATGGAGGAAGCCCAAGTGCCTGAATCCATGAAGACAAAGAGAGTGCTGAAGAAGATGCCCATGAGCACCATCCCTACCACAACCACCAGCAGGAAGAAGTCCACTGGGTCCCCCTGGCTTTCTACAACAGTCAGAGAACGCTTGATGAGCTGGTTGAGGACAAAGCTGATGCCACCCAGTACCAGCAGTGCCTCCCCAGGAGTGAAGCAGCGGGGCATCAGATACAGCAGGATCATGTTGAGATAAACAAAGATCAGCAGCACTTCTAGGACTTCGATCACCTCGCCCACGCTAAGTGAGTGCTTCATGATATAAATGATGACGCCTCCTGCCAAACCCGAGATGGCACAAGTGTTGGTGGGGACCGGGCGAGTGATGCCCAGAGCCAACACTGAGGAGAAGAGGGCCACTGCCATGCCAGTGGCTGCCACCACAATGCCGAAGCGCTCGAAGTGCGGGTTCCCAGAAGCCTGGCAGCGCTCCTTCATGACCAGTCCCAGCAGAGGCATGACCATGGAGGCGGGCAGTAGGCCACTGTTTGCAGACATTCGGAACTGGAAGACGGCATTTCCTTGCTGTAGCAGCCGGTCCCACTTGTATTGGACGTAGAAGGCCTGCACTGCGAGGGCTACTGCGCACCACGAGTATCGGTCCCAGACGGTCGCGTGGATGCTCACCACTACTGCGAACACCACTGCCGCCTCTGCCAGCACTGTACCGCTCAGGGGAGCCCCGGACTCCGGGGCTGCCGGAGGGCACTTTCGGGTCATGTCTACACGCCTAGGACTCTGGGGAAGTCGGGGTGAGTAGGGATGCCTTGGCCTCTGGGCCCCTCACCCAGCCACGAAGAGGGCAGCAGTTTCGCTCTGCCAACAATCTTCTCCAGCTTTGAGGAGGGAGCTCCACCAGCAGTAGTCTGCGGCTAGAAGCTAGCGCCCGATGACCCTTCACTGCCTCCAACCTATGGTGCAGACGTCGCCGCTCTTCGGCTCTCTTTAAGGGCTCCACCGCCCCCACCACGGGTTCCTCAGGTCCCTGGGCATCGCCATCTTGGCCCCGCCCCGCCGTCACGTGACTAAAGATCCCGCCTACGGGCCCGGTCCCGGGGCGAGCAGTCACGTGGGAGCGGCGTCTGGGGGCGGGGCTGGGCGCGCGCGCGCGAAGATGGCGGCCGCCGCCGATGGACCGTGTGTGAGGTGCGGAGCGGGCCAAGTCGGCGGGGGAGGCTGTGAGGCTCCGGGTGGAAGCTGAACGGGAGCGGGGCGGGAGTTGGGAGCGGGATGAGGTGGTGGCGGCGGGACGAGCCCGGGCCGGGTGGACAGGCGCTGAGACGGGAGGCGGTTACGTCCAAACGGTCCCCGCGCGCGGGGACCGGAGGGCACTTGTGAAAGAACGGGCCAGCTGCTGCCCCCTTCGCTCGGCGCCGGGCCTCCGTCTGCTCACCCGGGTCCCTTTTGCTTCCTCCCTTCTCCCCACCGGCGCGTCTCGTGGCGCCCCACCCACGCTTCCTCGTCCGGCGGTGAAGCTCCCTCGAGGCGCGACGGAGCGCTTCGCGGTCGCCTGGAGGGTCCGCCACCCGTCCCGGCTGCAGCCTCCCCGCGTCCTGCCCCGGCACCGGGTAGGCCTTGCCCGCGCCCCAGGTTCTCCCCCGAGGGCTCTCTTTCTCCGCGCTTCTGTTCATTTTTTTCATGCATTGGTTCAGTTAGCCGACAGGCCCCCATCAGCTGAGAGATTCCAGGCACTGTGTTAGGCTTTAGGGGAGAGAAGATGAATTGCTGGAAAGACAGCACTCCCTGGAAGATGCTTACTAGCGCCATCCCATGGCGAAGGGCTTTGTCGGCGTCATCTCATCCAATTCCCACAGCCCGGAGAGGCGCTGTATATTATGCGGATGACTCAGAAGTCCAATTCATAAATAGTGCCGTGATAAAATTGGAGGCTCTCCGACTCCAAAGCTGTAACCAGACCACAACACCAGATCACAGCGTCCACGTTACTGCTTGGAGAAGTGTCTTCATTCTCCCCATCACCCTCCTCCCTGTCACTTCTTGTTGCCTGTGCCCGCAGTTTTCCCTACTTTTTTTGTCTCGTTCACCACTGTATCCTAAACACCCAGAAGAACACGTAAATATTTATTACACACATTGCCAGTATTCTCCAACATCACTGTCTTCCCTTCTCACCCAGCTGGAAGTGAGATTTTCTTTGGAGTTTCCCCTGGGCGAGGTATGATCCTTGTGAGGACCAGTTTGGATTTCCCTCCTGCTCTTTCCTGACAGTCGTTATATTGATTGGCCGCCTGGTCTTCTGTGCCTTCCTTTTCTAGGTCTGCTTCATTGTCATTGTGGAGCCTGCACAAAGTTTAGCTACTCTAGGATAAGGCATGTTCTTTTAATGAGAAAACAGGGGAAGAAAAGTTTTGATTTGCCAGCATTGTTGTGCTGAGGAACCTACCAAACATCCTCAAGATAGACTTTGACACTTGGATTTCTAGGCAATTCTCTGCTCATGATTTGTATTAGAGTGATTTTTCTTTTAGCACTGGGGGGCTTGTTCATAGCAGTTGGGATTATACTGAGCAGCCATTCTGTTTGAAATGCCTAGAGGTCTGGACTAAGAAAATTTTCATTCTATTCCTGGTGCCTCCTGATTTGCAGTTGACTTCAGACAGGTCACATTATCCTTTTGAGCTCCTGTTTCTCCAAATGTGAATCCTTTTCAGGGGAGTATTTGAGGTGACTATGAAGTATGTTGTTCTTGTAGCAAAGTCATTGTGTGTGTGAAAATGACTTGGCAATAGTCAAAATGGAAGAATACTTTTACTCAAGAGTTTGGGGAATGTCGTTTGAGGTTGTCAGTTTAAATATTGACATTTTTGTGTTTGCTTGTGTTCTTCAGTTAATATCTTTGTAGAAGTCTTGAGTGGTGTAGGTATGCTTAAAAGTCTACCACGCGGCCTGCGCAGTGGTTTCATTAATGAGGTTCTAGGCATAAAGTTAGTTAGACGAGATCGAAATAAAAACACACAGACTCAATTACCTTAATTCTATTGCTAGGTCCGAGACGGCTCCCCTGCTCCCCTCTCTGGTTCGCTCCTCTAGCCGCCCAGCAGGGCAGCAAGGATTACTCAGGGCTAGCAGGAGAGAGAGAGCGAGCACGCCGGGGAGTAGCCTTTTATTAGGGAACCAGAGATTCAGGGGAGAATTCCATCCAATGAAGGTTGAGGGGGGGCTGCACTCCAAGGTCAGGGTCAGCGATTGGGTCCCCGGGGTCAGTGGTCAGGCACACCCCCACACGGATGGGCTCTCTCATCAGGAGAGGGACGGGAAAAACTTCGACATTTGCCAAAGTGCCTCAGACCCTCAACGGGAGGCACCCGATCACGTGTGAGAATGGCGCCCCACATAAAAGTATACACAGGACTGCAGTTTGAAAAGCTCTTTCTGCTAATCTTGAATCTCACTTTACACAAGAGAGGTGTATCCCATCTGTGGAGTTAGATGGGCAGTGGCTGCTTTTATTTATTATTTCCATGTGGAATACAACCGAGTTTCTCAAAAGAACTGTCTCATTAGAGTAGCTCAGTTTTCTCCAAAAGGTCTAAATTGTAGAAACTATTACTCCTGACCTCCCAGTAGCTTTCACTAAAAGTTTACAATCAAATCGATCTGTGTAAGGAAGATAATGTCCAGTATCCTTTATTCCATCTCTTTCAGAAATGGACTTCCAAGTTTGCTAGAATTTTGGACTGGAAGTCAATATATTTTTTTAAAACTTTAACTTTGAGGCAGTTCAATTTTTGTGTTTTAGTTTCTTCCCCAAATACTTATCTCAGTTTTATTTATTTATTGTGCAAATAAATGAGCAACACTCTAGCACTTATTTAGTTTCTTTAAAATGTATTTAGAAAATGTTTCCCTGAGACTTTAGATTGAACGTCATAGTTCCAGCTGTATCTGTTATGTTGTTTTAGTGTTTATTTTATTTTATTTTTTATGGTACTGGGGATTGAACCCAGAGCTTCACAAGTGCTAGGCAAGCTCTCTATTACTGAGCTACATCCCCAGCTGCCCCACCCCCTCCCCATTTAGTTTTCATAACTCTGCCTCTGGCTCCTGAGACACGGAGATTACTGGCCTGCCCCTGTATGTCCAGCATCTGTTGTATTTTTTGAGAATCACATGACTCAAACCTTCATGTCCCAGTTTGAGTTGAGGTCTTTCCTCCATCCCTAGAACAGTTCCTAGTGATCTCTCTTCTCTGACACTGTTCTATATGATTATGTTCCTTTTGAGTTTCTAATTATTAGTATCATTCCCTTAAGTACTTTTCTTTTTGTGCTTTATGCAAAGAGCATTTAATGTGTTTGTCTTTTGCAGTGTTAAGCTTATGAGTATATGAGCTTATGAAAGTTTTAGATTTCTTTGTATTCTTGTTATTCCAGGGCCAGTAAATGTGTAGCAGTTGAAGAACCATTAACTCTTACTTCCACAAGGATTCCTTTCTTGATAAACAATCATTTTCTCTTTGATTCCACTGCCTCTTGTCACTTTGTTGGGGGCGTGGCTACTGAAATTTAATTCAGAGGTACTCTACTACTGAGCTAGTCCCCAACCCTTTTTAAATTTTGAGACAGGGTGTCACTAAGTTGCCAAGACTGGACTGAAACTTGCAATCCTTCTGCTTCAGCCTCCCAAGTAGCTAGGGTTACAGGTTTGCACCACCATGTCCAGCTAAACAGAAGGGGGTGGACGTTTAACTCTTTATGGGTACTGGGGCTTGAATCCAGGGCCTCGCACTTGCTTGGCAAGCACTCTGCCACTGAGTTACATCTCTAGCTCTTATCTTATTTTTTTGAGTAGTGAATATAAAAGGTGTTGTGTTATTCTGGGCACTGATCTCCAATCTTATTTAGCAGCAGAATCTTATTTGGGGTGGCGGGTTGGAGGAGTGCCAATATATTAAACATAAATGACAGATTAGACTTCTACCAACCAGTGCTTTTACCTGCTCCCCTGAGGCACAGTGATGCTCTAGTGTAGTAGTATTTAAGGAATTCATCTGGGGTGTTTAGTTTACAATGTAGATTTTCCATGTGTAGCCTCCAAAAGAATAGCATGGGATGATGACCAAGATTCTGTAGGGTTGCTGTGTCCTTCCCAGGTGATTTTGCTGTAAGTGGTCTGAAGGCCAATTGCTTTTTTGGGAGGGGGTACCAGGGATTGAGCTCAGGGGCACTCACTCACTGAGCCACACCCCAAGCCCTATTTTGTATTTTATTTAAAGACAGGGTTTCACTGAGTTGCTTAGTACTCGCTTTTGCTGAGGCTGGGTTTGAACTCAAGATCCTGCTTCAACCTCCTGAGCCGCTGGGATTATAGGTGTGTGCCACTGTGCCTGGCTCCAATTGCATTTTTGAGAAACATTGTTTTAACATACTGTACTTAAAAAAAAAAAAAGTACAAATATGCAGGGTGCAATGGTGCACCCCTGTAATCTTAATTACTCAGAAGGCTGAGGCAGGAGGATCACAAGGAGGCCTACCTGAGTAACTTATTGATACCTTGTCTCAGAATAAAAATAAAAGGGCTGGGGGTATAGCTCAGTGGTGGAGTGCTCCTGGGTTCAGTCCCTAGTATGAAGAAAGAAAAAGGAAAAAAATGCAAATATTGATGTGACAAATGGCAACAGCTTGGATATGAGAAAACAAGGAATTATGGATCTTGGTTGGTCTTTGAATGCAGGTATTGGTCTTCTTAGTTTCTGTGGGAATCGCTATTAGCTAGCTATGGGGATCTGTTTTGAAAGGAAATGCAGATGAGTTCAAGTACACTACTACCTAAGCTTTTTGAAATTAGAAGATGATTAAGAAAGTAAATTAGCCTAGGTATACAAAAGCCTTCAATTAGTGAAATATTTCTTCCCATAAATTTGTATATACTTTTGCCTCCATTATTGGCTGTGAATTTTTTGTAATAACAGATATCTGATTAGTTTTGTGCAAACCAGAAAGGAAAACATAAAGGAAAAAAAATACATGCCATTTTCTTTTTTAATATTTAGTTTTTAGTTTTAAGTGGATACAATATCTCCATTTTATATTTATGTGGTGCTGAGGATCGAACTCAGTGCCTCAAGCATACCAGGCAAGTGCTCTACCGCTGAGCCACGACCCTAGTCCATACATGCCATTTTCTTTTTTTGGTACCGGGGATCTAAACCAGAGAAGCTTAACCACTGAGCCACATCTCCAGCCCATTTTTATATTTTACTTAGACACAGAGTCTCACTGAGTTGCTTAGGCCCTTGCTTAGTTGCTGAGGCTGACTTTGAATCCAGGATCCTCCCGCCTCAGCCTCCCGAGCCTCTAGGATTACAGGCATGTGCCACCTTGTCCGGCATTTCTTTTCTTTTTTTTTTTTTTGTTCTGGGAATTGAACCCCAAGGCCTTACACATTCTAGGCAAGTACACTATGTCAGTTAAAATAACGCTCTTGCTTTATTTATTAATTTTTTTAAAGAGAGAGTGAGAGAAGAGAGAGAGAGAGAGATTTTTTTTTTTTAATATTTATTTTCTAGTTCTCGGCGGACACAACATCTTTGTTGGTATGTGGTGCTGAGGATCGAACCCGGGCTGCACGCATGCCAGGCAAGCGAACTACCGCTTGAGCCACATTCCCAGCCCCTCTTGCTTTATTTTTGTTAATTAAAATATATCACACAAGTTAGGATAATTATACCTTTATAAAAGACTTACTTTTAAAATTTTACTGTGAATTTCTTAAATGGTGAGCTTGCCTCTTTGTTTTAAATTACTTAAGGCTTGAATTACACCTTTTTACCCTCAGCGTAAAGGGACACATTTGTTTCATTAAATGAATCTAATCTCCTAATTACTTTTGAACAATGTTATCAGAAAAGATGATTAGTGATTCCAGTGTGCTGTTGGGGAAGTTGGTGGCTATAGATTTAACAGAATCTAAGTTGTTTTCTCAGAAGTATTAGCCATTAGGAAAGAGATTTATAATTTTAGTTGTGCTTAAGCCTCTTTTGATGGGGGAAATTCTGAAGGACAATTTTTAGATGGACCTAGGACTTTGTATTACAGTGTTAATGGGAAAACAGTTTTCAGTATATCTTCATAGTTAGCAGAGCTTGCCTTCTCTTTGTTAAATGTTTAATTAAATTAATTTATTTTGTGGTATAGTATATTTTGTTAGGGCCTTTCATCTTTATTTTGCAGATAAACTTTCTAAGTGGTGTTTGTTTCAGGTTACTATTCTAAGTGCTGATTTGGGATCTCACAAAATATAACCCCTGTGCTGCTTATAATTCTTTCTTGAGAGCATTTTTTCTTTTTTTTTTTTTTTAAAGTTTTCGGCGGACACAACAGCTTTCTTTGTATGTGGTGCTGAGGATCGAACCCGGGCCGCATGCATGCCAGACGAGTGTGCTACCGCTTGAGCCACATCCCAGCCCCTTGAGAGCATTTTTTCAAAATAACCTTTATTTATTTATTTATTTATTTATTTATTTATTTATTTATTTATTTATTTATGGTGCTGATGGTCAATGCCAGTGTCTCACAAGTGCAAGCGCACTACCACTGAACCATGACACCATCCCCTCTTGAGAGTGTTTCTTTTTTTTTTTAATATTTAATATTTTTTTTAGTTGTAGATGGGCACAATATGTTTATTTTGTTTATTTGTTTACGTGGTGCTGGGGACCAAACCCAGTGCCTCATGCGTGCTAGAATGCTAGGCAAGTGCTCTACCACAAATTTGCCACAACCCCAGCCCCTCTTTTTTTGTTTATTTTATTTTTTTAGTTGTAGATGGACACAGTGCCCTAATTTTTATTTATTTATTTTTTTGTGGTGCTGAGGATCGAACTCGGTGCCTCAACTGATCTAGGCGAGTGCTGTACCACTGAGCCACAACCCCAGCCCTTGAGAGCATTTCTTATTGGTTACATTTGGATATTTAATTCTAGACTTAAGCCCTAAGACCAATTTTTGTGAAATTCTAAAGGTATTGATGAGGGCAGGAGCTTGAGGTGAGCACACTCTGGGGATTGTAACTTATTTGAAGAAACACTGGTGATGGGGTGTATGTGTGTGTGCATGTTTGGTATCAGGGATTAAACGCAGGAGAGCTTAATCTCTGAGCCACATCCCCATCCTTTTTTATTTTTTGAGACAGGGTTTTATTAAGTTGCTTAGGGACTTGCTAAATTGCTGAGGCTGACTTTGAAATTTGCTATCCTCCTCCCTCAGCCTCTCAAGCCTCTGGGATTATAGGTGTGTGTCACCACACCTGGTGTGGTTTATCTTGTAAGTACCTCTGGTTCTGGCATTTGGTAGGAATTCATTAATGAATGAATGTAGGACGGTTGTAATGACTATTAGACTTCACTGAGAAAGTGAATTATATTGCATTGTATCATTAGAAATTTTTCTGGAGGTTACAATATAAAATATACGTGGTTCTTTTCTAGATTCTTCTTCCATATTGGTTACTACATTGTAGTGAGAAGGGCAGAGAAATTTTTTTGTTGCTGAAGATTGAACCTGGGCCTTTTGCATGCTAAGCATGTGCTCTAGCACTGAGCTGCACCCCTAACTCCAAGATAGAAGTTTTAAATTTAAATTGTCTTGGTATGGAGGATATACTGTAATTTATTAATTACTATATTTCATTAATTCTAAGGTATAAACTTTTCATAATTTTAGTGCCTCTGTAATCCATTTATGTTGTATTATTAATGAGTTGTCATAGTTTATTGGAAACGTTGCTTTCTTAGTGAACCATAAATGATGACATATCTTACAATTAATGCCAGCTTTTTCATTCTTTTTGTTGTTGTTGTTGTTTGTTTAATGCAGTATTTGAAGTTGAATCCAGAGTCTCTTTATTTTAGGGAAGAGCTCTGCCACTGAGATATGTCCCCAACCCTTTTTATTTTATTTTGTGACTGGGTCTTGCTGAGTTGCCTAGGCAGGTTTCAGACTTGTGATCCTCTTGCTTCAGCTTCCCAGGTCACTGAGATTATAGGGGTGTTGTGCTGTGCCTGCCTGCATCTGTTTTCTATCTCTTTCTGTTTTTGTTTGCAGTACTGGGGATTAAACTCAGGGCCTCAAGCCTGTTTGGCAATCTCTTTACCAACAAACTATACCTGCAGCTCTAATGGTGTTGAAATGTGGTAACTGTTTCTTAATTTTTATTTGAGGATCGTATTTCTAAGATCATGCACAGGATTACTTTCCAAAACTTTAACAGATTGTCTCTTGTGTGTGGGTTTGTTTGTTTGCTTTTAAAGACTAGACATAGGTGGATGTAGAGATACTTACTATGATTATAGCTGCTCAGGAGGCTGAGGCAGGAGGATCCTGAGTTCAAGGCAACTTGGAAAGACCCTGTTTCAAAATAAACAGGAAAAAGCACTGGGGAGGGCTGGAGTTGTGGTTCAGTGGTAGAATATTTGCCTCACATGTGTGGGGCACTGGGTTTGATCCTCAGTACCACATAAAAAAAATAAATAAACAAAACAAAGTTAAAAAAAAAAAGCATTGGGAATGTAAGTCAGTGGTAGAATGCCCTTGGGTTCCATTCCTGGTAGCATATAGTCAAATGGCTATGAGGTAGCTTAGTCAAATTTATATAATCTAGAAGGGCAAACCTACCTCTGCTTTCTCATTTTTCAGGAGCAGTAGAGAACTGTGGACAATTCTACTTGGAAGGTCAGCTCTGAGAGAACTGGTAAGTGGTAATGTTCTTGAGCAGCTTCAGAGTTTTTTGTGTATCTAATGTTACAAAAATAAAACTGCTGGGCTGGGGTTGTGGCTCAGCAGTTGAGCGCTCCTTTAGCATGTGTGAGACCCTGGGTTCGAGCCTCAGCACCACATAAAAATAAATAAAATAAAGGTTCAGTTTCCAACTACTTCTAAAAAATAAATGTTTTTAAAAAAACTGCCTTTAAAGTGGGAAGTAAACACATTTTCTTATTCCTAAACTTTATAAATATTGTACATTTTCAGCATCTATTTGCAGATATGGGAATGTGTCTTGGTTATTGAAGTTTTCTAAGTCTGCCTTTCTTTGTACTTCATTGATTCCTTTTCTGAAAAGATACCAGTGCTGATTCATTAGCTGTGGAGCGGAGGGGTTCAAATACCTTTCTCCTGCCTCAGGCTAAGATGGATTCTCAGGCTTTTCTGTTTCATACTCTCCTTACCTTTTCTTCATTTTCCTTCTGTCTTCTTCCTTTAGGTCAGAGAGGCTGTGGTTTCTAGGACATTGCCAAGTATATGATCAATAAAGGGAGTTATTCATGTTGATCCTTGGGTAGTGGACCCTGTGAAGATAGGGTGTTAAGATGATGTTGTTATAATTAACATAATAATGTGAATACCCATTTTAGAGCCTTTAACTGATAATTCTCCTTTTAGGGTGAGTCTTCAGAGAAGGAAATCCTTGAAAGGCTGTGTGCACAAAGCTTTTTGCGCTTCATTATCTTATCCATTCATCACCTCTCTCTGGTGATCCTGGGGAATGAACCCAGGAATGCTCTACTATGGAGCTACATCCCCATTCTTTTTTATTTTCTGTTTTGAGACCAGGTCTTGATAAGTTGCTCAGGCTGACTTTGAACTTGCATCTTCCTGCCTCAGCCTCCTGTGTCAGTGTGGTTGCAGGCACATACCACTGTGCCTGGCTCTTTATTTATATATGTATTTTTAAATATTTATTTTTTGGTTGTAGGTGGACACAATATCTTTATTTCATTTTTATGTGGTGCTGAGAATCGAATCCAGGACTTCAAATGTGGTAGGCGAGCACTGTGTCTCCATATGATATAAATAAATTATAATATAATATAAACCACATAAAAATGAAATTATTGTGTTCACCTACAACTAAAAAATAAATATTAAAAAAAAATTGTGGTTGGGCTGGGGATATATAGCTCACTTGGTAGAGTGATTGTCTTACATGCACAAGATCTCTGGGTTCAATCCTCAGCACCATATACACACACAAAAAAAACTGTCAAATCTTACTGTATGTTAATTGTATCTCAATAAAATTAACACAAAAATTGTTTAAAAAAATTATGGTTAACTTAAGCGTATCTAACATTAGATGAAATGGTAAATAAATTACAGTCTAGCCACTTGATGAATTATTGTGCAACCACTACAAAATATGTTTATCAGAAATTTCCTAGTAAGGGCAAATCATTATACTACAGTGTTTAGCTAAAGAAAAGGTGGTTACAGAATTCTGTGTTCAGAATGATTTTAAATGTGGAGGAAAATGCATTTTAAAGAGGCTCAATGGAATATGTATTTCTCAGTGTGATCCTGGAATCTGATTAAAGTTGCATTTGTATAATTGCCTTGTTCTTTTCCAGAATCAGATTGAAGCAGAATTGAATAAACATTGGCAGCGGTTGTTAGAAGGGCTTTCTTACTACAAACCTCCAAGGTATGGTGATTCCATGAGTCTTGTAATTTCTCTGAGGAAACTGGCATAGACGAAACCATTCTTACAGATTCCTTTATTATATTGCTGGGTTAGGTAGATCAGAGAGAATATAGTTTAGTTATCAATTAGAAAGAATATGGTACCTTTTTTTTATAGTGAAAGAAAGGGAAATTTATTCCAGAAATGTAATATTGTACAATCCACTTATCTAACCTGTGTCTGAGGTTGTGGATCCATTAAGTATTCAGTTGCTATTCTTAATATTTATTTATAGCTTGCCATGTTTGTGTGAAGCACTAGCTAATGGCACAGAGCAGTGAACAGTGATATCAACTGACACTTCTGTAGGGTTTACTGTATACCAGTTTAAGAATGCATTTCGACACATTATACGTAAATGGAGTATAACTTATCATTCTTCTGGTTGTACATGATGTAGATCATATAGTCACATATGCAGATAGGGTTATAATGTCTGATTCATTCATTCTATCATTTCTATACCTCCATCCATCCTCTGCTTCCTTCACTCCTCCCCTCTGTCTAATCCAGAGTACCTCTCTTCTCCCCCTTTATTGTGAATTAGCATCCACATAGCAGAAAAAACAGTCAAACCTTTGGTTCTTTGGTATTGACCTATTTTGCTTAGCATAACCAATTGTTTTTTTAAGTATTTGTTTTATCATTAATTAATCCTCATAATGACCCTTTGAAATAATGTGTTTTGTGGTACTGGGGATTGAACAGGGTGTCATGTATGCTAGGCATGTACTCTACCACCAGACTGCATCCATCCCCAGCCCTTTTTAATTTTAGTCTTAAGACAGGGTCTTGCAAAGTTACCTAGGCTGGTCTTGAACTTGTAATCTTCCTCCTTGAGCATCCCAAGTAGTTGTGATTGCAGACCTGCACCACCACACCTGGATGAGATAGTTTATTCTTTTTTTTTTTTTTTTTGATACTGATATCGAATTCAGAAGTGCTTAAACCATTGAGCCACATCCCCAGCCCCCTCCCCCTTTTTTTAGAGAGAGAGAGAATTTTTTTAAAAAAATTTATTTTTCAGCTTTTGGCAGATTCAACATCTTTTTAGAGATGGAGAGAGAGAGAGAGAATTTTAATATTTATTTTTTTAGTTTTCGGCGGACATAACATCTTTGTTTGTATGTGGTGCTGAGGATCGAACCCGGGCCGAATATATGCCAGGCGAGTGCGCTACCGCTTGAGCCACGTCCCTAGCCCATTGAGCTATATCCCCAGCCCTCAACATCTTTATTTGTATGTGGTGCTGAGGATCGAACCTGGTGCCGCACACATGCCAGGCGAGTGTGCTACCGTTTGAGCCACATCCCCAGCCCCCCAAGCCTTTTTTATATTTTATTTAGAGATAGGGACTTGACAAGTTGCTCAGTCTTGAGCTCACCATCCTCCTGCCTCAGACTCTGGAGCTGCTGGGATTACAGGTGTAATAATAAATAATAATAACAGTAATAATAAAATATGTTAGATAAGAATGGGGGGCTGGAAATGAAACTCAGTGGTAGAGGGCTTGCTTAGCTATCCTTTATGTTGTGGATTTTCTGTGAAATGTGAGAATCTTTTAAAATATTTTTTAGTTGTCAATGGATCTTTATTTATTTTTATGGTGCTGAGAATTGAACTCTGTGTCTCACACATGCTAGGCAAGCGCTCTACCACTGAGCCACAACCACAGCCCCTTGCTTAGCATCTTTAAGGCCCTGGGTTTGATCTATAGCAACCCCCACAAAGAAGCAATAGAGATTCATTTATCATAATTCCTACTGTACGTCTTATGCTGTTGTACATCAGAGTCCCGTCATCCTCATTTCCCTTCTTGTGGGAGGCCGACATAGTATGTGACCAGCATTTGTCTCCCCTTCGGATTGGTGTGGCATTGTCGGTCACCTTGTGATCTGTTTGCCTAGGTAACCGTATCTTTAGGGTCAAGCAAATGTGTCTTTGTGGATGGGTGTGCCTTCCTACATCCCCATGGGTGGAGCTACCTTCACCTGTTCCTTTGTAATATTACCCCTTGCCCTGTTTGGGATAGAATGTTCTGTGGAAACACCTTTTGTGTGTCCCCTTGTCTTATTCTGCCCTGTGTGTGGCCTTCCCAGATGTCAGTCAATCTGCTGACAGCTGACTCAGCCCCTTGAAACCTGACCCCTTTCCTCATTTGAATGGCTTCTTCTCAATAAAAGGGTTAGATATGTGCTCTGTCCCTCTCCCTCCCCCTCCCTCCCTCTCCCCCCCTTTCTGTGGACCCTTAAGGTCAGAGGAGCCATCGTAGCACCCCCAAAGGAAAAGGTATTTCTATCTCTTGTGTGGTTATTTCACGGAGCCCAGCTCCCCTGGAGTGACCCCTGAGTGTTTTAGTCGAGTGCAATTCGGCACCTTCTACTGCTGAACATCTGTTGAATTTATTACATACTTTTTTTAAAAAATTTTTAAAAACATTATCTTAGTTGTTGATAGACCTTTATTTTATTTTATTTATTTATATGCGATGCAGAGAACCGAACCCAGTGCCTCACACATGCCAGGCAAGTGAGCTACCATTGAGCCACAGCCCCTTGAATTTATTGTCTTTATCATCTTTTTTCTCTCAGGTTAATGATGAACTTTTTGTTGTTGTTTAGCAATGAGTTCTTCCTCCTTAATTATTTTGAAATACTTCCTAGATACTGTTTTACCTGTAAATATTTCATTAAATATTTAAAACATATGAACTTTAAAAAAAATATAATCAATACTTTATCACCCTTAGATACTCTTATTATCATTGTTTCCATTTTACAGGTGGGGAAAGTGAGGCACAAAGAGGTTAAGTAATTTACACAAGGTCACACAGCTAGTAAGTGGTGGTACCAGGATTCAAACCTGGCAGTCTTACTCCAGTGTCTGTGTTTTTAATTATTATTCCATGTTGCCTCTTTCAGAACTTTTGTTTACCAGTATACTGTTATTATTTTTTTTTAATATATTTTTCAGTTGTTGATGGACCTTAATTTTATCATTTATTTATATGCAGTGCTGAGAATCGAACCCAGTGCCCCACACATGCTAGGCCAGTGTTCTACCACTGAGCCACAACCCCACACTAACTTTATGTTGTGGATTTTCTATGAAATGTGAGAATCTTTTTTAAAAAATCCAACAACATTGTGTTTCAGGTCATAGAAAGGACATTATAGCTTTTCATTCTTTGATTTTTTTTTTTTTTTTTAATATGCTGGGGTTCATACCCAGTGCCTTGCACCTACTACTTACATGCTCTATCACTGTTTTCTTTTTTTTTTTTTTTTTAATAATGTAGTTGTAGATGGACAGCATGCCTTTATTTTATTTGTTAATGTTTATGCGGTGCTGAGGATCGAACCCAGTGCCTCACGCATGCTAGACAAGCATTCTACCACTGAGCTACAACCCTGGCCCCTCTATCACTGTTTTCTGCTTTTATTTTCTAAAGAGAAAAATGCCCTTTGCAGTAATGTGGAATTTGAAGTCCTGTAGATTTTTTTTTTTTTTTTTAACTATAGACTTTTGGAATTAGTTTTTTCTTTAATTCCCTCTCTTACAGAATCCAATCCAGGAGTACTGTATTGCAGTTAGTTATGTCTCCTAAATGTCCACTTAGCTGTGACAACATCTCAGTTTTTTCTTAATTTTCATGCTCTTAATTTGGATTTGTCTAATGTTTTTCTCATTAGACTTTAGGTGTGAGTTTTGGGAAGAATATACAGAGGTGAAGTACCTTTTTTTTTTTTTGGTCTTGGGGATTGAACCCAGGGGAGCTTAACCATTGAGCCACATCCCCAGCCCCTTTTTTTTGTTGTTGTTATCATAATTGGACACAATACCTTTATTTTATTTATTTTTTAAATGTGGTGCTGAGGATCAAACCGAGGTCCTCACACGTGCTAGGTGAGCTTTCTACTGCTGAGCCACAACCCCAGCCCCTGCAGCCCTTTTTAAAAATATTTTTATTTTAGAGACAGGGTCTTACTGAGTTGCTTAGGGCCTTGCTAAGTTTCTGAGGCTGGTTTTGAACTTGTGATCCTCCTGCCTCAGCCTTCCATGCTGCTTGGGATTATAGGCATGTGACACTGTGCCCAGCTGAAATACCATTCTTATATCAGAGGGCATGTTCCTCAAAATTAGTAGTAGTGGGGTCTGGGATTGTGGGGTTGGGTTCAATCCTCAGCACCACATAAAAATAAAAAAATGAAGGTATTGTGTCCAACTACAACTAAAAAATGAATATTAAAAAAACATTACTAGTGTTTACCTGGTTCACACAGTTATTTGTAGGGTTTTCCTCTGTAGTTACTTTGTTCACTTTCCCTACTCTTTTTTTTTTTTTTTTGGAAATGGGTTACTGGAACAGTCCACTGTTCATATGGGGTGGTGGAATTAAAACTCACCTCTTGAGGAGGCAGCATCTGTGTGTGCTATTTTGAAGTCTCCTTTAAGGAAGATTTTGCCCCTACTCCTTCACCTGTTTAATTACTCATTTATATCAATAAGAACTCATGTATATGTATTTTGTACCATTTTTTATGGTTTGGGGGGGTGGTACTTGGGATTGAACTCAGGGCCTTGTGAATGCTAGGCATATTCCCCCAGCCCCCTCTATTTTTGTTAATACTTTGTTCCTTTGTTAGACTTTGGGAGTTCTTTCAAATTGATGTCTGTTTTTTGAATACTTCCTTACTTTAGAGCCCTAAAAAATGCTTCAGTCTCATATTTTTCCTGCCTCAGCTCTAGAATCAATAATTCTCCAAGGAGTCCTGGTTCCTTTTATGGAAGAATGGTATTAGAAACCAAGATCTGGGTTCTGACTGTGTTTGCTCTTACTGGGGTGTCACAACTTCTAGGCCTTCTCAGTGGAAAGACTCTTTCTTTTTTTATAGTACTGGGGATTGAACACAGGGACGCTCTACCACTGAGCCACATCCCCAGCTCTGTTTTGTGTTTTATTTAGAGACAGGATCTCTCTGAGTTGCTTTGCTCCTTATTTTTGCTGAGGCTCTTTGAACTTGTGATCCTCCTGTCTCAGCCTCCTGAGTTGCTGGGATTCCAGGCGTACACCACAGACTTTGATAATACATGTGTGTACACTAACAGACCTTGTTTTACATTTCATCTCAAATTTTTATTAGCTGTAGATTTTTGGTAAGTTATTTCCTCTTTCTAAGTGTTGATAATTCCATTTGTAAAATGGGGTAGTAGTATTTATCTTTTAGGGTATTTCTATGGATGAGAAAGAATTTAACCTAGCAGATTTATAGGTAATATCCTTATAATTTAAAACAGACATAACTTATTTTTTATTACTGAGGTATAACGAGTTTTGTGTCTTAAAGTCTATAGTGGAGAACGTGTGTGTGTATTTATAGAGACCTAAATGGCAGGAAAAAAGCCTTTAGTAAAAATATCTAAGAAATTTTATTTTAAACCCCTAAAGGGTTATTGAGAATGAGGAAATGTTCTATTCTTTTCATAGTCCAAGTTCAGCGGAAAAAGTGAAAGCTAATAAAGATGTAGCTTCACCACTGAAGGAACTGGGTTTAAGGATCAGCAAGTTTTTGGTGAGTAAAAAGTAGCACTGACTCGGTTATTACTTGTGATGTGGACATATGTGGTTTTATTGTTAGTACAAATTTAGTTTATTTCAATTTTAGGAATTAATTGAATATGTTGTGTTTTAGAAATACCCAAGTTACAACTCTTCTCACCAAAGTCACATAGCGGAGTTGCCCGACCCGTTTACTACATATCATAGAGTTTTCTTCAGCATACATGTGTTTATTCATTTATTTGGTACTGGGGATTGATCAGGGGCACTTAACCACTGAGCCATGTTTCCAGACCTTTGTATTTTTTATTTTGAGACAGGGTCTCATCAAGTTGCTGAGGCTAGCCTTGAACTTGTGATCCTCCTGCCTCAGCCTCCTGAGTTGCTGGGATTACAGGTGTGCGCGCCACCATGCCTGGCAGCATACATGTTTTAAATTGACTACATTTGTGTTTCAGTACTTAGCTGTTCTCATTCAATTTTTAGAGCCCATGTTATGCCTACTGCTATATTAATGTGCTTGGTAAAAAAGCACTTGTTTCTGGAATGTGGTATTGTCATGCAAATTGTGTGTCAGTGAGTGGCCCCTTCTAGTTGGGTTGAAATTGTTATGTTGTATGGAAAAAAACAATTTTTTTTTTTTTTTTTTTTGTACTGCACTTCTGAGCTACATCCCCAGTACTTTTTTTATTTTTTATTTTGATTTAGGGTCTTGTTAAGTTGCTGAGGCTGGCTTTGAACTTGTGATCTTCCTGCCTCAGCCTCCCAAGCCGATGGGATTACATAGTTGTTAGCCACCATGCCTGGCTGGAGGAAAAATCTTTAGTGCTTTGCATGCTGTGTGTGGTTCTGAGCTGAGGCGATTGTTCCTAACTTAAGAGCTCTACATTTCAGAGTCTTGATGAAGAACAAAGCGTGCAGTTGCTCCAATGTTACCTTCAGGAGGATTACAGGGGTACTCGGGACTTGCTCAAGGTCTGTGGTCTGCCCAGCTCTATCAGCTGTCTTTTCCTTGGTGGTTTTAGATAATTTAGGGTTTGGGCACCAGTTCTTTCAATAGAGGCGGGTTGTCAGATACAGCCATTCTCAAGAAAGGCTTCCCAAGGCTTAAAAAACAACTGAGATCAGTTCTCATAGGGAGGGTGGAGAGGTCAGAGCATGCCATGCTAATCATAGAATTGAAAGAGCTTCCTCCTTGCCCAGCTACTCATTTTACAGATGAGGAAACTGAGGCCAGAGGAGAGGCAGGGAAGGATTTGAGCACAGGTTTTGGATACATTTTAATAAAAATAAGGTAAGAAATGCTTATAAAAACAAATGGGCACTTATAATCTTGAAATGTGAGACTTTTTCTTTCTCAATTGAGTTTTGCCTGTGAGGTGACTTCTTGACTGCTGTTTTTCCTCAGATGGTCTTGCAAGATGAGAGGCAGAGCCAGGCCTTAATCCTGAAGGTCAGTAGTAGTTAACATTTCCTTTTTATTATTTTTTTTCTCCTTTTTTTGGTACTGGGGATTGAACCCACAGGTGCTCTACTACTAAGCGACACATGCAGCCCTTTTAAATATTTATCTTGAGACAGTCTTGCTAAGTTGCTTTTAGGCTGGGCTTGAACTTGTGATCCTTCTGAGATTACAGATGTGTGCCACCTCACCTGGCTACCATTTCAATTTTTTTAAGGTATAGTTGGGTGGCAGTTTCGACTTTGTCTTCCTGAGCATTGCTGGTTTTTGACTCATCTGCTAGGAGAGTTTGAGGTTTTAGTGCAGATGCTTATTAGCTCATTTGTGAAACAGGAGGGTTTTATCCCCTGCCTTGTGCATGTGAGGCAAGCACTCTACCAACTGAGCTGTATCCCCAGCCCTAACTTGTGTTTCTTTATTTCCCACTTCCCCTCCTGGAACCTTCTCATCTAGGATTTAGTTTTAAAAATGGAATTTGTGACTTCTAAAGCAGTTTCTCATTTAATATTTAGTAAGACTTAAGTATATTAGTTATAAGCAGTTAGAATATTTATCAGTGAGCGGTATTTTTATATTTGTTTTAATGTTTTTGGTCAGCCAATAGCATTGTATATTACTTGAATGCTCTGAGAAATCATGCTTGAAAATTTTTTGGAAAGCTTGTTTTAATAATTTCTTGTATCACCTTCCATGGCTTACCTAGTTTACAAAGGATCTTTTGCATTTGGGGAGCTTAGTTCAACATGTTTACATTTTTGGGGACTGTTGATGTAAGTTCATCTTTTCCATCCATGTCTTTATGTGATCTCATTATCAATAATTACAAAATTGAATATCCTCTTTCCAAATGTGAATTACTAATTTTGAATCTTTGGGTTCTTTCCAGATTGCAGATTATTACTATGAAGAAAGAACCTATATTCTTCGTTGTGTCTTACACCTTCTCACTTATTTCCAAGACGAAAGACACCCCTACAGGGTAAGCCTATTGAATCCTCTTGGTTCTTTCCACCCTATATCATTCAAACCTTTTAAATATATTATTTGTATTTATTTGAATATTTATCTTTTTTAGGTATGGATTATTCTGTTTTTCTTTTTTAAGGTTGAATATGCAGACTGTGTTGATAAGTTGGAGAAGGAACTAGTTTTAAAATATAGGCAGCAATTTGAAGAGCTATATAAAACTGAAGCACCAACTTGGGAGACGCATGGGAACCTCATGGTATGTGTGCTTGTGTTCTCCTGTAACCTGTGGGTAGTGGAGCCTCAGGCTGAATTATTTGCTAATGTATAAACTGGCACATGTATGGATTACTTTAAGAAAGTTAATGACTTTAATTTTAAACAGTACTTAACTCTGGACCTTTTCCTTGGACTTTCTTTATTTTCTGTTCTCAATGAAAATATGTGGCTCAGTGGTCAAGTGCTCCTGAGTTCAATCCCTGGTAACCAAAAAAAAATTTTGTCTTTTTATTTGTCATTTTCTATCAAGTATGTGATGTTAGTTTGACTGTTTTTATCCTAAATTCTAAAGCAGCATGCATTTATAGATTTTAGGTTGGCCTTTCTTTGTTTTGTTTTTTGCTACTAGGAATTGAATCCTGGGGTGCTTAATCACTGAGCCACAACCTGAGGCCCCATCCACCCTTTTTAGAGACAGGGTCCTGCTGAGTTGCTTAGGGCCTCACTGAAGTTACTGAGGCTGGCCTTCAAACTGTGATCTTTCTGCCTCAGTCTCCCAAACCACTAGGATTACAGGCATCCACCACTACATCCTGCGCTTTTGTTTTGAAGAGAAAACATTTTTATTAAAACCACCGTCAACAAAAACAGACATTAACTATTTAAAATGTTTAATGGGAGAAAACGGCCCACTTAACATTTCTGTCTCCCCGAAAGTTTGCAAGCAAAAGCATAAAATAATAATAAAAGCATAAAATTCCCAGAAATAAGCAGTCCAAAATCAAAATGAAGAGGACTTTAAAATGCTATAAAGGGTGTTAAAAGTAAACATAACCAAATGGAAAGACCATTTTCTTGATTATAAAGATTTGATACTATAAAAAATTTAGTTCACCATACATATGTTAACCTATCACTTTAATGTAGTCCCAGAAAAAAAATACCAGTAAGTGTGTGTTCTGCCTTTTTTCTGGTACTGGTACTGGGAAAACTAATTAGAAAACTCATATTATGGAACCACCATATCATATATTCATGGAGTGTAACTTATGGAATTATCCCACTCTTTGGCATATATCCAAAGTACTTAGAATCAGCATAATGTAGCAGCTCAATTCACAATAGCTAAGCTATGAAATCAACCTAGGTGCCCTTCAACAGATGAATGGATAAAGAAAATGGGGTCTGTATACACAATGGAGTATTATTTAGCCATAAAGATGAATGAAATTATGGCATTTTCCAGTAAAAGGATTGAACTAGAGACTATCAGGTTAAGTGAAATAAGCCAGTCCCAAAAAACCAAAGGCTGAGGGATGGGGATATATAGCTCAATTGGTAGAGTGCTTGCCTTGCAGGCACAAGGCCCTGGGTTCAATCCCCAGCACCAAACACACACACAAAAAAATAAAGGCCGAATGTTCTCTCTAGTGTGGATCTAATTTACAATAAGGGGGAGTAGAAGATCTTTGGATTAGACAAAGGGGAATGAAGGGGAGGGAGGGAGATGGGCATAGGAAAGTATAGCCAGGGACTAGAGCTGTACCTCTGTGGTAGAGCACTTGTCTGGTATATACAAGTCCCTGGGTTCAGTCCCCTGTACCAAAGAAAATAATGATAATAAGGTGGGTGCCATAGACTGGTGCAGTGATGCACGGCTATAATCCTGGAGACAAGAGGATCATGAGTTCAAAGCCCTCGGCAATTTAGTGAGGCACTAAGCAACTCAGTGAGACCCTGTCTCTAATAAAAATATAAAATAGGGCTGGGGATGTGGCTCAGTGGTCAAGTGCTCCTGAGTTCAATCCCTGGTAACCAAAAAAGAAGAAGAAGAAAATAATGATAATAATAAGGAAATAAAAGTAATATTATTAAAAAAAAAAGCCACCGGCACCACAAATAAATAAATAAATATCGATCTATCAACAATTAAAAAAAATATTAATCTTACCAGATAATAAAACTGTAATAATTTTTAAAATATGGAATTGGAAAATGAATGAATAGGCTGTTGAATAAAACATAATAGATATCCTAGATGTAGACTCGTATACAGGTAGGAAATTTAATATTACATTAAAGTGATTAAAGTGGGATTTCAAATCAGTGGGAAAACATTGGATTATTTAATAAATAATGTTGAAACTACTTGATCTGGAGAAAAATTAGCATTTCTTTCTTCAAACGTTTTTGTTATGAAAATCTGAATGGATCCATGATTAAAAGAAAAATTTAAGCTGTAAATGAAGTATGTTATTTAATTTCAAATATTTAATGTTTTTCTTAGATATCTTGTTAACAGTTTTTCATTTGATTCTGTTTTTATCAGTGAACACATTCTGTATCATTGTAATCTTTTCAAATTTATTGTCCTATAATTTATGGCCCACCATATGATCTTTCTTGGTAAGTGTAGCAGGGAGGGACACCTGAAGGAGTGTTTATCTGGCAGTAGTTGAGTGTGATGGTCTACGAATATCAACTGGCTCAATATGGTTCAGATCTGCTGTGTTTGCTGAGTTCTGTTGTCATACAGCATGGTTTTATTAGCCACAAATTCCTATTAACTGAATGCCCTTCCAGGTGATCTGGGTAAAATAAATTATGACATTTTTAGTGGAATACTATGCAGCAGTAAAAATAAGGGGACTATTGAATAGACTATGGCATATCAATAAAATTGATTTCTATACATAAAGCTTTAAAAAGGAGTAAAACAGACTGGGGTTGTAGCTCAGTGGTAGAGTGCTTGCCTAGCATGCATGAGGCCCTGGGTTTGGTCCCCAGCACCACATAAAAATAAACAAAGTGTGTATGTGTGTGTGTGTGTGTGTGTGTGTGTGTGTGTGTGTATATATATATATATATATAGAGAGAGAGAGAGAGAGTGAAAAACAGGAAATAATCTTTTTTTTCTTTTAGCTTTTTTTCAGTTGCAGATGGACCCATACCTTTATTTTATTTATTTTTGTGTGGTGATGAGGATTGAATCTAGTGCCTCACAAGTGCTAGCCGAGTGCTCTGCCACTGAGCCACAACCCTAGCCCAGGAAATAATCTTAAGATATATTGTTAAGGGGCTGGGGCTATAGCTCAGTGGTGGAGTGCTTGCCTCGCATGTATGGGCCACTGGGTTTGATCCTCAGTAACACATAAAAATAAAGATACTGTGTGTTCATCTACAACTAAATAAATAGCTTTAAAAAAGAAAAAAAAAGATATATTGTTAAATGAAAAAATAAAGGTGCCCGATAGATAGTTTGTGCAATGTTATTTGGTTGAGCTAAGGGCAGTAGTGCCTATCTGTAATCCCAGCAACTTGGGGGACTGAGGGAAGAGGATCCCAAGTTGAATACCAGTCTCTGTAACTTACTTAGTAAGGCCCTGTCTTAAAATAAAAAGGCTGTGGACACAGCTCAGTGGTAAAATGCCCCTGGGTTCAGTCCCCAGTACCAGGGGAGTGGGGGATATTATATATACACCCAAAACAAAATTTGGATTAAAGATAGATTAGAGAATGAGTAAATGGATATATATAGCATACTGCTGAAAGGAAATACGAGTCTCAACACTGGCTGCTTGTGGAGAGGGGTTTGGATAACTAGGCAATAGAAATAATAGGGAAGGGGCTGGGGTTGTGGCTCAGTGGTAGAGCACTTGCCTAGCATATGTGAGGCACTGGATTCAATCCTCAGCACCACATATAAATAAATGAATAAATTTAAAAAAGGTCCATTGACAACTAAAAAAATATTTTTAAAAAAATTGTAGGGAGAGGAACACCTTTTTTCCCCCACTTATACTTTTTGAATTTCTATAATGTGCATATATTCTTTCTTTTTTTCTTTATTTTTGTGGTGCTGGGGATTGAACCCAGGGCCTTGTGCAGATGAGGCAAGCACTCTACCAACAGAACTATGTATCCTCAGCCCCAATATAATGTGCATATCACATGTAATACAATTTTTTAATTTTAAAGAGATCTTTAATTTCATTTTCCCATTTTTTTCTTGGTTGTGCAGACTGAGCGCCAGGTGTCACGCTGGTTTGTTCAGTGCCTTCGGGAGCAGTCCATGCTGCTAGAAATTATTTTCCTTTACTACGCATACTTTGAGATGGCACCTAGTGACCTACTAGTATTGACTAAAATGTTTAAAGAGCAAGGATTTGGTAGTAGGCAGACTAATCGGCACTTAGTGGATGAGACCATGGATCCATTTGTAGATCGGATTGGGTAAGTCTGAGTGAATATTTATATCATAGGAGATGTATAATGTTTAGAGCACTGATACTGTAGATTCTGTAAATAAGTGAGGGGAAAAGTGGACTTTTCCTTTAACTGGTATAGAAATAGATGGGCCTACTGACTTGTTCTTTTCATATAGGAGCTGAAGACTAGACTTAAGGGGGCATGTTCTTGAAAGTATAAGGTTCTTTTATTTCTGTCTTTTAAGGAGTTCATTCATTCAACAAACAATAGTTGTTGAGCAACTGTTACAGGGTAGACATCAAAATGCTAAGAAGACTGATATGGCTTAGGTGTTCTCTGCTCTTTGAGGCCATATCTGTTGACTTTGAATTTCTCTTTTTTTTTTTTTCCCACTAATGGCCAGGGACATAGCCACATTTTGAGGATTATTCCCTCTGTGAGCAAAGATGAATGCTTGAGAAATAAGATGGCTTACCAGGGTCAGGTATATGTGGTGGCTATAGAAACCTTTAATACTAGATCTGTGCTGCCCAGTATGGTGGACACAGATGCATATGACTGTCAGATACTTGAAGTGTGGCTGGTCATATTGAAATGTACTGGAAGTATAAAACACATTCTAGATTTAGAAGACACTGGGGGAAAAGAACTTTAAGTAACTTAGTAATGACTTTGATAGCGAAGTATCTTACATTTTACCTGGTCTGTTGTGAGCTTCAAAGCAGCACATGAAACTAGTACCATTTTTCTTTCCAGCTATTTCAGTGCCCTTATCCTGGTGGAAGGCATGGATATTGAGTCCCTGCATAAGTGTGCTTTGGATGATAGGAGAGAATTGCACCAATTTGCTCAGGATGGGCTTATTTGTCAGGTGAGCTTGGAAGAGCTACTTTTTTTTTTCCTATCAGATGGTTTATAGTTAGTAGTGTGTTCTTAAACACTGAACTATCCTGCTGCATAAAATTTTCAGTGATGTGAATTTATTAAATAGTTAATTAGATTTGGAAGAAATCTGGGTTTTTTTTGTTTTTGTTTTTGTTTTGGTCATCCTTATAGAGGTGACAATTGAATTTGTGAGGGCAATTAGAGTCATTCATGGAGATGGTATAAGAAAAAAAGATGCCTGAAGACAAAACCTTGGGGGTAGTCTGTATTTGGGGGATTTGTGAAAAAGGAAAAGGGGTGAACATTGAGATGAGGTAGTTAGAAAGGTAGAAAATGAGCCTGGTGTGGTGGTGCGTATCTGTAATCTCTGTGATTTGGGAGCCCAAGGCAGGAGGATTGCAAGTTTGAGGCCAATCTCAGCAAATTAATGAGATGCTGTGCCAAAATAAAAAAGAAAGAGCTAGGGATGTAGCTTATTGGTAGAGCATTTCCCCATAATGTATAAGGCCTTGGGTTCAATCTTCAGCACCAGGAAAACAAAATTAGGAAGGAGAATCAAGGTAATGAAATTTATAGAGTTTTCATATGAGCATGTGTTTTACAGTTTTAAATTAAAACTGCTTAAAATCAATAGGAAAAAACTTCTAAAGGGAAAAGTAACTGAGGCGCTTGTTAGTGAGCTGGCTGGGATTTAAGAACAGTGAAATATCAAAATGGGAAAGTGAGACCTCTTTGGATGAATGAAATGCTTATTGAACTTAACTCTTTCTCTTCAGAGATACAGATATGTTTTCTCCCTTTATTAGGATATGGACCACTTGATGTTGACCTTTGGGGACATTCTACATCATGCCCCGGTGCTTTTGGCCTGGGCTCTCCTCCGTCACACCCTGAACCCAGAAGAAACAAGCAGTGTGGTCCGGAAGATAGGTGGCACAGCTATCCAGCTGAATGTATTTCAGTACTTGACTCGACTACTGCGGTCACTTGCCATTGGGGGAAATGATGTGAGTCCAGGTTGTTGGTTGAGCGTCAGGGGCAAAAAGCTGGGCAGAGCCATGAGAACAGTGAGAATCCTAATAGTGAAGTGGATAAGAGTGAAAGTGTAACTAACCTTTATAAAGCAGACCCTGCTCAGCACTTTCTAATTTAATCCTGATTATCACTTTGTTTAGGATTATATTGTCTTATTTTATGCATTAGGAAATTGAGATTGAGGGAGGTATAATTTGCCCAAAACGATAGTAGCCAGTAAGTGGTGGATAGTTTGAACTCATTATCTGACTCTTTGCCAATAAAGTGTTTTAGAAAACAGGGTTGGGCCGTTTTTGACTGGGTATTCCTTTCTGGGGGACTTACTCATTCAGCTGGACCAGGATGAATGGGAATTCTCTTGAGCCTTGTGTTGGGGATTATTTTGAGTGATATGGCTCACATAACTTATTTTTATGTACTAAACTAAAGATAGCTCAGTGGTCGTTACGTTTGCCTAGCATATGACACCCATGGTTGGATTCCCAGTACCACAAAAAATAAAATGAAACTTTTAAGTTCGGCATTTACGCTCCTTGGTATGTACTCAGAGTCTGAGTTGGAGACTAATGAATATCCACACACAAAAAAAACTGTGCACAGATGTTTATAACTTTATTCATAATTGCCAGAATTTGAAGGCAGCAAAAATGTCCTTCAGTAGGTATAAGTAAACTGGCAAATTCAGACAATGAGTATTATTCAGTGCTTAAAGAAATGAGCTATCAAACTATGTGAAGACATGGGAGGAACCTTGAATGCATATTACTAAGTAAAATAAGCAATTTGAAAAGGCTACATGATGTGTGATTCTAAGGATAAGTAAGACATCCTGAAGAATTCAAAACTCTGGAGACAGTAGAAAGAATAGTGGATAATTGGTAGAGGGGGGATGAATAGGCCGGGTATGGAGGATTCATAAGACAATAAAATGGCACTGTATGATGTGAACCTGAAACTGCTGTAAAACAGCCTATAAAAAGGAAACCACAGACTTCAGCCAAAAGGTCCTGCTGGCTGGCACTGGCTGATTAATAATGGCAGTTCAGGCCAGGTGTCGTTTGTATCAGCTCATAGAGACAGTAGTCCTTCTGTAGGCTGGATTGGGTTTTCTTTCCTTTTTTTTTTTTTTTTTTAAGAGAGAGAATTTTAATATTTATTTTTTAGTTTTCGGCGGACACAACATCTTTGTATGTGGTGCTGAGGATCGAATCGGGCCACACGCATGCCAGGCGAGCACGCTACTGCTTGAGCCACATCCCCAGCCCTGGATTGGGTTTTCTTTTCCCCCATACAAACTTTTTTTTTTTTTTTTTTGGTTCTAATTAGTTATACATGACAATAGAATGCACTTTGACACATACATAAATGGAATATAACTTCTCATTTTTCTGGTTGTACATGATATAGAATCACACCAGTTGTGTAGTCTTCTATGCACATAGGGTAATATTGTTGGATTTATTCTAATATCCTTCCTAACCCCATGCCCCTCCTCTCCCTTCACTGCTCTCTGCCTAATCCAAAGTAACTTTATTCTTTCGAAGTACCCCTTTCCCATACAAACTTTGATCACTTTGAAAATGATTGTTTTGATTTTATTGTTGGCTGTTGTAATGTTCATGTTTGTACTTTTTTGTTTCTCCCTTAGTCGTCCTGATCTTATAACTAAATTAGAAAAATTGTGAAAGTTTCAGATTCCCTTCTCATTTGTTTACAAGTACTATGTTAACACAAGGGAATTATGCTGAGTCTGAAGGAGCTGTAAACTAATCACCAACTCCTTTGCCATTCCAGTGTACCACAAGTACTGCCTGCATGTGTGTCTATGGCCTCCTCTCTTTCGTTCTGACCTCATTGGAGCTGCACACGCTGGGAAATCAGCAGGTCAGTGTCTGTCTTTCCTGAGGCTCTGTCCTATTCAGCTTAGCAATCAGATTTCTACAGCTCCCTCTATAGATCTTATATTGTGTTTTTCACATGTTAATTTGTTCATTGCTGTTCATATTCATTTATAATTTTTTTCCTTTTATTTATTTTTTTGGTAGAGGGGATTGAACCAAGGGTGCTTAACCACTGAGCCAGGTACCCAGCCCTTTTTAGTTTTTATTTTGAGACAGGATCTAAGTTGCTTAGTGCCTTGCTAAGTTTCTGAGGCTGCCTTTAAACTTGTGATCCTCCTGCTTCAGCCTTCATAGTTGCTGAGATTATAGCATGCACCACTGTGCCTGGCTGTATTCATTATTTATTATATGAATGATGTATGTTAATTGTAGAAAAAATAGAAAATGCTGATAAAAAGAAAAATGTAATCCTATCATACAGGTTAACTTCTATGGACATTTTGATGTGTTCTCTGTTGTTTTCTACCTGTATGTACATAAAAATATGATAATTTTTTTTTTTTAGAAATAAAATCATAATGTACACAGTCATGTTTTGGTATCTCTTGGGGATTGATTTCAGGAACCCCTGAGGATATTAAAATCCACTGATGGACATCCTCTAGAATACTTTAAAGTCATCTCTAGGGGCTGGGGTTGTGGCTCAGTGATAGAGCACTTGCCTAGCATGTGTGAGGCCCTGGGTTTGAGTCTCAGTACCGCATATAAATAAAATAAAGGTCCATTTATAACTAAAATTTTAAAATGTATGTATATATTTATAAAGTCATCTCTAGATTACTTATAATACAATGTAAACAGTATGTAAATAGTTATTATGCAGTCTTATATAGGGAATAATGACAAGAGGAAAAAGTCTGTAAATATTCAGTATAGATGCTTTTTTTTTTCTCAAATAGTTTTGATCTGTGGTTGGTTGAATCTGCAGTTGTGTAACTGTAGATAGAGAGGGCCAACTGTATACTATTTTGTAACTGCATTTTTAAAATCCATCTATCCCAGACATCTATGGTTGTTTTTTTGTTTGTTTGGTACTAGGGATTGAACCCAGAGGTGCTTATCTACTGAACCACACCCCCAGACCTTTTTTTTTTTTTTTTTCTCTTTGACAAACTGTTTATTAAATTCTTATCGGTATGGGGTGAATATTATTACATCCTAGAATCCCAGACTCAGGGAGGTGATAAAGTAGCAATGGTAAATTTGGGTATCTGGTCTCCCAAAAGTATCTGCCGCTCTACCCCCGATTCTTCAATGGCTGCCAGACGGATCACCCCTCCATGGAGCTGTCCCGTTCCATAGCCAAAGCAAGAGCATTGGCAGTGAACTGCAGACACTCCTCCTTAGTCATGCCTTCGTGGTAGGTAGCATCAACATAGCCATAGATATATGAACTCCCAGAGCCTCCAATGGCAAAAGACTGCCTTACCATCATACCTCCCATGGGAACTGAGTATACCTGTCCTCCTTGAGGATCCCAGCCAGCAATGATAATTCCCGCCATCAGATCTTCCCGGTATTGGTAACACATCTCCTTAAAGAGACTGGCTGCTGTGTGCACCAATGGAGGCTCATTCATTTCAATGCTGTGGAATCCAAGCTGATAAGTGACAGCATCTGCTACAGCCTGGGTGTCAGCTACAGAGCCTGAACGGCAGCAGAAAATATGGTCATGAATAGGAATCAGCTTGTCAATCACTCGATTGGCGATATAGGACCCAGTGGTTGTTCTGGAGTCCGCCCCCAGAACCACACCTCCGTCAAATTGCACAGCCGTGATGGTCCGTGTGGAGACTTCCTGGTTTTCCCAGTCTGGGGCGATAGCCTCTTGCTCCCAGGCGGGTGCAGGACCCTCTCCTCCAGCAGCAACTAAGGTGGCCGCCATCTATCTCCTCCTCCTGCCACAAAGCAACTGTCGTAAAGTGCTCTACCCCCAGACCTTTTTGTTTTTCATTTTGAGATAGGATTTCACTTAAGATGCTGAGAAAACTTGCGATCTTCCTGCCTCAGTCTCCAGAGTTGTTGGGATTACAGGTGTGCACCACCTTGCCCAGGTTACAGTTGTTAATAAGTTTTCTTCATTTTAGTAAAAATTCAACATTTTTAAGAAATACTAAATTTCAACTTGTACCAAAGTAGAAAAAGTTGTATAATTAACCTTTGTAATCCCATCACCAGCTTCCAATATTTATCTACTCAGAGCTAATTTTATTTCATTTCTACTCCTTCCCAAATTCTTTTGAAGCAACTTCCAGATGTAGTATTTCATATCATTTATGAATATTTCAGTAAAACTTAACTTTTCAACTGTTATCACACCAAAAAAAAAAAAAAAGCACTCAGTATCTTAAAAAATGAAGTCCAGGTTCAAGTTTCCAATTGTCTTATATATGTCATAAATTTTACATAAGTTTGGGTTGGGATAAGGTTCAAATATTGTAATAGGTTGGTGGCCACAAGTCACATGGCTATTTAAATTTAAATGATTGAAATTGAAAACTCAGGTCCCCAGCATCATTGGCCTCATTTCAAGTGTGTTAAGGGTCATGTCTGGTTAGTGGCTTCCATATTTGAAAGCACAGCATACCTAGAACCTTCCCATCATATAAAGTTAGGATGTTGTCCAGTGTTATCTGTAAATTCACTTTCTTTTTAGTGTTGCTGACAGTTTTCTGACATTGTTCCTGGTGACTACCTCATTTTCTGGATTTTGCTGATTGCATCCCTGTGATGCAGTTTAACATGTTCTTTCATCCTTTGTATTTCCGCTAAGATCATTTAGGTTTGACTTTTTTTTTAAGCAAGACTGCTTCCTAGATGATGTTTTGTATTTCCATCAGAAATTAGTGTTGGGGCTGGGGATGTGGTTCAAGCGGTAGCGCGCTCGCCTGGCATGCGTGCGGCCTGGGTTCGATCCTCAGCACCACATACAAACCAGAGATGTTGTGTCCGCGGAAAAACTAAAAAAAAAATAAAATAAATATTTAAAAATTCTCTCTCTCTCTCTCTCTCTCTCTCTCTCTCTCTCGCTCTCTCGCTCTCATTAAAAAAAAAGAAGTTAGTGTTGGTTGTCTTTTTGTGTGATGTAAGCACCTATTGATGTTCATTGTCTATTAGAAGTGAAAATTGCAAAATGGCACTTTAATTCTGTCTTTCCTTCCTTTGTTTATCAGTTGCCACATTTCTATACATTAACTATTTGGTACTCTGTTATAGAATTCTATACATACCTGCTTCTTTTCTTGTATTTACCTGTTTTTTTGTAGCACCCTCTCAAGGTATCTAGTGTTTTTTTTCTTTAATATCAGTATGAGCTCATAGATTTATTCTATTTATTTATTTTTTAAAATTTTTTAATACATTTATTTTATTTATTTATATGTGGTACTGAGGATCAAACCCCGGGCCTCACAATTGCTAGGCAAGCACTCTATCACTGAGTCACAACCCCAGCCCTATTTATTTATTTAAAAAAAAACATTATTTACTTGTAGTTGGACACAATACCTTTACCTTTTATTTATTTTTATGTGGTGCTGAGGATTGAACTCAGGGCTTTGAACTTGCTAGGTGAGTGTTCTTCTGCTGAGCCACAACCCCAGCCCAAAATATTAATTTTTTTTTTTTTAATGTGGTGCTGGGGATTGAACCCAGGCCTTGTGCATGCAAGGCAAGCACTCTACCTCCATCCTGAGCTCATAGATTTAAACATATTGTGTTTTTCTTTTTCATAATATCTTTATTTATTTTTATGTGGTGCTGAGGATCAAACTCAGTGTTTCATGCATGCTAGGCAAGTGCTGTACCACTGAGCTACAACTGCCGCCCTACTAGCTGTGTTTTAATCTGTGCAGTTATTATTCTTAGGCTGAGATTGCCCCTTCTTTGGTCAGTAAGGACTTTCCAATTGTCTTCTGAATTCATTTGACACTACCCTTATCTGTTTTGATAGCTCTATTGCTTACTGGTATGACAAGATATTACAGGATTATTGTGTAGGATTCTTGTTTCAGACCTAGAACCTGCTTTCCAAGTTGTTCTGGTTCTTTTTAGTGGGAAATGATATTTGATGAGTATCCTTAAAACTAAATCATTGTATTCATTTTCAATGATTAGTCACTTGTTTTGTGAACTGATGGAAATTTCTTATTATTGGATAAAAATGAGATTGGTACTAATTCAAAGAATCAATTCCCCAAGCTCTGGGGCATAGAACAAGCTTTACATACTTCAGGAAAATTCTAATCACAATGGAAGGGTCTGGTCCTATTCTATGCTTGGAGAATACATATAACATGTTGTAGGAGTCGTGGTGCTTGGTTTAAAAAAAAAAAAAAAAAAGACTCTGTAAGCATTTATTAGATGCCCAGTGTATGTTTAACTCTGTACTAGGTGTTAAGGATAAAAATATTAAAAAGATATTGTTTTTTTTTTGTTTGTTTTGTTTTGGTTTGGTTTTTTTTGGTACTGGGGATTGAACCCATGAGCACTTAACCACTGAGCCACATCCCCAGTCCCTTTTATATTTTATTTGAGACAGGATCTCACTAAGTTGTGTAGGGAGAGCCTCTCTAAGTTGCTGAGGCTCTCAGTTGACCTCACGATCCTCTTGCCTCAATCCCCTGAGCCGCTGGGATCATAGGCGTGCGACACCATGCCTGGCAAGACATTGTCCTTGCCCTGCCTGTTAGGAGCAAAGTAAAGGTGAGTCTAGTAGTAATACCTTACTTATATACTAGTTTTGAATTTACAGCCAACTTGCTTTTATTCCTTACACTCAAAATAGTACCATGAGCTATTATTTTCCCCATTTTACAAACGAGCACGTGAAATTCAGAGAAGTGAATGTGTATACAGCATATACAATATGCACCCTGGCAAGGTGTGATCTTATTCTTTAAACCCAGAATTTTTTGTAACATATATGGAGATGGTTATTGGTGTTTTTATGTGAACAGAATACAGTAAGAAAAAAAAAAAAGACACTACTTCAACCAGGGAAAAGGAACAATTTCTTCCCTCCCCCAACAGGATGTAATTGACACAGCATGTGAAGTCCTGGCGGACCCTTCTCTTCCAGAACTCTTCTGGGGAACAGTAAGTATGTTGGAGGGAATCATACTCTGACATTACTCTGGACCAAAAGGATTTATCAGACATTTTGTGAGAGGCTTTATATTTGGCTTTTGTATGTATTTTCTCACTTAATTGTCAAAATATCTGTGAGATAGATAGTGTTATTGATGCCACGTTGTGTATGATGAAATGTGATGCCTAGGGATATGAAGGGATTCCACCGTTACACGGCCGGAAAGAGACAGCAAGGACCCAGTTCTATCTGACTTGAGTCTGTAGCCCAAATCATCAACCAATGTGTTATCACCAAGTCTTTTTTCATATTGACAGTCTTTCAACAACCAGGATTCCCAAAACTTTTCTCTGTGTGTATGTATGTACACTGGGGATATAATCCAGAGCTTCTCTACCAAATTTATCCTTTGAGACCGGTTTTTACTAAGTTGCCCCAGCTGGCCTTGAACTTGTAATCCTCCTGCCTCAGGCTCCTGAGTCACTGGAACTTCGGGCATATGTCTCCATACTTCACTTTTGGCTTAGGGTCCTGCAACTCTTATTTTTTTTTTTTCTTTTTTCTTTATCTGTGTATATTATTCTCTTTCTCCTGAGATGCTATTTACTGTTACATGGATTGAACCCAGAGGGGCCTCACTACTGAGTCACATCCCCAGTCCTTTTTATTTTGAGATAAGATCTTGCTCAGTTGCCAGGGCCTCACTAGATTGCTGAGGCTGACTTTGAACTTGCAATCCTGCTGCCTCAGCCTCCTGATGATTCCTTTCGAAAATACTTAGAGGGTTGTAACTAGATCTTACCAAGTCATCAGTGTTGTGATTGGTTTGAGCATTTGGAAAGAATGGTTTTTCACCAGCACTGGTGTTAGCATTGACAGTGACTTCAAACGTCTGTTTTCAAACTTGTACCCAAGCCAGGCTGATCTGCCTATGTGTATTAACCTCTTTCTCCTGAGTTGCTGTTTACTCTTACAGATGCCAGCAATATCCCTGGTAGAGGCTGGTGTGAACCAGTATGTAGATGGAGCATCTTTGCTTGTGTGTGGTGGCTAGCTGCTGACGTGTTTTAGGGTGGTTTTCACGTCAGTGGAAACATTGTCCTAAGGAACAAGTTATCTTCCCATAGAAAGGGTGGCCAGGAAGAAGAGATCACTGGATAGACTTAAGAGTTGCTTTTCAGATGCCAGTTAAATCAGATCCCAACTGAATGTTGTCCTTTCTCATTGGGGACATGAAAGTCTTAGATTATTAGGGAAGGATTGCTTCTAGACTTTCTGAGGATTATCAGGCAGTTCTGAAGAATAGTGACTTCTCCCCTTCCACTGTAGGAACCAACTTCTGGTCTTGGGATCATTCTGGACAGTGTATGTGGAATGTTCCCCCATCTCCTTTCCCCACTCCTGCAATTACTCCGAGCCCTGGTATCAGGAAAGTCCACTGCCAAAAAGGTAAGTTGTTCAGTTAGCTCCCTAAATAGAACCTGAGATGCTGTTCAGGAGAGACAACTGTCTTTGTGGAGAGAGGGGAGAACTTGAGTGGAGATTAGGTAGGGGAGCAGAAGGCGATTCCAAGATGATCTACAGTGGTGGACTGGGAAGGAGTTTGAGGACCAGTTTACACAGTCTGGTTAATAGAGCAGACTTGGGACCCCCATGAATGTTCTGTAGGTAAATGTGTGATTGAGTTTCTTTCTGCATGTTGCCAGGTATATAGCTTCCTAGATAAGATGTCTTTCTACAATGAACTTTACAAGCACAAGCCCCATGATGTAATCTCTCATGAAGATGGAACTCTTTGGAGAAGGCAGACGCCCAAACTCCTATATCCTCTGGGTAAGGAGATCTTCAATGCCGCAGCCTTTCTCACAGCAGCTCTCCTTAGACCACCTTGCTGCTGGGTTGATCCTTTTGTGTGAGGTGATTGTAGAGCAGCTCCTTGTCATCTCACCGTATTTGTTGATTCATGGATAAATAATTAGTCTCTCTCTCTCTCTCTCTCTCTCTCTCTCTCTTTTTGTGTGTGTGTGATATTGGGGATACACTGAGGGCCTCATGCATGCTAGGCAAGCACTCTACTGCTAAGCTACATCCTCAGCCCAGTTTCTGTTATCTGTTTTACATCATTAAATTTTTTTTTAAATTTTGCATGCTCATTGTAGTAAGGTAAACAATGCAGGTCTATTTTAAAAGTCAATCTCATTTCCATCTCTGTCAGATACTCAATGTTAAGAATTTTATGGGGGGGCTGGGGATGTAGCTCAAGCGGTAGCGTGCTTGCCTGGCATGCTTGCGGCCCGGGTTCAATCCTCAGCACCACATACAAACAAAGATGTGTCCGCCGATAACTAAAAAATAAATATTAAAAAAATTCTCTCTCGGGGCTGGGGATGTGGCTCAAGCGGTAGCGCGCCCGTCTAGCATGCGCATGGCCCGGGTTCGATCCTCAGCACCACATACAAACAAAGATGTTGTGTCTGCCGAAAAACTAAGAAATAAAATATTAAAATTCTCTCTCTCTCTCTCTTTCTCCTCTCTCTCTCTCTCACTCTCTCTTTAAAAAAAAAAAAAAGGCAAATAATTTCTGCCCAGCAAAAAAAAAAAAAGAATTTTATGGGGCTGCGGATGTGGCTCAAGCGGTAGCGAGCTCGCCTGGCATGCGTGTTGCCCGGTTTCGATCCTCAGCACCACAAACAAACAAAGATGTTGTGTCTGCCGAGAACTAAAAAATAAATATTAAAAAAATTCTCTCTCTCTTTAAAAAAAATTTTTAAAAAAAAATTTTTATGTATATTCTTTCAAATATTCGTTCTTTTAACAAATTCATTCTGCAAGTTGGTTTTCTTCCCCCATCTTCCCCCAGTACTGGGGATTTAACCCAGGGGTGCTTAAACACTGAGCTACATCCTCCTACTTTTTTTGTTTTTTATTCTGAGACAAGGTTTCACTAAGTTGCTGAGGCTGGCCTTGAACTTGTGATCCTCCTGCCTCAACCTCCCAAGCTGCTGAAGTTGCAGGTGTGAGCTACTGTACCTGGATTGGTTTTCCCTTATATGACTCTTGACTCGTTATTATTACTACATCATCATTATTATTATTATTCTGGGGATTGAGCCAGGGCTTTGCACATGCTAAGCACATGTTTTACCACTGAGCTGCCCCCCAGCACCTTACTCATTCTTCTTAGTAACCATATACTTATCCTTGATGTTTCATAACTTTTTATTTTTCTCCTTATGATCAGGACATTTAGACTGTGTCAGCGTTTTGCCACTATAAATAATATTGCATTGGATGCACACATACATCCTTGTATATTGGTATTTTCTTTTTTAATATTTATTTTTTATTTATAGGTGGACACAATATCTTTGTTATTTTTATGTGGTGCTAAGGATAAAACCCCATGCCTTACGCATGGTAGGCATGTGGCTCTACCTCTGAGCCACAATCCCAGTCCCTTGTTATTTTTTTCTTTTAATTTTTTTTTTTGTAGTTGTAGATGGACAGCATGCCTTTATTTTGTTAAAATTTTTTTTAATGTGGTGCTAAGGACCCAGTGCCTCACACTTGCTAGGCAAGTACTTTGCCACTGAGCTTCTGCTTGTGTATATTTTTAGTAGAATCCTCCAAATGGGATGATTGGGTAAAAGGATATATATATATATATATATATATATATATATATATATATATATATATATATATATATCATATATATATGATATATATATATATATGCCTAATAGTAGATGAAATGAGTAAACAAAATGTGGGATATACATACAAAGGAACATTATTCATTCTTAAAATAAAGTAAATTCTTTCTGGTGGTATAGTTCAGTGGTAGAGTACCTACCTAGCATGTTTGATGCCTTGGGTTTGAACCCTAGCTCTGTCCCCCTACCCCAAAAAGAGAAATTCTGCTGTATACTACAACATGGATGAACCTTGAAGACATTTTGCTAAGTAAAATAAGCCAGTCACAAAGGACAAATGCTGTCTGATTCTACTCATGAGATACTCAAAGTTGTTACAATGAGAAACAAAGTGCAGTGTTGGTTGTCAGGGGCCAGAAGATGAAAAGAATGGGGAATCACTGGTGAACTGGTGTAGCTTCAGGAGTGCAAGATGTACAACATAAGATTGGCGGGTGTGTGGGGAGATGGCTGTACCACAGTGTGGCTATACTGAATGCCACTGAACTTAATTTGATCTTAGGTGTGTTTTACCATGATTTTGAAAAGGTTGTTCACAATTTTTTTGTTGTTGTTTGTTTGTTTTCCTTCTTCCTTCCTTTCTTGCCTGGATATTGAACCCAGAGGTGCTTTACCACTGAACTATTTCCTTAGCCCTTTTTATTTCTTGAGACAGGGTCTTGCTGCTAAGTTGCTGAGGTTGGCCTTGAACTTGCAATCCTCTTGCCTCAGCCTCCTGGGTCTCTGGGATAATAGGTGTGTGCCACCATGCCTGGCAACAATTGTTTCTTGTTTGTAGTGAATGTGTAAGAGTGAGCAATCATTACTCTTGAACATGTATCCCAGGTGCTCAAGGAGTATAGTGCAAAGAGGGCACAGCTTCTGCTCTAATTTGTGTCACCAGTAATGTGCTAGGATCCAGGCACTGGTTGCCACAGCTTACTTCTGTAGTTGTTGAGGTGGAAACCACTTTGCATGCAGCTGGTTTTCAGACACATAGGAAGAATCGCTTTTCCAATGACAAGAGAGTTTTTAATTATTCTTTAGAGGAAAAAGATGTAGGAATGTTTGGTACTAAAGAGAGTCTAAATCCTGTGTTTAAATGTTGGTGTGTGGTACAGGAGTTGACTCCTCTTCCTTGTCTTCAGATATTAGGCAGATCACTCTTCTTCCTTCTTAGGTGGTCAGACCAACCTTCGCATACCTCAAGGCACTGTGGGCCAAGTAATGCTGGATGATAGGGCTTACCTGGTGCGTTGGGAATACTCCTACAGCAGCTGGACCCTTTTTACCTGTGAGATTGAAATGCTGCTTCATGTTGTTTCAACTGCAGGTATGGTCATCTTTTGGAGACATCTCCATGGGGAGGGAAAAGTGGTCATGCTCAGAGAATTTGGAATTTCAAGATAAAATTCAGAGCTATCAAGGTTGGGATGTCTGATTTGTTTTTCTGGGTATCAGAGACCAATAAGTGATATTATGAAGTTGTTTTCTGTGAGGTTACAGTCTGTCTTTCCCCTCAGATGTGATTCAGCATTGCCAGAGAGTGAAACCCATCATTGATCTGGTCCACAAGGTCATCAGCACAGACCTGTCTATAGCAGACTGGCTCCTGCCCATCACGTCCCGTGTCTACATGCTGCTGCAACGGTGGGTCCTTCATGGCAAGCGTTGAGCTGCCTGTCTGAGCTCATGTGGTTATTTTCTTGGGGTCCAGGAGCCCAACCACACACCATCTGTGTTAAAGTTCATGCATGTTCCCCTATTAGAAAGCCTGGCGGAAATCTTTCTCCAGCTGAGGGCTTTTCTATTTCTATAGCCCCACTGACAGGAGGGATCCGGGGAGAGAACTGGAAAATAATGTGTGATAGAATCAATTGTGTTATTCATCTTACTGAGTGCAGTGCTCCATTCTCTAACCAGGTTGACAACAGTGATCTCTCCCCCTGTGGATGTCATTGCCTCTTGTGTCAATTGCTTGACAGTTTTGGCTGCCCGGAATCCAGCAAAGGTGAGATGCCAAGTCTTCCTGACAGTCAAGCAGTGTCACACTTGGCATATACCTGAGGATAAATGCACTTAACTTTTCTTTTCCTTCCTTAGGTCTGGACTGATCTTCGTCACACAGGTTTTTTACCATTTGTGGCCCATCCTGTCTCCAACATGAGTCAGATGATTAGGTGAGCCAGGTCTTGGATTGATAGATTTTTGTTCACTAGTGCAGACTGTTCTTGGTTCAGGTCTAGCCTGGCTTTATTAGTTTGAAAGGCACTCTTCTGTCCACATATTCTGTGTACTTCTGTTCAGCCCTTATACCTGAGGGTGAGTGAGGACAAACTAAAGGAGATGAGGGCACAGGAAACACAGAGCTGCTCTCTTCTCCAAGGACACAATAATTAGTCCCAATTTTTAAAGTCAGAGAAAGAGGGGAGGGAGGGAGAGGGGGAGAGGGAGGGATGGATTTCTCATCCAGCTGTGACTGTTAAATATGTGGGAATCTGGGGCTGGGGATGTGGCTCAAGGGGTGGTGCGCTCGCCTGGCATGCGTGTAGCCAGGTTCCATCCTCAGCACCACATACAAAAAAAAAAACAAAGGATGTTGTGTCTGCCGAAAACTAAAGAATAAATATTAAAAATTCTCTCTCTGTCTCTCTAAAAAAAAAAAAAAAGTGGGAATCTACTTTCCAGCTGAGAGAATCCAGAGGTTTCTGGATCCAGAGACATAATGTCCTCTTTTTTTGCTTTTTCTGCAGTGCTGGTGATCAAATCCAGGGCCATTCCATTCTGTGCAAGCTCCCTGCACCCCCAGGCCCTGTCCCTTAACCACAGTCACTCTGATCTTTTCCTCATTCCATGGGTGCTACTTTGCAGGAGACTGGTTACTACTCCACAGACTCCATCTTACTATCTGAATATTCTTTCTTTGCTCTCTCTTGCCTTTAAAACAAAGATGTTTCTCTGATGCTTATTTGATTTTTTTTTAATACATTTATTTTGTTTATTTATTTTTATGTGGTGCTGAGGATCGAACCCAGGACCTCCCACATGCTGGGCAAGCAACCCCACCCCCTAATTTGATTTTTAACTTTAAACTTCTTGAGATTGTACATCAGTAAAATATGTTCTTAATGTTTGCCCTGGTTTCAGATTGCCTGGGTTTGTTCCCCTTGTAAGAGCATTTGTGTTTTATGCCTGAGCGTCTAGACAGTAATGAGAATGCTTTTGGCTGTAGGAACTTGAAACCTTGAAATTTCTCCATGAGTGTTTTTTCTCGGCTTCTGTCTTCCCAGTGCGGAGGGGATGAATGCTGGTGGGTACGGGAACCTTCTGATGAACAGTGAACAGCCCCAAGGCGAGTATGGCGTCACTGTTGCCTTTCTCCGCTTGATTACCACCCTTGTCAAGGTACGGTCTAGGTCATATGATTGTGAAATAGTTTTCTTGTCCCCTGCTTCTATAATCAGGTTATATGTAGGAAGAACAGTTGTCCTAAAGTTATTGTGGCCATAGTTTCTGTGTATTGAAAACCTATTGTATATATTAGTATGATCGAAGGTATATAATTATGCAAATGTATTTAATACTCAGAAGGCTTAAGGGATAGATCTCAAGGGTAATGCAGTACCTTTTAACCTATTTTGACTATACCCCAGGGTAATATGTACATTTTATTTTTACATCCCAGTTAGTACCTGTGTCTGTGTGTATGTATAGTCCAGGAGCATAGTTCACAGTGCAGTGTTTGCTACCTAAGAAGCGTTCCCTTCTTTTCTCTTCAGGCCCTTCCTCTTCTTTTTCTTGGTAGTACTGGGGATTGAACACAGTGGTGCTCTACTACCAAGCTACATCCTTAGCGCTTTTTATTTTATTATATTTTATTTATTTATTTAAAAAATTGTTTTGTAGTTGTTGATGAGCCTTTATTTATTTATTTATTTATTTATTTATTTATTTATTTATATGTGGTGCTGGGCTGGGGATGTGGCTCAAGCAGTAGCGCGTTTGCCTGGCATGCATGCGGCCCGGGTTCGATCCTCAGCACCACATACAAAGATGTTGTGTCCGCCGAAAACTAAAAAATAAATAATAAAAAATTCTCTCTCTCTCTCTCTCTTTAAAAAAAAAAAAAAAAATTTATATATGTGATGCTGAGGATCGAACCCAGTGCCTCACACATGCAAGGCAAGTGCTCTATCACTCAGCCACACCCCCAGCTCTAGCCCTTTTTATTTTGAGATTAGGTCTCACTAAGTTGCCCAGACTGGCCTTGAACTTTTGTGATCCTCCTGCCCCAGTCCCCTGAGTCAGGTTTGTAGGAGTGTGATATTGTGCCTATTTCCCTTTTCTTTGTTTGTTTGTTTCTTTCTTTCTTTTTTTTTTTTTTTTAGTGAGTTGTGACCATAGGCTGATCTCATAATTAGTAGATCATAACTCTGAAAAATACTGGAATAAGATTAAGAGCAAGGATTGGAGTTGGATAGAATTAGGTTTACATTTCAGGTTGATCATATACTGGCTCTATGACCTTGGACAAGTACAGAATGTCTTAGAACCTTTCTAAAACAGGAATATACCTCTTAGGGTGGATTAAAGGATCATACATGAAAAACACTCAGCACACTTACTGCTTATAGCAATCTATGAATGTTTGAAAACATAGGAACAGTTGATGCAAATGTCTATGTAAATAAAGAGTCACAGTTTTAAGATAAGGAAACTGAACATGTACTGTTAGGACAAAAAAGTTGGGGGTGTCAGATCATAGTGTATTCCAGTGATGGGGTTGTGATTAGGGACAGCTGCATATCAGTGAAGTTGACATTCTTTGTCATTCTTATCCTATGTCCTTTATGTTTAAAATACCCTGCCTTCGGTATTCAGAGGTAGCCTTTCTTCTTCTTTATATAGGCACCATTTTTCTCCCACTCTGGGACGTAGGATTAGGTCTTGTGTATACTAGGCAAGCCCTCTGCCACTGAACTAAATCCCCAACCCTGATGTAAGCACTTTTTATGACACTGTCACATTGTCTTTTTAGTTACTTTTTCTGTTCTAGAGAAATCCACAACATGGACTCAATTGAAGTAGGGAGATTTTCTGTTTTTCACTGAAGGATAAAGTTTGCCTAAGTTTTCTTTGGACCCACGTGTACTTTTGGAGTTAAATCATGAACAACTTTTCCTTCCATATCAGAGGCCCTCACAGAATGGTTTCCTACAGGGGCAGCTTGGTAGTACCCAGAGCCAAGGCCTGGTACCCTGTGTCATGTTTGTGCTGAAGGAGATGCTTCCCAGCTACCACAAGTGGCGCTACAACTCCCATGGTGTGCGGGAACAGATTGGTAAGGATAGCGTGCTTAGGGAAATCCTGGGCACTTTCTGGTTCCCCGGACATCTTCTTTCTCTCCCTTTTGTGGGATAATGGCCATCACACAAGGCCACATCATTGTCATATCTTCTTTGGAGTCTAGGTTGCCTGATCCTGGAGCTGATTCATGCAATACTGAACCTGTGCCATGAGACAGACCTGCACAACAGGTAATAAGGGGCTGGTTGCTAGAGTGCACCACTCACCAAAGGAAGACAGGGGTTTTCTTCTAGAGCACTCACCTTGCTTAAACCAAAAGCTTAGTAGCTTCAACATTGTGTTCACTTTCTACTGATTCAGTTATTATTTCTCCCCGTAGAGAGAGAAGAACAAATGAAGTAGGAATGAGATGGGGTGGTTTTTTGGATGTGCTGTGTGTGTGCGTGTATATGTACACTTTATGATTTTTATGATCTTTACAATAAAGTTATGCATGTTCATTGGAAAAATTCTCATTCAATGCAAAATGAATCTACTTCCCAGAGGTAGCTGTTGTTAACGGGCTATTGTTAGTGTGTGTTCTAGGCATTTTCTTTGGATTGTACTCACTGCTCTTTCTTTCTGTGCTACCACATATAGATCTGTTTTGTTTTAATGGCTCCATAAATTCCATCCATGGGTTAATCATCATTCATTTCTGTAAACATGTCTGTTAATTGATGGATGATTAGATTGTGGTCTTTGGGACCAAGTCTGTTTCAGAGTGCCTGCATCTTGTAGAGAGCTGGTCTGTGTATCCCACTGTCTAGTTGCTTGGATCTGCCTCCCTATTCCAGCTGGACAGTGCCCTTCTCTTCCAGTGATAAGCTTGACCACATCCTGTAACTCAATACCTCTGTCTTCCAGTCATACTCCCAGTCTGCAGTCTCTCTGCATCTGTAGTCTGGCATACACAGAAGCAGGACAAACCGTCATTAATATCATGGGCATTGGTGTGGACACCATTGACATGGTGATGGCTGCTCAGCCTCGAAGGTAGGACCCCCTCTTCTCCTTCGCCTTTTGTCTTTACTGTGCTTGAATATTTTAAGGCTTCCAGTGGCTTGCTTCTCCTCCCTCCTCCCTCCTCCCTCCTCCCTCCTCCTCCTCCTCCTCCTCCTCCTCCTCCTCCTCCTCCTCTCCATCTTCATCTCTATCTCCTCCATCTCCTGCTCCATCTCCATCTCCATCAAACTTGCTATCCTCCTGCCTGAGCCTCCCAAGTCACTGGGATGACAGGCATGTGCCACTATACCTGGCTGCGATAGTTTAAGACAACCTTGTTCTTCCAAGGGCATGCCTTTATATTACCTAATGGCTGCTGTATAGATTGGTACATAGGAAAAGGAATTACTACTTCTCAGAATCTGTTGAACTCTAGGAGTATTGTTAGCATCACAGTCATGAGTAACATGCATGTTGCAAATGAGTTCATGTTGTCTGATCATCTTTGGTTTCCATTTGGCACTCTAGTGATGGGGCAGAGGGCCAGGGGCAGGGCCAGCTGCTGATCAAGACTGTGAAACTGGCATTCTCTGTCACCAACAATGTCATTCGGCTGAAACCTCCTTCTAATGTGGTGTCCCCCTTGGAGCAGGCTCTCACACAGCATGGTATGTACTTCTCTTCCACTCAGCAACTTTCCTCCCATGAGCATCTATTTTAGGCATTGTTGGGCATTGACACTCTTTTCTGATGAACTCCTTGAGGAAATTTGGACATGATAGTAGCTCCTTTCCTAGTCTTGGAAATAAGGGGACTGAATTATACTTAATTTGTATCTCCTATTGATGACAGAATAGTAATGAGAATGCGGGCTTCAAGTCAGACTACCTTCAGACTCTAGCTAGCTCTGTGATCTTGGGCTTATTGTTAATAAACTTTGCCTCAGGTTTCTCATCTATAAATTTGAGATAGTAAATAGTATCTACTTTATAAAAGCATAACAAAGAGCAGATGGATAACTGCATGGAGAGGAAAGTTCCTGGTGCCTATTGAATACTTTGTGACTCTATAGTAGTTGTTTAAATCCTTTGTGTCTCTGTCTACTCATTTTCTTTCTTTCTTTTTTTTTGTACCAGGGAGTAAACCCAGATGTGCTTAACCACCGAGCCATTTCCCCAGCCCTTTTTATATTTTACTTAGAGCCAGGGTCTTGCTGATTTGCTTAGGGCCTTACTAAGTTATTGGGGCTGGCTTTGAATTTGTGATCCTACTGCTTTAGCCTCCTGAGTGGCTGGGATTACAGGTGTGTGCCACCATGCCCAGCCAAGTCTATTCATTTTCATTTTGTTTGGGTCATGTTTAAGATCTTTTCTAGTTGTATGGTTTTGGAATTTTTATGAATATTTTGTATTTCTATACAATTCCTTTTTCTAACCTATTTGTTAAAAGTACCTATTTTCTTAATAATGTGTCTTAGCCATTAATGAATTATATTGAACTATTTACCCCCCACCTCCAACCCAACCCCCCAAAAAATATCCTGGCTGCTGCTTTGCTTCTGAGAAAAGAGAATGAGTCGGTTTATGCTGGCCCTCCACATACTCAAGGCTGGTCCCCCAAGTGCATTAGCCATTTGGAACATCAGCCTCTCTAAGAGCTTGAATTGAAGTGCCTTTAGTGTCTTTACTATTCCTGTGCTTCTCCAGGTGCCCATGGAAACAACCTCATTGCTGTTCTAGCCAAGTACATCTACCATAAACATGACCCAGCTTTGCCACGTCTGGCCATTCAGCTGCTGAAACGTCTGGCCACGGTAGGATCCACTTAGCCAACCAGAGCCCCAGGACATGGACTCTTTCTGCTACAGACCACTCTTGCCCTCTTCCAAGAGAAGCATCTGGCTAACTTGGACTTGAAGTAATGTAGACACACACACATACACACAAATACACACAAGTAAATGTGTGTTTATGTGATTTTTTTTTTCTTGATTGCACGAGACGTACATGCTCATTATAAAATACAGATAAACGTAACAGAAAATTAAGGTACCCTCTTGTTCCAAGAATACCTGTGAGCAGGAAAGGTTCATTCAGTGACTTGAGATTTCTTTTTATCTGTATATATGTATTGAATATAGGTATTTGTACACTTTTGTTCTTTATGCCAAAGGCTAGTTCCTCTGTACATGCTGGGATTTTGGGTATTGGGGCTTGAACCCAGGCCTTACATATGCTAGGTCTGGCCATTCAGCTGCTGAAACATCTGGCCACTGTAGGTACTCTGCTGCTGAGCTACATTCCCGTCTTTTTTTATTTTAAGACAGGTCTCATTGAATTGCCCAGGCTGGCCTCAGAGTTAATAATCCTCCTGCCTTAGTCTCCTTAGTAGCTGGGATTACAGTGCACCACTGTGCCCAGCTACCACTTTATATATTTTGGAACAGCTAGTCTTGCCTTCAACAATTTATGTTTCTAACACCTAAGTTTTACATCCTTGCACAGAGACTTTATCAGTTTTTCCGTCTTTACCAATCTAATAGACAAAAAAAATATCTTTTCTGATTTCATCTTTTTTTAATATTTTATTTTAGTTGTTGATAGACCTCTATTTTATTTATTTATATGTGGTGCTGAGAATTGAACCCAGTGTCTCACACATACTAGGCACGTGCAGAGCCCCAGTCCCAGCTCCTTCATTTAATGTAGTACCAGAAATTAAACCCTGGGCCTCACATGTACTAGCCAAGCACTCTAGCTCTGAGTCATGTCCCGGCCATCTTTTTATGTTTGCTCTTCTGTAAATGTTGGTCCTCATCTGAGAGTTTTATGACTATATGCATCTCTCTCTGCTGTATCTGGAGCTCTCTGAGCTCCCTTCTGTAGGAGCCCATTGAGGTTTTTCTAAAAGCAGAACTATAAGCCAGTGTGTCCTGGTCTCTGCTAGGTGGCCCCAATGTCAGTGTATGCTTGTCTGGGCAATGATGCAGCTGCCATTCGTGATGCCTTCCTGACCCGCCTTCAGAGCAAGATTGAGGACATGCGCATCAAAGTCATGATTCTGGAATTTCTCACAGTTGCTGTGGAGACCCAGCCAGGCCTTATAGAACTGTTTCTAAATCTGGAGGTGACAGACGGCAGTGATGGCTCCAAGGTGAGCCTGCACTTGGTGTGAGGCTGGGCAGTGGCTCCTGGGAGGTGTGGCTGCTTGCAGTGGCTGTGGAACTTGAATTCCCACTTCTCCCCCTTGCAGGAATTCAGCCTTGGTGAGTGGAGTTGTCTCCACGTGGTCCTGGAGCTGATTGATTCCCAGCAGCAGGATCGGTACTGGTGCCCACCTCTGCTGCATCGTGCAGCCATTGCCTTTCTGCATGCTCTGTGGCAGGACCGCCGGGACAGTGCCATGCTGGTCCTCAGAACCAAGTAAATCTGCCTCCCAGACTTATTTAACTTCTGAGTCTCCTTGTCCTTGTCTGTGAAAAAGGAATAACAGTAGCTTTTACCTGCAGAGATGTCTGTGACTCTCTATTGGGAATGTGCATAAAAAATGCTTATCACATAGCTAATTACAGGGGAGTCTTGTATTTTTCTTTTTAATGCTGACACTAGCAGGTGTTATCTTCAGATTCCATCACTTTTGTGTTCTGTCTTCTGTATTCGTTCTTCTTTTGGTATTAGGGATTATACACAGGGGAACTTCACTATTTTATATTTTGAAACAAGGTTTCACTAAGTTGCTGGGGTTGGCCTAGAACTTGTGATCCTCCTGCCTCAGCTTCCAGAGTCGCTGGGATTCAGGTGTGCATCACCTTGGCTGGCAGAACCTATTATTCTTGAGAAACAGTAGATGAGAATGGCTTCCTTGGGCCATTGGATAGAGCGAAAAACCCTGTTCTCTGGGACCCTGGTGGCACAAAAGGAATGTATGTTAAATAAGGTTCAGTTTTGGGAGTTTGTTCTCTTAATTTCCTCTCTATTCTTTTTTATAGGGTTTTGGGAAATATATAGTGGAATGATCCTTAAGAGTTCTATAAAGAGCTGGGTGCAGTGGTGTATACCCATAATTCCAATGATGTGGAAGGCTAAGGTGGGAGGATCACAAGTTTGAAGCCAGCCTGGACAATTTAAGATCAAAAAGGACTGGAGATGTAGTTTAGTAGTAATGTGCTCCTGGGTTGTATCCCAAGTATTATAATTCTTTTGTTGATCAACTCTTCAATGTACAGTTAGATTTCTTAAAGAGAATATAATTTTTATCTATGGAATCCTTTATGTTTATGGAGGAACACATGTTAGTATTGGAACTGGTAAATCGTGACCACCGAGGGGAGCTGGAAAGAGGAGAAAAGACAATGGGAGAGAAAATGTGTTTTCTCCAATATTTGTTTTCTTCTAGACCCAAGTTTTGGGAGAATTTAACCAGTCCGTTGTTTGGAACCCTTTCTCCTCCCTCAGAGACATCTGAGGTAAGCTGTGGTAGAGGCTGGGCTGTGAGGGGAAGGTGAAGAGAAGGATACCTTCCCCGGTTAGCCACAGAATGTTTTCTTTGCATGAAACATCTTTCAAGTCTTGCTTTGGGAAGGAAAATGACTTACCTTGCTCTGGGTGGATTGCTCTGTGGTCTTTTCTTGCTGGGTGACTTTGTGGACCTGAAGCCCCTGCCCTTATATATTAGATGCCCATTCACCTTTAACAGGGACTGTGCTTGTTTGTTTTCCAAGTGTTGGATCACTGTTGTCACATAGCCTATTAGTGGGTGGGGGTGCGAGGGAAGAGGGTTTTTTATGTGATGTTTGTTCTGCCTCCCCTCCACAGCCCAGCATCCTGGAAACCTGTGCCCTCATCATGAAGATAATTTGCTTGGAGATATACTATGTAGTTAAGTGAGTTCTTTCCTGTTGTGAGTTATTTTTTATTGTCTTGGGGGGCACTATTAGGGATGGAATCCAGGGATACTTGACCACTGAGCTATATCCTCAGCCCTTTTATTATTTTGAGACAGGGTCTCGGTAAAATTGCCCAGGCCGGCCTCAAACTTGTGATCCTCCTACCTCAGCCTCCTGAGTAGCTGGGGTTACTGGGGATGTGGAGGCTTGAGAGTGAGTGCAGAGGAGAGGGCTGATTTAGAACCATTCGTGAAGGGCCAGGGAGCTCCCTGGACAGTCTGTTGATGGCATTATGATTATCAGGAGTGGTATTACAAAGCAGGATTTTATGGAGTAGGAATCCTAGAAGGGCTCAGCCTAACCCATTATATTGACCAAAAAGTCTCAGTCCACCCCAGGTGATCCTGGAGCCATCTGTCTGCCTTAAGTCCATGTGATATGGCTCTCTCTGCCGTAGCAAAGATCTGCATCCATCACATTCCCACCTGCTTTTACAACCTAACCATGGGGTTTGTATTTTCTTAATATCGTAGGGGTTCATTAGACCAATCATTAAAAGATACACTCAAGAAATTTTCCAGTGAGAAGTGCTTTGCCTACTGGTCGGGGTATGTCAAGTCCTTGGCAGTTCACATGGCTGAGACAGAGGGCAGCAGCTGCACGTCCTTATTAGAGTATCAGATGTTGATCTCTGCCTGGAGGATGCTTCTCATCATTGCCACCAGTCATGTAAGGATCTCCTTGGGGGAGTTTTTACTTTGGTAATTTAGCACTGTTGTGTTGAGATCCCTAGCAGATATAGCCTCTTTTGATAAGAATGAATCAGAGTTTCTCTCTTTGAGATTCAAAATGTAATGGGTTCTGCACCAAGAGATTGGGACTGATAAGGGGTGGTTGAGGGTTTTGCGTCTAATAGGAGACTCTTGAGAAGATTATAGAGAAGTAATTCAGAATTCCTGCAGCCATTGCTGGAGGCCTACTGAAGCTTCTCTGTCCTGGCTTACCCTGAGCTTCATGTGCCTCCCTTCCTTCTTGTGTCTGTCTCTGCCTCTGGTGCTATATGCCCTGTAGGCACTGGGCTTAGGCTTGGGGACTGGCCAACAGGTAGAAGTTGCAGTAGCCTCCTCTTAGATGTTTGTTTTCTTTGGTTTTAGAAACTGCATTTCCTGGTCTTAAAAGAAGTGAGACCACTGTCACTGTACTGTGTCTGGAGAGTCGGTTTTTTAGAGAGAGTTGACATTTGGGAAGTTTCCATTGTTCTTGGTGTTTTTTTTTTGTGGCTCAATACCATGCTGTGTTATAAAGATTTGGTCTGAAGTTGTTCTTCCTGAGGGCATCTGGGTTGATACCTTAGCTTTATTAACAATTGAGATGGGTGGGTGCCCCCTGTTCCAGGCATCTTGTTCATTTCTGTGGCTTGTTCCTCAGTGCCAGACTTCCTGTGTGCTTTGAACCTAGGAAGTGTAGGTATGAGAGCATTAGTGACTGTGGACCCTTGAGTCTTCAGACACACCTCCAGACTTGGCCACTTTTGGTAGCGATTGATTCCCCAGGGAATAAATGTCTGTGTCACCTCCTTTTTAAAAAGGCCGTCATCAGGAGCAATTCTTGAGAAGTAGCTCTGAAAACCCTGCAATCCTCTGCCCTTCAGGAAGCTTATTGGTTAAGTCCAGATTGGGACCACTCATTCTTTCATTGAATAAGTATTGGCAGGGTTAGTAGTAAGCAAGGAAAATGAGGTCTTTGATGTCATGGTGAGTTCCCATGAGGGTGTAGATTATAAACAAATTCACAAATGAAAAAACAGATTTAGGAGCTGGGGTTGTGGCTCAGTGGTGGAATGCTTGTCTAGTATGTGTGAGGCACTGGGTTTAATCCTCAGCACCATGTAAAAATAAATAAATAAATTTTTAAAAAAAAATACAGATTCAGATTGTTATGTTAGTCATTGCTTTGAAGAAAATAAGATGCTGTGGTGATGAACACATGAGACAGGAGTGGTCAGGCGGGCCCTCCCCAAGTTGGTGGTGTCCCAGCTGGGGCCTGTGTAGACAAGAACCTCCGAGCCTAATGCCTATAAAGTAAAGATGTCTCAGCAGATGGAATTGCAGGTGCCAAGTCCAGAAGTAGAAAAGAGCTAAGTGTGTTAAAGCAGGAAAGGCAAGGAGGGTTGGACCGGAGTGAGGAAGGTAGGGTGGTATGTGTGGCTGGTGGGGCCAGAGCCCACAAGGCTGGTGGGCCATATGGATTTCCCTGGCACTGGGAAGTCTTTGAAGACTTCTAAGCAGAGGAAGTCTGGAATCTGGAAGAGGTGAACTTGGGCTTGATTCTGACCGGATCAGTGGAGAAGCAGCATGACCCTTAAGCCCTATTTTAATTAGGGACTTGTCAATGACTAATTGTGGAGGGCCCCACATTTCTTGGCTTCTGAAGTCTAGGAGATTTTCCCAACCAAAACTTTTTTCTGTTCCTTCGTAGGCAGATATCATGCACTTGACTGACTCTGCGGTACGACGCCAGCTCTTTCTTGATGTGCTGGATGGGACCAAAGCTTTAGTAAGTGTGTCTGGCAGAGTTCCCTCTCCTCCTGGAGGTGCTCTCCAGTGAAGTAGCTCATGCCCTGCAGGCCACACAGGTGGTCGGGTCAGAGGGCTCGGGTGGGCAGCAGCCCTGGGCCCCTCCTCCCTTGTTGCACCCCTGTGAACGCACTGCCAAGGAAAGAAGGCAGGAGGCCGAATGGTTCCCTGTGGATGGAGCGCAGGTCTTGCACAGTGTCTGTTCACAGGAAGCAGGGCTCCTACCTGCTCCACTGTCTCTCTTTAGCTCCTAGTTCCTGCCTCCATGAACTGCCTCCGCCTTGGCTCCATGATGTGCACACTGCTGCTCGTCCTCCTCCGGCAGTGGAAAAGGTGAGCACCAGGCAGGAGAGAAGCTCAAGGCCCCAACTTCTTCTGCAGGTCTGCGTGCTCCTCCTTAATGACCCTCATCACCCTGGAGCAGGGACAGCGGGCCGGACTAGCTTTTATCATAGGGAAAGGGAGGCATACCAAACAAGCAGGGGCACAGCAGTCTGCCTGAGGCACCTGAGGTGGAACAGGGCCGTGCATGGCCTGTGAGTGAAAGCTGCCCCCCATGCTTGCAGAGAGTTAGGTCCTGTGGATGAAATCCTTGGGCCTCTGGCGGAGATCCTGGAAGGTGTGCTGCAGGCAGACCAGCAGCTCATGGAGAAGACCAAGGCCAAGGTGTTCTCAGCGTTCATCACAGTGTTACAGATGAAGGAGATGCGAGGTGAGGGGCCAGCCTGGGTGGGCTTCCCCCAGCCAGGGCCACATGTTTTTCCTCTGACTTTCGAGGTTTTTAATTTAATAATTCTTGCCTCAAGAAAGCGCTTTTTCTTTCCCACCCATCACTCCTTCCCTCCTGTGAGATGACACTGTCAGCACCTACTGCATTCCCAGCCCCTGCTTGGGAAAGAAGCATTGGTGTGCAGTGAGAGTTGACCTCTGATTGTGACAAGTGTTCCCTCCCCATCTGCTCTGTAGTAAGTGACATCCCCCAGTACTCCCAGCTGGTTCTGAATGTCTGCGAGACACTCCAAGAAGAGGTGATTGCACTCTTCGACCAGACCCGCCACAGTCTGGCATCAGGCAGTGCCACAGAGGACAAGGACAGCATGGAGACGGATGACTGCTCTCGGCTCCGACATAAGGACCAGCGTGATGGGGTGAGGGAGCACCCTGGCAGGCTGTCTTTCTAACTGCCTGCCGGCTCTGTGCTGGCCCTGGGCTGCTCTTGTGGACTTTGCAGCCTGGTGGGAAAGGTGGTAGTTGCCATTGGAGTGCAGCCTGATGGAGAAAGCGGGTGAGAGTTTCAGCTTGGCTTCAGCCTCATCTGGTGACTCAAGAAAAAGTGCCTTGCTGGGGATGGGGTTGTGGCTCAGTGATTGAGTGCCCCTGAAAAGAAGGTGCCTTCCCAGCAGTGGCTTAGTGGGTGGTAGACAGGCCCCAGCAGGCAAAAGGTTCAGGGAAGATTTGGGCAGCGAGAAGGGTACATTGCCAAACTTTGGTCAGCATCTTCTGGTGACCTGAGGAAAGGCTGGTATGAGTGAAATGGGGGCTGGATGGTAGCAATCTCGCTTCTCAGGTTCTTTGATCTGGTGCTGAAATGACACAGAAAATGATTGAAGGCTCTTAAGCCAAGGAGAGAGATCACCAGATGTATGTAGTACAGAACTGTGTTTTTTAAACTGGGTCATGACCTATTAGTGAAATTAGCTCATCTGACTACAATCAGCATTTTTAAAATGAATTAGAATAGGGCTGGGGCTGGGGCTCAATGGTAGAGCGCTTTCCTAGCACATGCAAGGCCCTTGTTCGATCCTCAGCACCACATAAAAATACATTAATAAAGGTATTGTGTTCAACTACAACTAAAAAATATTTTTAAAAAATGAATTAGAATTAAAAAGAAACATCAACTGGGTGTGATAGCACACACCTGTAATATCAGCTACTTGGGGGCTGAGGCAGGAGAATGCAAGTTCGAGGTCAGCCTGGGCAACACAGTGAGACCTGTCTCAAATCAAAAGGGTTGGAGGTGTGGCTCAGTGGTGGAGCCCTTGCCTAGCATGCCATGCTCCTGGGTTTGAACCCCAGCACAGAAAACCGAAAATCAGCATGCTTTCTGTGATGTGAGAGTGGATACTATTAGTGGAAAACTCTACCTGGGTGTACATGGGGGCACAGTCTGTGGTCAGAATAAGTGTGAAAAGCCATTGGTGTCAGGAGTGAGGCCTGTGCAAGTGGTGTAGCAAGAGGTGAAGTCACCCAGACTCCGATTGGCAGAGCTGGTGCTAGGCGGGAGGTGGCACTGATGAGGCTCATGATGGTAGTGTTGGGGGCAGAGAGGGAAGAGGTAGTGGTGGCTCTGTCAGTTTAGGGGTTGCTTGTTTGGGTGGATGGACTTGCCATTTCGTAGAGGTAGACACAGGAGTGGGGCAGGATGAGGAGGAAGCATGAGCTGTATCCATCACAGGCAACACTCAGCTGTATGTAACAAGAGGTCTTGGGCGGCCAGAAGGGCCCCTCCTCCTCTTTCTTTCATGTACTGTGCCCTTTTCTTTTTACTCATCTTTGCCCCTGGACCCTAGCAGGTGTGTGTCCTGGGCCTGCACCTAGCCAAGGAGCTATGTGAGGTGGATGAGGACGGGGACTCATGGCTGCAGGTGACTCGCAGGCTCCCCATCTTGCCCACCCTCCTCACCACCCTGGAGGTGAGCCTCCGCATGAAGCAGAACCTGCATTTCACTGAGGCTGCACTGCACCTGCTCCTCACCCTGGCTCGCACCCAGCAGGTAGGACGCCAGCCTGAGGGTAGGAGGAACCTCCCTACTAGTGGTGATGCTCCCAAAAGCTGGGGGCTGGGCTGAGCTTGCAGGGTGCCTGCAGGCTCGGCTCTAGTTTATGGGGCAGTGCAGACTCCAACTCATTCCACATCTGTCCTCCCAGGGAGCCACAGCAGTGGCTGGGGCTGGCCTCACCCAGAGCATTTGTTTGCCTCTCCTGAGTGTGTACCAGCTCAGCACCAACGGCACTGGGCAGGTGAGTGCCAGGAGCCTGCCAGGAGCCTGGGTTGGCCTCCTGCACTTTTCAGGCAAAAAGTGCCCTCTCCTGTCTTGCTGCCTGTTTGTGACCCTGTAGTTGCTCTCCTCTGTGCGGCTCATCCAGTGCCCCTATGGTGTGGATTCTTCCCTGCCCCCAGGTGGATCTCACTGATAGGCAGCTGAGCAAAGATTCATATGTGCAAGATTCTGGGTTGGTCCCTAGCACCAAAATGCACTACCTGGTCCCTGTACACCAGCTTTGGAAGCTGGGATAGAGTCTTCCTTTTGAGTTGTGAAGGGGAACAGGACAGGACTTTGAGGGTAGGTTTTCAACCAGGGCAGTTGTAATCCTCTTCCTCCAAAAACCAGTGTGTACTTGTGATTTTTTAGCCCTTGGTGAGGAGGAGGGCAGCCTGTGTTGTGGGTGCTTGGTGGGTCCTCAGCACCCAGCCCTCTGCATACCCCACCCCAGATACCTCTAGTATAGCAGCTATCTTCTAATCTCAGAAGAGTGCTTCTCAGCCAGTCTCTCGCTCCTGTCAGAATTGGTCTGTATTTGTTTCCAGGGCAGGGATACATTCATGTTGATTCTGCTGGCTTATGGCAACTCAGACTAGAACTCGGAATCCTGTACCTCTCTGCCAGTGCTCTCTGCATCTGCTGGCCTTGCCTGCTTCTGGCCCTGCTGGTTTCGGTGGATGGACTTGCTGTTGCAGTGCCTGCGCCCACTGCAGGAGGTTTCTCCTCCCAGCTGCCAGCCACAGGGAGGCCCTGCTGCCCTCTCACCTGAATTCCTATGGCCCTGCCTCCTGAGCTCCTCTGCTGTTTTCTCTTAGACACCCAGCACATCTCGGAAATCCCTGGATGCCCCTTCCTGGCCAGGGGTCTACCGCCTGTCCATGTCCTTGATGGAGCGGCTGCTCAAGACTCTGCGCTACAATTTCCTGACTGAGGCCCTGGACTTCGTGGGCGTCCACCAGGAGCGGACTTTGCAAGTGAGGGGCTGCTGCCTCCCAGGGACTAGGAGCCCAGTGGCTGAGGGTGACAATGCCCTTGTTTCTGGGGGTACTGTAAGGTTTCTGGTCTACTCAGACAGAAGCCTTTTATTGTTAGGCTATGCCACTGTGTGCTGCCTTCTCAGCTGTGGCTCAGGACTTACCCTTCTGTTGGTGGGTAAGCACACTGCATTCGGCCCCTGAACTGTCCTGTCCTCCCCTGCCATCCCCCGTCCTTCCAGTGCCTTAATGCAGTGAGGACTGTGCAGAGCCTGGCCTGCCTGGAGGAGGCGGACCACACCGTGGGCTTCATTCTACAGCTCTCCCACTTCAGGAAGGAGTGGCACTTCCACCTGCCTCAGCTCATGTGTGATATCCAGGTAGGCCTCGGGCGTGGTTTCTTGGAGGAGTCTGGGGAATTGCGGAGAGACAGGGACTCTGCTTCTCCAGGGAACTGCAGGCTGATCCCCAGTGTGAGCTTATGCTTGGGAGCCCAGGGCTCATTTAGGTTGCTCACTCGGAAGTTTTCCCTCCACAGTGAAGGGCAGTGGGTAGGTTAAGAACTTGAGCTCTTTGAGATAGACCCAGGTTCAGGACCCTGAGGAATAGGTGTGAAGTTGCAGGCAGTGGGCAGTGGGGCAGGACACAAACACAGGCTCTAGAGGCTCTGCTTGTGTGACTGGCCTGATCACATCACCCCTCACCCTGAGCCCTTTGTTCTTCTGTGTTTAATTACTTGGTACATTTCAGGGTACCTAGCGTGCTGCTAGGTTGCAGGGAAGCAAGGCCTACACTCTGGCACACTTAATGGCTACAGAGACATTAAGTGAGGCGTGGGCGCCAGTGCTGAAGGGAACTGGCGTCGCAGACAGACTTGTTTGGTTGGCCTAGGCGGCTGGCTGGGGCTGCCGCCAAGAATTCCCCACTCCTACCCTGTGTGTCCAGGTGAACCTGGGTTACCTGTGCCAGGCCTGCACCTCCCTCCTGCACAGCCGCAAGATGCTGCAGCATTACTTACAGGTAACGAATCCCAGCCCATCTGCCTACAGTGCTCACCCAGGCCTCCTTGGACTCCCCTTTATTTCTTGACTCTTCCCAGAACAAAAATGGGGATGGCCTCCCCTCGACTGTTGCTCCCAGAGTTCAGCGACCTCCCACCACCACTGCTGCTGCTTCTGCTGTCCCCTCCTGCTCCTCTAAACAGCCCACTGCTGACCTAGAGGCCTCAGAGCAGCGAGCCTTGCACACAGTCCAGTATGGCCTTCTCAAGATCCTCAGCAGGACCCTGGCAGCCCTGCGCCACTTCACCCCAGATGTCTGCCAGATCCTGCTGGATCAGGTACCAGCCACCATCTCCTCACACCCTCAGCCCCTGAGGCATCCTCCAGGCTTCTGTGCTGTGCTAGAGAGTCACCCGGCTCTTAGTGGGGTCCCAGGAGCATTGTTTCTTTGCTTTGCAGTCCCTGGATCTTGCTGAATACAACTTCCTGTTTGCCCTGAGTTTTACCACTCCCACATTTGACTCTGAAGTGGCCCCCTCCTTTGGGACCCTCCTGGCCACAGTGAATGTGGCCCTCAACATGCTTGGAGAGGTAAGTTAGGTGCTATAGGACTCTGGCCCCTTGTCCACCCAGCTCTTCCCCTTAGTCTACCACTTCCCAGGACCTGGGGCAAGTTATCTGTCCTTGAGCCTGTTGTCTTAAAATGAGCTTGAGGGGACCCACCTGATAGGATTCAGTGAGGTAACTGGTGCAGTTGCTTAGTGCAGGACCTGCCAGGCAGGATGCTCTTGTAAACCGAGGGCGGCGGCTGTTAATTTTTTTTTTTTTTTTTTTAACTGGTTGCTTCTTTCTCCAGCTGGACAAGAAAAAGGAGCCCCTCACCCAGGCTGTGAGGCTTGGCACACAGGCAGAAGGGACCAGAACATTAAAGTAAGACCTTCTGGGACTTGCTAAGGGCCCGGGGCAATCATGGCTGCTGCTCTCTTGGCTCAGTGGCTCACCCGCACCTGCCAGCTTGGCCCTCTGCCACACTGCCAACTTGCTCCTCCTCCCAGGTCCCTCCTGATGTTTACCATGGAAAACTGCTTCTACCTGCTCATCTCCCAGGCAATGCGGTACCTTAGGGACCCAGCTGTGCACCCACGGGACAAACAGCGGATGAAGCAGGAGCTCAGCTCAGAGTTGGTATGAGTGGATATAGGATCTGATTGGAGGGAAAGGGGCCCTGCCTGGCCAGCCACCTGAGGGTTGGGGATGATGGCCCTGGGTACTGAGCCTCATCTTTTTTTTTTTTTTTTTTTGTAGAGCACACTGCTTTCCAGCCTCTCACGCTACTTCCGCCGAGGAGCCCCCAGCTCCCCTGCTGCTGGTGTCCTGCCCTCACCCCAGGGCAAGGCTACCTCCCTCTCTAAAGCCATCCCTGAGAGTCAGGAGCCTCTGATCCAGCTGGTGCAGGCTTTTGTGCGGCATGTACAGAGATAGCGCAGTGGTGGGCTGCCTGCCTGCCGCTTCCCCAGCACAGCAGAGGGCTGCTGCCTGCCACTGAGAGCAGCTCCCGTCACCCTCTTCTAAGTAGCACGACTCCAAACACCCACCTGCTGACATTATTTTTGTAAAGACGAAGAGGTCAACAGCAGGGGTGGGGAGCCAGGGGTCTGCTGTGCTTTGGTCTCCTGGCCAAAGCCCCCCAGGGGTGGTCTTGTCCTTCAAGCATTCCCCCGCAGCACTCGGCTGGCCATGGTGGTGGCTGGCAACACAGGAGGCTGTGTGCGTGTGTTTGAGTCTGTTTTCCATGATCTGTTCTTGCAGTTTTTTGGTAATACTGTGGTCTATTTATACGAATATTAAAATACTGTTTATAGACAACTGACTGCTACATGCCTTCCAAGCCCCGGGAGGACAAGCCAGGTCTCGAGCCATGGACAGGCTGCCTTGGCCTGGGACCCAGCTTGTGATGCAGTGGCTTGTGGAAGGCAGGAGATGCATTGATGGTTGACTCACCAACACTCCTCTGCTGGGGTCCTCCCAGGACATCAGATGCGCCCCCTGCTGGCATGCCTGGGTCTGCCCAGGCCCCTGCTGGGCTGGCTGCCTGTCACTGAGCACTGCCTCTCTGGAGCTCAGCGCCTTCTCATTACGGCGCCAGAAACCCCAGCATCATTACCAGCAGCTAAGCCTGCTGGTAGCACACTGGAGGTCCCCAGGGGCAGGCTGAGTTGGGGTTTGAGTCCTTGCTTGGCCACCTGAGGAATGAGGCAACTGTCTGGCCTTTTCCCTCGTCCGTACAGTGTGAACGCTGAGCCGGGTAGAGGACTCCCAGGTGCGCACTGGACTGCGCACTTGGCTCCACGCTTGGCCCACAGCTGTCGGTTACTTGAGCTTTAGTAGTCGCGCAAATTCAACGACAGCCTGCCCCACAGTCTAAATTTAGGGAAGTTTTTCTTACAAATAATGTTCCTTGTGCCTATAATGTGTGGGAACCACACGCTGCTCTGAGAACCCAGCCCTGCGTGGGAGTGCAGGCTGTGAAGGACTTTCCCTTCCCTCTGCCTAGTGCTCTAGGAACAGCCCGCCAGCATGGCACCTTGCTCCTTCTAGGCTACCTCCACCCAGAGGAGGGCTAGGGGAGTCTGTCCCCACCCTCAGGGCCAGCCTTGCCCATGCAGTGGACCAACAGGAGTCTCGGCAACTTGCACACAAAGGATTTATTATTTGCTGTTAGCTAGAAAGCAAGCAGACAGGCAGAAGTAAAAATACCAGTTAAAAAGTGTGTGCAGAAGTGAGTTGCAGCCACGTACTGGGCTCGCGCTGCTTGGACAGGAGGGACAGGGTAGCACCGGGCAGCTGCTGCTCTGGGCCTGACCCTGTCCCCTGCCAGAGCCCTGCCTGCTTCACTGCTGTCCCGCTGTTGGCCTTTGGCAACTAAAAGGCAGGTGCTTTCTTCTTGCCACAGGTGCCCCCGTGCATCCTAAGGGTGCATCTTAGGCCCGCCTCTGTGCTGAGTACAGTGTCCCTCCCTCCTTTGGGAGCTGGGAGGGCTGAGGTGCATGGGGAGTGCAGGCAGGGCCGGGGCTCCAGAACCACAGATCAGAAGCAGGGCTGGCAGGGAGCCTGGGGCCATTCAGCCTCTGGACTCCCTTAAACAGCTGGATGACCAGGGGAATGGGCAGAATGGGCTTCATATCTCCACCCTGAGCAGCTGTGTCACCAGCAGACAAGATAAGTGGTAGGGCTGTGCCCTGGGCAGGGCCTGGAAGGGGCCTGCTTAACTGAGAAGTTCCAAGTAGGTGACAGGGACCTTGCCCTTCTTGTTTCCTCTCTCACCAATGAGCCAGTCGGGGTCCATGCCAGGCAGGCTGTAGACGGTGATGAGCTACAGAAAGCAGACAGGGAAGCTTATGCCCTGGCCAAGGGCAGAACTGGCCCCAGGGCTAGGTGCAGACAAAGCTGTCATCTCCCAGGGCACCTACACCTCCAGTGGTGGGTGTTCATCTTACTGGCTATGGGGGCATGACAGAGAAGGGCTGTTTCCTGGAGAGCTGAAGCCATCTCCCCTTACCTGACCCCTCAGGCCCCACTTCCCCCAGGGTCCCCGAGAGACTCTTGGGACGGTGGCACGGAGCTGTCAGCAGTGCTCCCAGCCTTGGTTCTCCAGTGGCTCCTACTACAGCCCTCACCTTCCCCCCTTACAGAACCAGGCCCACCTCGTCAGCCAGCAGGGCCAGTTCACTGCTGTCGGCTGCTTCATAGTCATAGAGCACCCGGGCCTTGCGGGTCCCACTGGCGGAGGGGGCTACCTCCTCCAGGCAGAGTGCTGCCTCTCCCGGAGGGGCCAGGCTGGCCACAGTGGGCACCACAGGCATGGTGGCCGCAGCGGTGGTGGGTGAAGTGCTGCTCAGGGGCGGGGAGGCAGGCTCTGTGGTGCCCACAAAGGTACCTGGAAATCTGGAGCAGAGGGGGCATCTCAGCAGGATCTGGGGCCTGTAGGAGCCCCACAAGGTAACCCAGGGCCCCTCCCAGTTCCTGGCCCCAGCTACTTACATGGCACCCTGGGCGCTGGCAGCACAAAGAGAAAAGCAAAGCAAGCAGAAGAGTGAGATGGCCCTGTTCCCTTGTCCCTGCTGAACCCCCTTTCCCTTCAAGCCTTCTCTAAACTGCTTTTACCCCAGGGGACTCAGCAGTCCCCAAGGACAGCCACCTGAAGCTTGCCACCACACAGGAGGTGACTAGGCAGGATTCTGGGCTGAGCCCTCCCATCTGGCTCCAAGCTGCAGGCCCTCTGAGCTCACGGGAGGAGTCTTTCAGCTGGAGAAGTTGGGCCACGATGGGCCCAGGAGCTAGGGGACCCTGGGACTCGGGGCCCAGCCGCACCTGCCCAGCTGCTTCTGCAAGTCCAGCATGTGGCGGTAGCACTGCGCGTAGTAGGTTGTCTGAGACTTTACGAACTCGTGCAGGCAGCGGAGGTGGTTCACCTGGGGAGAGAGGCCCATGGTGGGCAGGGTCATCCCCACCCTGTCCTCACAGACCCTGCCCCCACCACCAGTGCTGCCAGGGGAGGCTGGAGAGGCCCAGCCTGTGGACTGGCCTGTTGCACAAAGCCACCACTGTGACCTTCCCAGTGCTACCCTTCTCAGAAAGGTGCTGCCACTGGTGGATGCGGACAGCAGGGCACCGGGGCAAACTCACGTGTGTGCTGCTGATCCCCTCCAGCAGGAGACGAGTTACTTCTGCCTGCCGGTCAAACTCTGTCTGGGCCACTCGGAGCTCCTGTTCAGCCTGGGCAGTGGGGGCCGAGTGTGATAGCATGAGCGCCAGCATCGGCCACCATCCCTCCCACCAGCCTTCCCCTGGCTCTCCCAGTCCCACTGGACTCCCTGGGGACGCAGACATCTGTGTCCACCCAACTTCTCAACTGAACCCTGAGAAGCTGAAGCCCACTTGGTGGCGGCAGGGCAGGCCTTCCCCTAGCTCCCTGGGGAAAATCCACCCAGCAGACATCTCTCCAGTGCCTACTCGTGCTGCGAGGCCCTAAGCACCACACAGCGAATGTCTCCCACGGGGAAACGGGCTCAGAGAGGCCAGGAAACAGCCCCTGCCAGTGGCCTCAGTGGATGTGGGGCAGAGCCCAGAGACTGAAACACAGACCCCCATCTCCACCTTCTCTGGTCCTCCTCCCACAAGCCTCCAGACCCCAACTCACCTTGTCCACCTCATCATTCCAAAGCTGCAGAGACCACAATAGCACCAGTCAGCCAAGGAGGGGGACAGCTCAAACCCAGAGCCCATGCCCAGCCCCAGCTCCCAGCAACCAGCCCTGCCACCCAGTCCCTCTGCCTCCCCCACCCACTCAACCAGGAGCTGAGGCTGGGGGAGGCCTGCTGGATGGCAGGGAGCAGACAATCGGCCCATCTAACATGCCACATGCAGGGAGGGGACAGCCAGCCAGGACGTCCTGCTTGTGTCTCTCCTACAGTGTCAGCCCCCCAATTCTGACAGGGGGTCTCCAGAGAGACCAAGTGTCCCCACCCCACCCTGACTCCTGGCTAAGGCTGGAGGGCTGGGAGGCAGGACATGTGACCCGGGCCAGTCACAGAACCTTTCTGTCCTCCGGCAGAGAAAGGCAGCCTCGGGCCTGAGTCACACTGGGGGTCAGTGGCAAAAGAAAAAAACAGGGCGGCCGCCACCCTCCAGGATGTTTCTCCTTCCACTCGGCCCAGGGCGGGGGGCGGGAAGTGTCATCCAGAGTCTAGAGAAGAAAGACCCCCCTCCCCCCACCGTGATTTAGGAGATCCCACTTCTCCCCCACTTGTGGAAATCTGACCCAGGACAAAAACACGGATAGGCAGAGAGTGAACCAGGCTGGCCACCAGGCCACACCAGGGAGGAGCATCCTCACGGCCACACTGGCAGGCCCAGCATGGGGTCAATCTAAATAAACTACCAGGGCGGCTCAATGGACAGTTCCCAGCCACGGAATGACCGCATGAACACACAGCAGCATGCTCAGGACAAGTGCGGGGCCAGTGGCCGGTGTGGGAGGGTCCTAACCAGGGGAGCTGGAGGAGGGCAGCAGGTGTGCAGGGTGGTCGTGACGGGCACGAGGGGAGTGGACCTCGCTCCTGCTGGACTGGCAACCACCACCTTGCTCAGAGCTGCACGAGACCCCCAAGGCAAAGTTCAAGCCTCTGGTCCCCCTGACTCCCTCCAGGGACCTCCTTATGCCTCGGGTCACTTAGCAGGTGTGCCACACAAGCCTAGTGCCACTGCCTGAGAGCGTGTGGAGCTGGGTAAGACAGGCCTGGGCCCCCATCACATTTAGAAATGTGAAGGCAACTGGGGAGCAGGGCGCCTCCTCAAGGGAGGTGGGGGCAGGCAGACGCTCAGACCTCCTGGAGATGGGATGAGGGTGTCCTCAGCTCACCGGGTGGCCCAGTGCAGCTGGCAAAGCTGCTATCTTCAGCATTTTGCAGGGAGAAGCAAATCTAGTGACATGGTCACTGGGCACTGGGGCCAGCCATGGGCAGAGGCAGGGGCTGGCTGCTTCTTCCCTGTTGCTTTGACCTTTGTCTCCCCCAGTCTGCCAGGATGGCCTGACCATGTGAGCAGCACACTGCCTCACCTGCTGGCTCCTGGTTCCTGTGCAGTCAGGGCCAGTGGCAGGGCTGTGGGGGGAGAGGAGGCTGAGGGGTGGGGGGCGCTTACCGCAGAGGCGCTGGCCGAGAGAATGTAATTACGAGGTCTAGTCTCCTGAAAGTCAGGCACCGTCTGGCGGGGAACAGAGTTCATGGGGGGGGAGGGTCACCCTGGGTCAGGACTGGGTCGAGGCCAGGAGGCTGCCCCAGAGTCTCCCACAAGGAGATGCCAGAGGCCCTGGCCCTGGGGACAGGAGGATACAGACAAAAACCCCACATATTCCCTTGTACCCACTCCAACCCACTGGAGATGAGGTGGGTTTACAGCTGGGTGAGTCCAGATAAGGACCTGGCGGGTGAGTGTGCTGGGGAGCCCAGCAGAGATGGGGCGGGCAAGGAGACAGCCTGCAGATACCGTCATGCCGTCACAGTCCTTGCAAACCAGTCTGGGCCTCGCCCCTCCTCCCTGGACCGCAGTGGCACTCAGAGGCCCCAGTCAGACCCACAGTCCCCTACACACAGCCCACCCCTGCCATAGCTTCCCCCTTCCCAGAGTGTCTGCACACCACGCCTCTGGCTCCTGTATTGGGGGCCAGGACCCTCCCCCACAATGAGGGTAAACGGATGGATGCAGAGATGGACAGAGTGACAGGCTTTCAACATTTGCAAAAAGCTGCCTTGCAGGCTGCAACACCTGCACCCCCCAACCAGAGACTCCGCACGCTGCAGAGGCATTGGCGGGGAGACCAGCTGATTGCAAAACGCCCAAGGACATGCCCTGGGCTGGCCACAGCACTGGGGCCCGAGGGCAAGACAGGCGGGCCAGAAGCAGCACGGCATGGGGACAGGTATACTCACATCTCCCTCACACTGAGCCAAGTTACCCAAAGCAGAACAGAAAGGAACAAAAACAAAGAGTTAGTGAGTCCACAGAGCAGGCGGGAGCAGGCCCCGGCCCCAGGGGGGACACCAGGTGGACAGGCAGAAGGGTGCACGCAGCCGGTCCTCTGGCAGAAGTGTGTGTGTGTGTGTGTGTGTGTGTGTGTGTGTGTGTGTGTGTGTGTTTTCCAGGGACTTGAGGCCTCTGAGATGCTGCTCCTTTCTGGCCTAACTGGGGCCCACTGAGGGGAGAAGTCACACCACTGCCCTAAGGACAGGCTCCTCTGGCTTGGCCAGTGGAGGAAGAGTTCGTTCTGGCATGAGGTTGTCCAGCCCAGAGTGACAGAGAGAGGATGTCTGGCTCAGGTGACTTAGAAGAGGTCATCCCAAAAGCCACAGGTCACTCTTCAAGACCAGAGTCACGGAGCCCCCTGCCTCCACTCTGGACTCTGCACCCAGCTAAGACCTCCCTTGGCTGTCACTGGAGGTGCTGCAGACATGCCTGCGCCCAGGGTGCCATGGCCACACTGTAGGAGGGGAACACAAGTAAGGTTTGGCTCAGGCAGCTGTGAGCCCACCTGGACTCTCACCCATGTTAGGCCTGGCCTTCCTTGGCTGAGAGCCTAGGGACCCATAAGTGGCAGTGTCCCTAGCCCTGGGCCCAGGAGTACCCTCCTCAGGGCTCGAGGTAGCCATTAGGTCCCCTGCACCCCCAGGTGCCTGGCAGGCCAGGAGCGTACCTGTTCTCAGGCCCAGTTCCCACTCCCTGCCTAGCTCAGTCAGCCCAGGTCTCCATGCCAGATCCCATTGGTAGCCAGCAGGGAGGCCCAGGCCCTGTCCTTCAGACAGGCCCTGTCCCTCAGACAGGCCCTGTCCCTCAGACAGCCCCTGAGCAGGTGGGCTGTCCAATTTTGGTGCGCTCCACAGCACCGTGGGGAGCCAGGTACAGGGAACACTGGACCAGCACTCAAGCAGCAGGTAGAGAGTTAGTAGGGGAGCCATGCCCAGGCGGAGCCAGGGACACAGAGCCAGGGACACAGAGCCGAGCATCCGGCGGGCAGGGCATGCGAGAAACTCCAGCTGGCTGTCTGGGGAGGCCGTGAGGTACAGCCTGTGCCCAGGTGGGGCACTGCTGGTCCACTCAACCCATAATCATCTGCCCTAGGACCATCAGGGCTCCCCTGGGGCGGGAGAAGGACTTGACTTGAACAGCCGCGGAGTCCAGCCCCAGCCAGGACAGGGAGAAGGCTCATGCTGACACCAAGTTCCCCCATGCCCCTCCGCGGCTCCAACCAGGCTGGGCGGGAGGTGGGCACCTACCGAGGCCTTGGCTTCCGCCGCCTTGGCCTTCTTCAGACGCGCCTTGCAGGCATCCAGGTCCAGGCGCCGGTTCTGGAGGAGCCGCCGCTCCTTCTGCAGGGTGGGAACAGGGAACAGTGAGGCTCCGGCCAGCCTTGGGAGACGCTCGGCCACGGCAAGACTGGCCCTGAGCTGCGAGGGAGACAAGGAAACTGGGGCCCAAGGTGGCAGCTCCCTCAGCCTACAGGAGCCAACCCTGGAGACCACGGGGTCCTGGCCCTCTGCACAGCCAGGAGCCTGTGCAGAGTTCTGAGCAGGGGCTGTGGGCTGCCAGGAAGGACAGTGGTCCCAGGCCCCTCACCGAAATTGTCTTCCAGTCCCCTTCCAGGAAGTTGCGCAGGGGTGTGAGGAAGCTGATGGAGGCCGTGTGAATGAAATCCCTCTCTGCAGCCCCCAGGCGCTTCTCCGCTTCAGACACCATGAGGAGCGTCTTCCCTGGGGAAAGCAGTGGTGGGTGGGGATCAGGCCGGGCCCAGGCTACTCTGACCCCAGGTGCAGGGGGAGCTCAAGGAGAGACCTGAGGACCCAGAGCAGAGCAGTCTGCCTGGCAGAGACCTACAGAGCCATCAACGGGGGCGGGAGGACAAACACTGGGACATCCCCAAAACAAATACCAGAGCCATTAAAGAGATTGGGGGGCTGACCATGGTGGCACATACCTTTGAGCCCAGTGACTCGGAGAGCAGTTCAAGGCCAGCCTCAGCAACTTAGTGAGACTCTTGTTTCAAATAAAATTTTAAAAAGGCCAGGAATGTGGCCCTTTTTATGTGGTTCACTAGTAGAGTGCCCCTGGTTCAATCCCCAATACAAAAAAAAAAAAAAAAGCTTGGGAAGACGACTTCCAGAACCAGAGAGAGGAGCTAGACCAGTCACACTCTCCCCGAAAAGGTGACATTAATTGGAAACAACTGTAAAAATCATCCACCTCCAAAACCAGGCATGGTGGCACACATCTGTAATCCCAGTGGCTCGAGAGGCTGAGGCAGGAGGATGGAGAGTTCAAAGCCAGCCTCAGCAACTTATTGAGGCCCTAAGCAACTTAGCAAGACTCTGTCTCTAAATAAAATATGGAAAAGGGCTGGGGATGTGGCTCAGTGGTTAAGCGCCCCTGGGTTCAATCCTAATCCCTGGTACCAAGGAAAAAAAAAATCCATTTCCAGGCTCCAGAAACTGATCAAAGACAAAAATAAACTGAAAAGTGGTGCACGCCTGAATCCCAGCAGCTCCGGAGGCAGAGACAGGAAGATCAAAAGTGTGAGGCCAGCCTCAGCAAAAGCAAGGTGCTAAGTAACTCAGTGAGACCCTGTCTCTAAATAAAATACACAACAGGGCTGGGGGTGTGGCTCAGTGGGCGAGTGCCCCCAAGTTCAATCCTTGGCATCAACAAACCAACTGAAGAGCATTGATTCAAAACTAGTGCACCCAGTGAGAATGCGTGTGGCTCTGCCAGGGTGGGGGCGAGCCACAAGCCCCAGCTCTGCTGTAGGAGCGGCTGACTTGGTTGGGCTGGAAGCCCAGAGGGCCCTTGGGACGCTGCTGGAATCCGCAGCAATCACAACCACACTAATCACAACCGTGCTGAGGAAAGACCTGCAGCGGGTCCCCTGGCACCGTGATGTGGGTGGGAACAAGCCCCACACCTGCCAGAGATTTAACAGGAGACCCAGGACACAGTCAAAGTGAGTCCTGACAGGCTGCGCACACCTGCAGCATGCTCAGGAGAGACGGAGAACTCCAGCTATGCACTCGCTCACCCTGGAGAACAGCGGCCTTGCACACTCCCAGAATAAAAATGTGGCAGACTGTTCACTGTTGACCTCCGAACATGCCCCCCCACACACACACACACTTACTGCCTGTCTTCACGGCTCAACCTCTGAGCAATCACTGCCTGATCACTATTACATGCTGATCCAGGAGCAATCCTCAAGGCCAAGCTCAAAAGTATAAATAGCCAGGTGCGGTGGCGCACGCCTGTCCAGAGGCTGAGGCAGGAGGATTGTGAGTTCAAAGCCAGCTTCAGCAACTAAGAAAACCCTAAGCAACTCAGCAAGACCCTGTCTCTGATACCAAAAAAGGGCTGAAGATGTGGCTCAGTGGTTAAGTGCCTCTGGGTTCAATCCCTGGTACCAAAAAAAAAAAAAAAAAAAAAATTTCAGTAGTTATGAACTACTGTTTTAAAAATGTTTCTGGGATGCAGAAACATTAGTAGCTACACATTTCATAGATTCTATAAACAAGTACCTCAAACAAGTCTTTAAACAAACAAACAGCAACAACCCCCAGGGGTACCAGAATCCAGAGCTATTGTCTAAAACGTTTAAAACAACAACAACAATAAAAATAATTTTAAAAAAACTATGAGACTTATAAAGACGCAGGGAGAAAAAAGAATAAGACATTCTCTAGGGAAGCAGACGCTAGCCTTAGCAGGCACTTTAGATTCTTTTCAAGAAAGAATCATGTTGAAAGAATTCAAGGAAATCATGATGACAATGACTCAGCAAATAAAGAATATCCATAAAGAGCGGGCACAGCGGCGCACACCTGTGATCCCAGCAATTCCGGAGGCTGAGACAGGAGAACTGCAAATTTGAAGCCAGCCTCAATGATTTAGTGAGACCCTGTCCCAAAATAAAACACAAAATGGGCTGGGGCTGGGGCTCAGTGGTGGAGCACTGCATAGCATTCGGGAGACAATGGATCTGATCCCCAGCACCACGTGAAAACAAAAACAAAATAAAGATATTGTGTCCATCTACAACTTAAAAAAAAGGAGCACAGGAAAGGCAATCCTAAAGTATAAAAATCAGCATACAGGCGGACAGTTCTCTTTCCTCCCTTAACTGATGTTGTTTTGTTTTTTTTTTTTTTGGTACTAGGGATTGAACTCAGGGCACTTGCCTACTGAGCCCTATTTTGTATTTTATTTAGGGTCAGGGTCTCACTGAGTTGCTTAGGGCCTTGCTTAGTTGCTGGGGATGGCTTTGAACTTGCGATCCTCCTGCCTCAGCCTCTAAAGCCGCTAGGATTACAGGCGTGCGCCACAGTGCCCAGCTAATTTTAGGATAACTGCATAAAACTATAGCTATGGACTACTGTTGGGCTTGTAATATAGACACCAACACCTCTGACAATCATAGCAGGAAGGAAGGGGGGACAAAGTTATACTGTAGCAAAATTTTCATATTCTGCTGGGATTAGAGGATTATTCTGAAGAAGACTGTGATAAATTAAAACACGTATGTAATACACAGAATTAAGGAATGGGAGCTTTTTAAAAATGTTAACCATACAACAACAGGGCCAGGACAGTGGCTCAGAGGTAGAGCGCTTGCCTCGCATGTGTGAGGCACTGGGTTTGATCCTTGGCACCACATAAAAATAAAGATTTTTTTTTTTAATATTTATTTATTTATTTATTTTGTTTTTTGGCAGACACAACATCTTTGTTTGTATGTGGTGCTGAGGATCGAACCATGCCAGGCAAGCGTGCTACCGCTGAGCCACATCTCCAGCCCCAGATTTTTTTTTTTAATGGATACTATCTTATATCTTTTAAAAAAAAAAAAAAAAAAAAGAAGATACAACAACAACAAAAATTAAAATGAAGCTGGATGCAGGGCACACTCCTATAATTCCAGCCATTTGGGAAGCTGAGGCAGGAGGATCACAAGTTGGAGGTCAGTCTGGACAACTTAGTAAAACCCTGACTCAATTTTTTTTTTTAATGGGGCCAGGGGCTAAGGAATTAGCTCAGTGGCAGAGTGGCCCTGGGCTCAGTCCCCAGTGCCAAAACAATAAAGAAAATAAATTCGGGGCTGGGGATGTGGCTCAGCGGTAGCGCGCTCGCCTGGCATGCGTACGGCCCGGGTTCGATCCTCAGCACCACATACCAACAAAGATGTTGTGTCCGCCGAGAACTAAGAAAAAATAAATGTTAAAATTCTCTCTCTCTCTCTCTGTCCCCCTCTCTCTCTCACTCTCTCTTTAAAAAAAAAAAAAAAAAAAAAAAAAAAAGAAAATAAATTCACACACACCAAAGGAGGCTGAGGGAGGGTCTCACTTTCTACTCTATCGTCTTCGAAGGGATGGTGGTTCTTACACGTGGAATGAATCCAGGCGTTAGCTACATAATATTTTAAAAAGGAAGGAAGGAAGGAAGGGAGAGAGGGAGGGAGGGAGGGAGGGAGGGAGGGAGGGAGGGAGGGAAGAGGGAAGGTGAGATGGGGAAGCCCAGGAGCCCGGTCCTGGTGGGGCTGCTCACCATAGGGAGTGGTGGGCCCCAGCTCGCTGGCCGCCTCCGCCATGTACTGAGCCAGCAGCTCCCCGTTGGTGACTCGCGAGGGGACCTTTCTGTCCAGCTTCTCATATAGGAACTCCTCCACTCGGGCACCTGTGGGGAAGCAGCAGCCAAAGCCACAGGGCTCACAGGTCCAAGCCCAAAGAAGAAAGCCACAGGGACAGACAGGTCCAGGCCAGGCCAGGCCCTGCCCACAGGAGTGCCCAGCCTAGGTGCCCACCTCTGACTGCACAACTGCTTCCATCAACCCCTAACTCCACAGAGGAAGCAGCCAAGGCTCAGAGACACAACATGCCTGCCTGAGATCACACAGCTTGGGGGGGGGGGGGCAAGCCAAAGCCTGTGCCCATCCCCTCATGAACACAGGATCTATTAACATGGTCTGGCCCCCAGCAGCTCTCAGACACTGCAGCTGGCTACACAGCAGACGACAGGTGCATACGCATGTCACCCAAAAGCCACTTCTCTCCCCAGGTTCCCCTGCACTCAGCCCCAGCCGCTCCTGGCCTGTGGTGTGGCTGGGCAGCCCTTCCCATCTCTGGGTCCGGCTCACAAGCTGGGGTTCTGCCTGCACCTTCTCCCAAAGGGGCTTGAGTTGCCAGGCATTTCACCTCCTCTGTGCCACACCTGACAGTTCCACTGCCCCAGGGAATGTCCTGCAGCCCAAAGCCAAGCCTCCTGCCTCGTTTTCACCAAGCGCCCCCACAGCCTGTGCCCCCCGCTGCCCTCCCCTCCCCCGGCGCCCACTCACTGGGGTTGGGCTGCAGCAGCACCTCCATCTGCCTCAGGATCCTCTCCGTCCAGTTCTTGGTGCTGTCTGCCCGCGCCAGAAGGTTTTCAAAGTGGGCATCAAGCTCGGTCTTCTCGGCCTGTCCAAACTTCTCCTCCGTGAACTGCGGGGTGGAGAGGGATCAGGAAGGGGAGGAGGAAGGCCCCAATCCTCCAGGGTCAAGGACCTTCACAGCATTGCCAAGTTCCAACCCCACTCTGGGCCTCAGTGTGTCCCTCTGTAGAACCAGGGTGCTGGGATCACAGTCCTCCTGGGAATTCAAGGAAGGCCACAGGCTCTCCCCACATGCACATGCCTGCACGGGCACAGCGCCCAGCCAGGCAGGGGCCTCGGGGGGCCACCTCTTGGGTCTTTTAGGCCTGATGCTGAGGCGCAGGACTTGGTAGCAAGTGCTCAGGCAGCAACCAGGCACAGAGGCCCAGGGTGGTCAGGGGCTCCATGGCACCTGGGAACTGCTGGGAAGGGGCTGCCAGGCTTCTAGAACTGAAAGGGCCTGACTCGGGCCTCACTTCTGCCCTGTCAAGGTGTGTGAGCTGGGGAAAGAGCTCTGCCTCTCCAGCCATCAGCACCTCCAGCTGCAAACTCTTGCTCAGAGGCTGAGGAGAGACAGGAGCTGGGGTGAGCCGCGAGGGCTGTGCCCAGAGCAGGAAGGAGTGCGGGAGGAGAGATGGCCAAGTGCTTGGCCTCCGGCTGCCGGGTGTGGTGGACAGAAAACACCGCCAGCTCAACGGTGCCAGCAACTGGGCACACCCAGGGCCCCAGGAGGTCACACAAGTCCCCATCAGAGCTGGCAGGAGTTATGCAGGCCACTAGGAACAATGGGCAAGTGGCCCTAGTCCTGACCCCTCTGATCAAAGGGCCCTGAGACAAATGTACCCACTTTCCAAACAGATACCCAGGCCTTCTCCAGCTAGGAGATGAGGCTTGCCCATGGTCACGGCCAAACAGCCGGAGGTGAGGCAGAAGTTAAGGACAGCAGCAGGTGCCACAGACCAGCCTGGCCAGGGGCTCCCAGGGCTCACTATGTCCATACAAGGCAGGGCCAAGCTTCCCATCTCACAGATGTGGACACTGAGGATAAACGCAGGCAGGACTGTGTTGGAGTCTGGGTTGGCATGATCTGGGGGGCTGGGGGCCCTTCTGAGCCACCTGGCAGTGATGAATCACCCAGACACTGCAGACGGCTCCAGCTGTGGGGAGCTGAGCAGCTGCCAGCTCAGGCTGCCCAGAAGCCATCAATTATGTAGCAGGGCTTGGGTTTCTCCCTGCAGTGCAGGGTGGGCAGGGTCACAGCCGCCTCCTCCTCCCCACTTCCTCACAATCCCCAGAGTGAGGGGGCAGTGTCTCAGGCCTGCACCTTACCCTGGGCCATGCCCCGATTGCCCTATCACTGAGCACGCTTTACCCTACCTAGCTCTTTGAGGGGGCTGTTGCCAGTCCCATTTTCCAGATGAGGAAACCAAGACTGACAGAGGCAAAGTCACCTTTCTGGGCTTCAGGGGGTTTTTGTTACTGTTTTGGCACTGGGGATTGAACTCAGGGGCACTTGACTACTGAGGCACATCCCCAGGCCTATTTTGGATTTTATTTAGAGACAGGGTCTCACTGAGTTGCTTAGTGCCTCGCCGTTGCTGAGGCTAGTTTTGAACTTGGATCCTCCTATCTCAGCCTCCCTAACTGCTAGGATTATGAGTGTACCACTGTGCCCTGCTGGGTCTCAGTTTTCCCCCCAAGAATGCAGATAACCTGTCTCACAGAGTGTCTGGCTGGCGCACAGTATGGGACTGATAAATGTGAGCCTAGTATCATCATCATCACCCATAATAAGGAGGCCTCCCTCAGGTCCCTTTGGGTTTCAGGAGCTTCCCTGATGGCACTAATGATGTCACCCTACAATGCACTTTGGAGCCCACTTTTCTTACTGGGGTTAAGGTTAAGGCGCCACCCTGCCCAGCCACCTGGCGCTCACACCTGTACCCACCCAAGTCTGAGGTTCTACCAGGTTTTCCCAACCCTTCGGGTGTTCATCCCTTGCCCACCACTGCCTGCCTGGCTTGGACAGTGGCAATGCCACCGCCCCTCTGGCTTTTTTTTTGTCAGTACTTCTCCCACTACCACGGCTGTTGATGCCATGACATCAGTGGGCTCGGCAGCATTTGTGCCCACTCCCAACCTTAACAAAAAATGCCCTCAGCTGTCCCCTCAGGGCCCTGATCTGGGCTGCTCTGCCCCCTGAAGTGCTCTCCCTGAGCCCACCGCACACAGCCTGCCTCACTTTCCGACCAGCTCTGGGGCCCTCCATCCTAGAAACCACCTTAGTATCTTTCTGCAAAAGGCATCCTGTTCTGTGAGTCTCACCTCAGGGCCAATGCCCTCTTGTGCCCTGTGGGGTCGGGGTGAGGTGAAGCTTTTAAAGTCCTTCAGGGTACACAGGGGTGGGGCGCCCGCCCAGCACAACCTGGCACAAGGTGGCACTGACCAGAGAGCTGCCCACATGTTGGTAAAAAGAAGCCCCTCCATCCCAGGGCAGCCTAGACCCAGCCATCCCAGTGGCCTCTCCTGCCCAGTCACTTTTCAGGCCCCTCTCCTTTGGCCTGCCACTTTGTCCTATTCCTGCCAAAGGGAAAGGGTTTGGTGCTTGAGTCCGAGACTGCTCCCAGCTAGATGGCAACAGCTGGGGGTGGGCGTGCAGAGCAGAGAAAGCCTCTATTTATAAACTCCCAGCTCCCTCCTCCACCCTGCTCTGGGCACTGGCTCCCCTTCCAGTGTGAGTGACCCTGTGGGCTGCCCCCACCAGGCCACCGTGCCCAACCCCCCACACCCAATGCTCCCTCTGAGGGCCTTGCCAGGTCAGGTGGCAGGGCCGCACCAGTAGCAGGAAAGTGGCAGATCAGGTTCTTCCCAGATGTGGGAGATAGAGTGGTTGCCATAACAACACAAAGAAAGGTTGCCACCTCCCAGCTGGACTGGGGCTCTGGGTCCCAGCATCTCCCAGCTTGGAAAATGGAGGCACAATCCTCACCCTTACCAGGGCACTCCTCCTCAAAGGGACACAGTGCTTTCTAGTAAACATGGCCACACGGGCTTCTGAGTGAGTAGCTGGGGCTAGGCTTCTCTAGGGACAGAGAACTGCAACTGCGCAGCAGAGCCAACAATGACAAGGACAGCACAACAGAACCTGTTCCCAGAATACTGAGATGGGCCGGCCCTGGGTTTGCAGGATCTCATGGAGTCCCACACCCACCCTTGGAGGCCTCACACTTGATTTACAGTGGTGCAAACTGAGGCTCAGACAGTGACTTGCCCAAGGTCACACGCTGCACTGGTGCAGTTTAAACCACCCTAACCCCAACCAGGAGCTTGCCTTTAGTGAGCACGGCTACAGCATCCCTCCTATCCAGCCTGGGCACAGGGGAGGCTCATCCTGTTTCTCACCTCATTTCTCACCTCAAGAAGGCCGAGCAAGATGAAGCCCCTTCCCCCAAGGTCACACGAGGGGCATTCACACCCATAGCTGACTTCAGGTCTTCACCAGGACATGGAGCTGCCTCAGTTTCTCTTTCTCACCCCAAATGGACAGAATGCGCTCCAGCCTCCCCAAAATGGGCCTGGGCAGCCTCCCAAGGAGGGCAATGAGCCAGACCCTGGCCCTCTCCCCATCCCCCAGGCCTGGGGAATGGAGGAAACAGGCCTCCCGTGGAGCAGAAAGAAAACAACTCCTGGCTTCCGGCCTGACTATCCAAGCGTGGAAAACGGACCATAGGAAACCACCGGACCACCTGTCCATTGCACAGGTGTGGAGACTGAGGCTCAGAGAAGGGGTTGTGGCCTTGGCCTGGGACCCATGTCTCCAAACGCCCCAGTAGAGTCCAGAATCACTGCTGGACAAGGACAGGGATGTAGGAGCCACCCAGTGCCCGCTCCCCCCTCCAGGTGGCAGGCGCCAGGGCAGCGGGACAACCTGGCAGGTCCAAATGGTGGACGCTGCTACCTCTTCCTAGGCAACAGGGCTCAGGCCCTGCTCACGGGCCCTGGGCCACGCAGACCGTGCGGTCAGGGCGCCGGGTCCCCCGGCTCTTGCTCTCTTCTGGGTAGGGAAGAAGGAGCAGGGCCTCAGCGGGGCGAGGTGTCGCCGCGGCGGGCACGGTGGCAGCAGCAGGGCCAGGGTAGACCCGTGTCCCCAGGCTCCTGCCGCAGGGTGCTCGCCGCCCGCCTCACATCCGGGCCCCGGGCGCCCGGCGCAGCGCCAGGCCTCACCTGCACCGCCCGGGTGAAGAAGATGCCCGCGTCCGACGCCAGCTTCTTCATGTTGAAGTCCATGGCGCGCCCGCACGCACGGCCGCCGCGCGGGCCCCAGCGCTGCGGGCAACCCCCGGCCCGGCCCCGCCGCCGCCGCCGCCCGCACCCCGCCCACCTGCTGCCAGCGCCGGCCCTCCGCCGGCCAGTCCGCCGCCGAGCCGCCGCCGAGCCGCCCGAGCGCAGGGCGGGGCGCCGCGGCCGGGGCGGGGCCTGGCGGGCAGCTGCCGGGCTCGCTGCTGCCCCTGCCGGCCGGAGCCCGCCCCGCCTCTCGGGCCGCTCCCCCTGGGATTATTACGCCTGAAAGCACACGTGCGGCTAGATTATTGCAGGTGCACAGCATAATTACATACTAGTTGCCCTCTTGCTGCTGCTTTTTACAAATTCTATTTCTAATCGACAAGTAAGAATTGTATATATTTAGGGGTTACAAAGTGATGTTTTGATGTATGTTCATATCGTGGAATGATGAAAGCAAGCTAATTAACATGTTCTCACCTATTTATCCTTATTTTGTGGTGAGAACATTACAAATCTATCTCTTCAGAAGTTCTGAAATATACAACACATTTTCATTAACTACAGTCTTTCTGCAGCTGAGCAATAGATCTCTATTTTTTTTTTTTTTTTTTTTTTTTTTTTTTTTTTTTTAAAGAGAGAGTGAGAGAGGAGAGAGGGGAGAGAGAGAGAGAATTTTTAATATTTATTTTATTTAGTTCTCGGCGGACACAACATCTTTGTTGGTATGTGGTGCTGAGGATCGAACCCGGGCCGCACGCATGCGAGGCGAGCGCGCTACCGCTTGAGCCACATCCCCAGCCCAGCAATAGATCTCTAAATTGAGCAGGCCTCTATGGCTGGCCCCTCCTGTGTCCCTTCCTCTCCCGTTTGTGCCTTTTCAACTCCCTTTCCCTTTATTCCAACACTGTCCCCTGTCTGATAGGCCCTTGGTCTCCCAATTTTTCTACCTCTTTCCCTGGGAATCTCCTCCTCTGCTCTCACCTTCCCCTCTCTTCTTCTGCCCTGATCTTGGTCACCCTATGGAACAACTGAGCCGGGACAAGCCAGCTGTGGACTCACCTTCTACTGCTATTTGTCCCCTCTGGTTTCCCAAAGTTGTAGTGGGATGTAGAGAGGGATCATGGGAAAGAAGGGTGCCCTGGGGCTGGAGCCCAAACCCAGTGCGTGAGATGAGATACTTTGGTTGGCCAACATTTGTCTCTGCGGGCTATTCTTAGGGTATGGACATGTGCTGAACTTGAACTCAGTTCCTCACAGCCCAGACTGATAGGAGCATGACCTCAATATACTCTTGCTGCCTGCCCATATTCTCTTGGAACTTGGGGTTTAGGAAGAGCTTGTTACCTTTCTGTACCTGTCCTTGTTCCCTACCTCTAGACTTTTTTTTTTTTTTTCACTTTTTCCTCTTCTTCTCTCCCACCCCCTCTGGTACTGGAGATCAAACTAGAGCCTCAAACATGCCAGACAGGCACTCTACCGCTGAGCTATGCCTCCAGCCCTTTTTTCATTTTGTATTTTGAGGCAGGGTCTTGCTAAATTGCCCGGGCTGGCCTCAATCCTGTGATCCTCCTGTCTCAGACTCTCAAGTCACTGGGATTACAGACTTGCTCCCCAGTTTAGGCTTTATCCCCCCTGTATGGTGGATTGAACCCAGGGGTGCTTTACCACTGAACTACATCCCCAGCCCTTTTTATTTGAGACAGGGTCTTGCTAAGTGGGTGAGGCTGGTCTTGAACTTTCCATCCTCCTGTCTCAGCCTCCTGAGTAGCTGGCACTGGGTGGCTCCTACATCCCTGCCCTTGTGCACCATGGCTAGGCTTCATCTTTTAACCCAGAAAGAGATGTTCCTGAGCTGGTACCCTGTCCTTACTGGCTTGTTCATCTCCCTGTACTTCCCCAGTTCCCTATCACCTACCTCTGCCTGTCTGTGCAGGGGTGAGCCTCGAATCACCTGGGGATTTGTTGAAAATCCAGGCCTTGGTCCCTCCTCTAGTCCTGTTAGTGCGGGTGAGGCCCAGGCAGGTGAAGTTCTAAAAAGCTCCCAGGTGACTCAATTTTAGAGCCACTGACCAGTTCAGAACCACTAGTGAGTTACTGTGTATAAAGAGCTTTTATGGACTTTAAAATCACAACTGTAATTCCTAAACTCCATGTATCTGTTCACTATGTGCCTTGTTTGTCTGTATTGATCACTAATTTGTTTATCAGTTATTGGTCTTTGGCCAACCATAGCATTTAACCAGTATCCAGCCATATTATATCATCTAAAGCCATGTACCAATAGTAGTTACATGTTCATTTATTAACACACATCAATTTAAAAGAAAATCAGTAATAACTCACATTGAGTACCTGTTACGTGCCAGGTACTGTTCTTTCCAGGCAACAGAAATGAAATAGTAAACAAAACAAGGTCCCAAAGCTTAGCATAGGGCATGGTTAGGTGGTCAGAACTGATTTCCAACTTGACTTCAATCCTTGGGAACACAATGTCTGGCTGGCAAGAGGGGCACTTCTGCAGAAGCTCCAGAACAAGGTGGAGAGTGGCAACTGATTAAGAGGATGCAGAGGGAAGTCGAAGGCGGTGGTATTTGAAAATAGACGTTTGGGGCTGGGGATGTGGCTCAAGTGGTAGCGCACAGGCATGCGTGCGGCCTGCGTTCGATCCTCAGCACCACATACAAAAACAAAGATGTTGTGTCCGCTGATAACTAGAAAATAAATGTTAAAAAATTCTCTCACAGGGGCTGGAGATGTGGCTCAGCGGTAGCGCGCTCGCCTGGCATGCGTGCGGCCCGGGTTCGATCCTCAGCACCACATACCAACAAAGATGTTGTGTCCACCGAGAACTAAAAAATAAATATTTAAAAAAAAAAAAATTCTCTCACGGGCTGGGGATGTGGCTCAAGCGGTAGCGCGCTCGCCTGGCATGTGTGCGGCCCCGGTTCGATCCTCAGCACCACATACCAACAAAGATGTTGTGTCCACTGAAAACTAAAAAATAAATATTAAAAATGTCTATCTCTCTCTCTCTCTCTCTCTCTCTCTCTCTCTCTCTCCCTCTCTCACTCTCTCTCTAAAAAATAAATAAATGAATAAATGAAAATAGACGTTTGAAGGACAGGAGGGGTCCGGTGGATGGCGGATGGCCCTGGGCTGTAATCCCAGAGACTCAGGAGGCTGAGGCAGGACGATCACAAGTTCAAAGCCAACCTCAGCAACTTAGTGTGGCCCTAAGCAAATTAGCGAGACCCTGGCTCAAAATAAAAAAATAAAAATGCGTGGGGGTGTGGCTCAGTGGTTAAGCGCCCCTGGATTCAATCCGCGGTACAAAAAAAGAAAAAAGAAGCAGGAAGGATTTGTTGATGAGGGAGCAGCTTGATTGGAATAGAGGAGCCAAACTCAAGAGCACAGACAGCCCCCGGGGGCCTGACTGCTCCGCCTCCTCTCCTTGAGAGGCTCCGGGTCTCTCTCAGGCCGTCTGTGTCAATCTAAACCTGGTGGCCAATGGTAGGAGAGAAGAGAGCACTTCCGCACCTCAACCGCACTAGGAGGAGGGTCAGAGGGCAGGAGAGGCGGGACCAGAGTGATCACATGCGCCACCCGATTGGCCAAGGGCCAAGGCGGTGCCGAGTAGTTTGGAGGCGTTCATTGGCTAGAGCCGGTCGGCTGGGCTCGGAACACGCCCCCTGCGGTCGCGGGTTTGGTTGCGCGGCTGCCGGGGAAGGAGACGCTGCCCTTTCGCAGCGATGGGATCCCGGGTGAGTGGCGGCCTGGGCTGAGTCGACCCTACGGGCGGGCAGCGGGACAGGGCCCCAGACAGAAGCTTGCGATGCGCGGGGTCAGCCCTGCTCAGGGAACTGGGCAGGTGCAGGTGTCCCGGCCCAGACGGACCGGTAAGGTGCTCAGGATGGAATGAGTAGGTACTCGGGCCCAGGGAGGCGCGAGAGGGTGCCTTGCTTGGCGGTAGAACGAGAAGGTACCTGGGTCAGAGAGGAGACACCCGGGCCTGGAACGTTGCTGGTATCCGAACATGAATGCAGGTGTCCGAACCCAGACTGAGAAAGTACTCAGGATGGAAGGACCAGGTGTGCTGGCCGTGGGTGATGCTGGAGGGTGCCTGGACGAACCTCAAGGATATTCTAGGAATAGGAGTCAAAGAGGAAGGGGCCTGGCCCAGGCAGTGCAAGATATCCGGAATGGAATGAGCAATGGAATGAGCACTGCTGTCTCAGTGCTTGTCTACCCAATGCAGGGCCAGGTGGGAGTTCGGAGGTGTATGGGATGGGATGAACAGAAGACTGGGCACAGGGTGGCCCAAGGGAGGGCCTGGGTTGGGGACATTCTGGGGTCAAGATGGATTAAAGGGTACCCAGGCCAGAGGCCTTTGGGGGTTGTCCAGAGCAGGGGAAGAGGACCTAGGATGGAAGGCATGGGCATCCAGGCTGAGAGTGTTGTAGTGTCTGGAAGTGGAATGAGGAGGTGCTGACCCAAGATTGTAGAGCAGGAAAGAGGTGGTTGCCCGGGTGGGGCCCTGCCCTGCCCAGCAATAGGTGTCTTTGTTGTGGGGGTGTTGCCTCAGATTTTTCACTATAGTTAGGAGGTGGAGGCCTCTTTTCCTCTGGCCCTGGCTTGTGCCAGGGGGATGGATAGGTTAGGTCATGAATGGACTGGATTTGGACCCTTCCCTGCTGCAATGAGGTGGGCTTGGAAGGGAAGTTGTTACCTTCTTCTCAAGGGGGACAGCAGAGGCTATCTAGACTCTCAGGCAGACAAATACCAGGCCTCAGTCCCCCCTCTACCTGTTTGGCTCCTGGCACATGCATCCGTGCTCATCATTATAACCCCAGGTGGGCTTCTCAGAAGCTCAGGGGCTTGAAAGTCCTTCAGGTGTGGCACAGACAAGCAGTGGAGTTGAGGAAAGCAGTGGCTGGGAAGCACCACTGCAGTCTTAGACACCACCCCCCCCCCTTGCCAACTGGGGATATTTGAGTGACCTCAGTGAAGTTGCTCACATCTCAGAGCCTTACTTTCCCCATGATAACTGTGGTTATCATGAGGGTTCTGCTGTGACTGGACTTAACCTGTAATAAGTGCTTTGGGAAAAGTAGCTGCTGAACCTCTGATGTTCTTATCACCCCAACTCCAGGCCTGAGCCAGGCTTGGGGATGGGAGGAGGGGCTTGCAGCATGACCTGGACCAACCACTGGAGGTCACAGCTAATCGAAGCCTCCTGACAACGTGGCAGTTTCCTTAGTCCTAGAATGTCACTGTGCCCATCATTCCTTGCACCCCACCTCCCAGCCTCAGAGCTGGACTGATAGGACTGATAGGTCCTTCCCACTCACTGGGGATAATCGGTCTCTTGTGCTGGCCCAGTGATTTTGGCCGCCATCCCAGGGAGACAGGGTCTGTCCTAGCCTGTGTGTTCCTTCTGCTTGAGGTCCCTTGAAGGCATCCTTAGGCTTCGTGCTGACAGTTGGGGAACACCCTGCAGGGTCTTGGGATCTGGGCTGTGTGATCAAGGTACTTATTCCCTGGCCTTGGAAGGGGACAGTAGGATACCCTGGGAGGGTTTCAAAAGGTCCAGAGAAAGCTGCTCTTGTTCCCTGTGGTTCTTCTGGTCCTGAACTTCCTGCTTCCTGTCAAATTTAGCAAAAGGGTTGCATTGAGCAGTCTAGAGTCCAACAGAACTTGATCCAAATCCTGACTCCCCACACCAGTGTGACTTTGGACTCCTGACAGCCTCCCCGAGACTCGGTTTCCTCATTAGAAGGTGGAGGCAGCACAGGCAGAAGGGTGAGTAGGTAGCATCTGCTGTGATGTTTCCCAGCAACTCGGGAGGAGGATGAGGCAGTAGGATTATGAGTTCAAGGCCAGCCTGGACAATTTAGTGAGACCCTGTTCTCCCTCACCTCCCCCCAAAAAGAAGAATTGTGACAGATCGATGAAATAACATAGATAAAGAGCTCAGCATAAAATAGCCATTGTCCTCATCTGGGGAATGGACCCTGCTGTCCTTTTCTGGTATAGTCCATAGAGCTTAACTTCATGGAAGGTGAAAAAGATGCGATTATTCTCAGTCTTGGGCTGAGAATTTTGTTTAGCAAGTGGCTCGGGGCTTAAAAAGGTGACCTGTCCATCTCCCAGGCCTGGGTCCTCTTTTTGGCCAGCATGCCAGAGGTACTGCCTTCTGCTCCCAGGGCTCGAGGTGGGCAAGGGTCTGTGAGGATCTGGCTGCCTACCTGCTGCCAGGTGCAGGGTCTGGGGCCGGATTTCAGGTGGTGTTCCAGACATAGGCTTTGTCTCTCTCTGTACTCTGAAGCCTTGTGTGGATCTCTGTGTCCATGTGTGCGTATCCATGTGCTGACCTGGTTGTCTGTCTCTCAGATCTGTGGAGGGACTCTCTGGTATGAGTGTCCCTGTCTGGTTGGCGAGTGGACGGTGCCTCAGACCCAGTGGGCAACCAGCTGAAGGTGTTCTCTTGGGAAACTCTTGGCCCCACGGGCTCTCTTGCCTGGGGTGCTGATCTTGTCATGGCGTTCCGGAGGACTGAGGGCATGTCCATGATCCAGGCTCTGGCCATGACGGTGGCGGAGATCCCTGTATTCCTGTACACAACCTTTGGGCAGGTAAGGATGGGGATGGCCCTGCCTCTTATGCTTCTGGTCCCTGAAACACTGAGCTGCTCAGCCCAGGGACCCTCAGTGTCTGGGAGAGCTGGGCCATTGTCACTGCTGTCCCAAACATCAGATGTCATCTCTGTGCAGAGTAAGAGGGACTGGGTTAGGGGTCTGGGCCCTGAGCCTGGTCTTCACCTCAAGGCCATGTGAGTCCTTGACCTCAGAGCTTGTCTGCAGAAGCAGGTGGGCTGCCTCCCTGGCAGCTCAGCTTTCCTGGCTGACCTGGGCTCTTTTGTTTTTTGGTACCAGGGATTGAACTCAGGAGACCTTGACCATTGAACCACAACCCAGCCCTATTTTGTATTTTATTTAGAGACAGAGTCTCACAGTTGCTTAGTGCCTCACTTTTGCTGAGGCTGACTTTGAACTCGTGATCCTCCTGTCTCAGCCTCCTGAGCTGCTGGGATTACAGGCGTGGCCACTGCACCCGGCTGATCTGGACTCCTGACGCTTCTTCTTTTTTTTTTTTTTTTTAATAAGTTTTAGTTGCCAATGAGTTTTTTTTTACTTTATTTTTTTAATTTTATGTGGTGCTGAGGATCGAATTCAGGGCCTCACACATGCCAGGCAAGCGCTCTGCTACTGAGCCCCAGCCCCAGTCCTCTGGATGCTTCTTGAAGCCCTGTCCTATGGGATGTGGTCCACCCAGCAGGCTCCCAGTCCAGCGAGCAGATGGCGAGGGGAGAGTGAGACGCATCATCATCTTCGCAGAGTCTTTGAGAATCCAGGGCCGGCAGACCTGAGTTCCTGTGCTGCCTCTGTCACTATGAGCATGTGTCTTAACCTCTGTGACCTCCATTCATCACCTGGACAATGTGTCACTGGGATGTGACACAGCTCAAGTGCTGGTGCAGTGCCTGGTGGAGAGGCACTGTATCCCTGTGCCCTAGGTCATCCTGACTAATGACTTCAGGGATGCCTGCTGGACCCCAGACCTCAGCTCCTTGGTGTTGGCCCTTTGCCATCTTTATATATCTGTAGTCCACTTTCAGAGAGGCTGATCAGGTCCTGTCTCCAGTAGTGACTGCCTTTGTCACTTATCTGGTCAGTGCAGGGACACTAGGTGCCCGGCACCTGAGTGCTCTTGGGATAGTGTTCCCTGGGGCAATGTAACCAGTCACCCTCTCTTTCCCACAGTCTGCATTCTCACAGCTGCGGCTGACCCCAGGCCTGCGCAAGGTTCTCTTTGCCACAGCCCTCGGGACTGTGGCCTTGGCCCTTGCTGCCCACCAGCTGAAGAGGCGCCGGCGGAGGAAGAAGCAGGTTGGCCCTGAAGTTGGAGGTGAACAGCTGGGCACAGTGCCCCTGCCCATCCTTATGGCCCGGAAGGTCCCATCAGTGAAGAAAGGTAAGCATGCAGTGGGGAAGCACTGACTTGGTCACGTTCCAGGGACCACCAGTAACTGTGGGGTCTTGGGCTAGTGCCTTCCTGTCTCACAGCTAGGTTCCCACCATCCAAGAGACAGGGGTAGAACCTTCTTGCAGTCATTATAAGGGTCTAGTGGATGGTGTGCCTGATGCACATGTTCCACCAGTGGGGTGGTTCCAGGGACCCTTTGGGAGCACCCAGTACAGAGGGGCGCTGGTGGGTGTGGCCGGCTGGGGGAAGTTCCCTGAGGTTCAGGGACAGGAAGGGCTGATGGCTCTTGCTGTAGCTCCCATCCTGTGTTTTAGAAAACTGAGCCACAACTTGCCTGTGGCAATAGTCACCCTTTTCGCATAACGTTGACATGCATGTGGTCGTATAATCGGCCCACAACAATAATCTTTCTGTCATCCCCTCATCCCCCCCAGTCCCTTTGTCCTCAGCCCCTCTCCCCTACTCCTATTCCTGGCAGGTGCCCATCTGTGGCTAGCTGGTATGGGTTTAGAAAACTCTTATGGCTCCTTGTAATCTATTAAATGAAGCTGTCTGCCACACCTGAGCATCCTATCAATCTGTTCCAGCGCAAGGTGTTCTCATAAACTTTCACCTGGAGAGAAATTCGTTTTAAGAAGCCAAAGCCGCCTTCTGGGGAGAACTTTTTTTTATTTTATTTTATTTTATTTTTTTGTACCAGAGATTGAACCCAGGGGTGCCTAACCACTGAGCCACATCTCCAGCCCTCTTTATATTTTATTTAGAGATAGGGTCTCACTAAGTTGCTTAGGGCCTGGCTAAATTGCTGTTGCTGAGGCTGGCTTTGGACTTGCAATCCTCCTGCCTTAGCCTCCTGGGCTGCTGGGATTACAGGCGTGCACCACCACATCTGGCTGGAAGAAGAATTTTAGATATAAAATTTCACAGCAAAATAAAGTTTTATCTTTATAGTTAGAAAAAGTTAACGATAGTCTTGTCACCTTGCAGTGGCCCCTGGGAGGTCTGGACCCATGTCCACACCAGCCTCTAGTCTGGTTGCACTGTAACACCACTACCATCCCACTTCACCTTTGACCCCTTCCCTTCTTTACCCAGGGCCTCATGCATGCTAAGCATGTGTTCTACCACTGAGCTACACCCCAGCCCCTACTTCTCTCACTTAAAAAAAAAATTTCTATATTTTAAAAATGTTTTTGTCTTGACTCCCTCTTGGAAGGAGGAAAATTCCAAATCTTTCACATAACCAACAACACAGGGAAGCAGAGTACGGAGGCAGGGAAGTGGCCGGACCTCATCCTGAGCTCATCCCAGCAGGCCTGGGCTGCTCCTCCGGGCATGGTCCTGTGCTGGATGACAGGTTAGGGCTTGAGCAGAACAGCAGGAGCCCCGTGTTCCTTGGCTCTGCTGTTACCTGACCCAGAAAGTCAGGACGTGGTCCCAGATGAGGAGTTCCAGGGAATTGGGGGGTTTCTGCATGACCTGCCTCCTGTTCCTCACAGGTTACTCCAGCCGGAGGGGACAGAGCCCCAGTAGCAAGAGCAATGACACTCTCAGTGGCATTTCCTCCATTGAGCCCAGCAAACACTCAGGCTCCTCCCACAGCCTGGCCTCGGTGAGGAGCTGGGGTGGGGATGGCCAGGGAGGGCACCCAGCACAGCCCCCACTCTGCCCTCAGGGAGCTTCTGGACTAGCAGGAAGACGGGAGAAGTTTCAATTTATTCGTGCCTTTGTTCATCCATGCATATAGGTCTTCAGAGATGGCTGCTGGCTGCTGGCTGCAGCCATCATGGGAGAAAGGTGGACAGGTGCAGAAGAGAGAGGCTGACGGCCTCTTGGGGAAGGCACTTATCTCTGAAAACACCTTTCTTCATTCTTTTCTCAGACACTGAGCAGACGCCTGCGTGGTGACAGGGACACTGCTAGGTGCTGAGGATCTAGAGATAAATAGGACAAAGGGAAGCTTGTTTTTTCCTGGAGCACTGCTTCGGCTCCTTCACTTGTCTAGTTAATAATTCACTCAGCAAGCTCGAGTCCAGCACCACCCTGGGGACACAGGGGTGAGCAAGGGATGGTTCTTGTCCTCTGGAGCCCATAGCCTCTGGCAGGAGGGCGCGGCCAGTCCTGTGGATGAGAGACTGGCAGGTGGTGGGCACTCCTGCCTTCTGAGTCTGACTGGTACAGCAAGGACTGGGAGCATGTTTCACAGGCAGACACTGAGTGCCAGGCGGGCCTTGGCCTGGTTCCTCCTGCGTTGGTGGCTCTGGCTGGCATTGTCAGGTGCTTGAGCTGTGGATTCAGGCCATTCTGAAAGTTGAACAGTGGCCAGGCTTGCAGGATGGTTTTGGGAGACTGTGGGGGTGGGCCCAGAGGGGTCCTGGAAAGGGTCTGCAGAGTCCTCACTCCTTGCCCTTGTGCTTGGCACCCAGATGGTGGTGGTGAACTCATCCAGTCCCACTGCTGCGTGCTCGGGACCGTGGGACATCCGAGGGATGGAGGAGTCTGTGCCCACCACCGATGGCAGTGCTGAGCGTCTCTACGCACAAGGTGCAAGCAGGAGGCTGACTCCGCCAGGGCGGGGTGGAGGAGGGCTGCCCAGAGCCGCTGGGGCTTGGGCCCTGATCCAGGTGCTGCCCCAACCCTGCCCCAAGCCCCCTGTTCAGTGGTTTTCAGCCCTTTTTGGACAGGGGACAGTATCCAGAAAAAATTTGGTCTAAGTGAAGGCCTGGAATCTGACCAACTCTGAAGAGTGGTCAGGACCCAGCTCCCCAGGCGGGCTAGGTTCTCCTTTTCCCGTGACCCCCTGCCTCCCTCTGTGTGCGCCCTTCTTAAGCGAGGCTGGGGAGGCGGGGCCTGACTGTCCTCCTGCCTGTGCCCAGGCATGGAGCTCTTTGAGGAGGCACTGCAGAAGTGGGAGCAGGCCCTGAGCGTGGGCCAGAGAGGGGAAGACGGCAGCACCCCCACGCCAGGGGACAGCCTTCGGAGCCCTGAGACTGCCTCTGAGGCACTGTCAGAGGTAGGTGGTCTTCCTCCACGTCTTGCCCCCGGGCCATTTGAGGTTGGTGACGTGAAACACTGGGCTGCCGCGCTGTCTGTGACTCCTTTCTCTCTTGGCCTGAAGCTTCCCATCTGTTTTATAAATCCCAATAATGCCTTCTCATAGTGAGGGCATTATTGGGATTTATAAAACAGTCCACGATGGTGCTTGGCACAGTGCTTGGCACTTGGTAGTTCCTCAGTAAATGATTATCAGACCCCTCCTCCCCACTCTGAGGAAAATGTGCATTGACGAAAGCCTGGAAGGAAATGGGCCTCTGTTCAGAGGGGATTGACTCACGGGGCCTTTTTTGTTTGTTTTTGGTACTGGGGATTGAACTCAAGGGCACTCGACCACTGAGCCACATCCCCAGCCCTATTCTGTGTATTTTTTAGAGACAGGGTCTCACTGAGTTGCTTGGCACCTCATTTTAGATGAGGCTGGCTTTGACTTGTGGTCCTCTTGCCTCAGCCTCCCCAATCTGCTGGGATTACAGACGTGTGCCACCGGGCGGGCTGTTTTTCTTTTCTTGGTGTGTTCTTTTGGAACACTGTCTAGGTGGTTTTCTGTAGTGAATTTTTGTTTTCCAATATTAGGAAAGAAAATAAAGGTGACTGCTGCTTTTTTTGTGGGGCTGACAATTAAAGCCAGGACTTCACCCATGCTGGGCCAGGACACTGCCACTGAACCACATCTGCAGCCCCAAGGCGACTGTTTTTTACAGTAAACATTTCTGTGAAAAGGGCACCAAACGCATGTCCCAAGATGGATGTTCACTGAAGTTAACACAAAATCCTGGAAACTACCTAAATGCCCATTAACATGGCCTGGGTCACCTCTAGCCACTGCAAGGAGCAGGGGAAAGCTGTGTGGACGGACAGGCCCCAGGGTGTGTCATTTGAGTGACAAAAATAAGCCAGAGAACTGTGTGCATAGCACTACCCTGTGTACATGGCTTTGAATAAGACGCACGTGTACGTGCAGTAGAGAGCACTGGTGTGTTTGTACATTTCCATTTTTCTCTGAATGGATGCATTTACTAGGGGAGAGGTCTGAAGAGGAAGGTGGGAAAAACTTCTACTTTACTTTGCAGTACTTTTCTTTTCTTTTTGAATATTTTTAGGTTTTGTTTTGGTGCTGGGGACGGAGCCCAGGGCCTTGCCATGCTTCTGCTGCTGAGCCGCACCCTCAGCCTCTCTGATTCTTATGATGGTGAACAGACCCTTATGGCAAGGGTTTATATAGGTAGTGATATCTTGGGCTGTTTTTTTTTTCCCCCTCATGCCTTTCTGTATTGAAAAAGATAAAAAGCAAAACCAAAGGCTGGTGGGTTCCTGTCCTGCTGGAGCAAGGCCAAGCAGGAGCCCTCTTTCAGGAATGGCATGATGGTATCTGCAGCCAGCCAGGAAATGGCAACAACTTGAGGCGCTAAAAACAGGGAGTTTCCAGAGACTTGGGAGATGATTGCAAGTTCAAGGTCAGGCTTGGCAATTTATCAAGACCCTCAGCAACTTAATGAGAGCCTGTTTCTTTCTTTTTTTAAAGAGAGAGTAAGAGAGAGAGAGAATTTTTTAATATTTATTTTTATTTTAGTTTTTTTTTGGCGGGCATAACATCTTTGTGTGGTGCTGAGGATCGAACCCGGGCCGCACACATGCCAGGCGAGCGTGCTACCGCTTGAGCCACATCCCCAGCCCGAGCCTGTTTCAAAATAAAAAATAAAAAGGACTTAGTCTGTGGCTCACTACTGCAGCATCCTGGCCCCAACCTTCAGTTCTAAATCAAACCAAACAAAACCAGACAGGGAGTTTAATCCAGGGACTCAGTTGCCCGGATGAGGGAGGAGATGGAGGGATGTGGGAAGAGGTTGTGGCCCTGAGCCCAGGTTAGGGCTGTTCTATGGGAGCTGGACCCACAGGGGGACTCACAGTGAAAATGCCCACTCTTCCACCCTGCACCTCTGTCTGTGTCTCATCTGCGTCTCCCGTTGGCCAGGAGCCATCAGGTGGGGGTGCTGGCAAGCAGTTTGCAGACCTGGATTGCACCTGGCACAGCCGCTCAAAGGCTAAGAGTGCACCTGCCCTCTGCCCTGACTGGGGCATGAGCTCAGAGGCCTCCTGCCATGTGGGCATGCCTGCCGGGGCCATGGGCAGACACGAGGGCAGGGAAGTGCCTGGGGCATGGTGTAGAGGGCCCACGGTACAGCCCCTTGATGCCAGTCCATGCAGTAGATGATGGACACCTGCAGGCTCTGTCGGGGAGGGGGAGTGAGCGAGGCCGCTTTGTTTCCCAAATTATACTCATTGCTGAAGCTGCATCTTAGGATCCTGGATCTTGTACTGTTTTCCTCACTGTGAAAGCAATGGAATCCCCACTTGGAAAACAGTGAAAACCACAGAAATCCCAGAGAGGACAATGGAGGAGCCCAGCCCCTGCCCTCGCAGCTTATGGTTGTGGTGTGGGGCGAAGGCCCTCAGCCTCCTGGGTGCTGGGCTGTTGGTGAGACAGGGTGCTTGTCATTGAGCCTCCATCCTTTCCCAGGAGTAATCACCGTGGACCCCTGAAGGCATATTTCTACACTATAATTTTTAAAACAGCTTTATCAAATAGAATTCTCATGCTATCAAATTTATACACTTTATTTCTATAATTCAGTGGCTTTAGTAGCTTCCTGGAGTTGTCTGTCCATCGTGGGAAATTGCTCCCAGAACATTTTCATGAAACCCCTTATACTTCAGCAGTTACCCCCACATTTCCTCATCCCCCAGCCCTGTACAACTGTGAGTCTCCCTTCTCCATATATAGATGTGCCTATCCTGGACTTTTTTTTTTTTTTAGAGAGAGAATTTTTAATATTTATTTTTCAGTTTTCGGTGGACACGACATCTTTACGTTATTTGTATGTGGTGCTGAGGATCGAACCCAGCGCCCCGCGCATGCCAGGCGAGCACGTTACCGCTTGAGCCACATCCCCAGCTCCCTGAACATTTTTTTAAATCTTTATTTTATTAATTTATTTTTATGTGGTGCTGAGGATCAAACCCAGGGTCTCGCACATGTGAGGTGAGCGCTCTACCCTGAGCCATACCCCCAGCCCTATCCTGGACATTTTTATAAGTGGAATCATGAAATATGTGGTTTTCTATGGTTGGCTTCCTTCATATGGCATTGTGCTTCTAAGATTCACTGCTGAATGACATTCCAGCATATGGATATCCATTTTATGTGTCTACTTGATTGATTTTGTACATCAGTAGATGGATGTTTGGGTCATTTGCACTCTGGCTGTAATGAGAACGCTCTATGAGCATTTATGTAGGGGTGGTATTTTTGATTTTTTGGTTTTTTGTTTTGTTTTGTTTTTGTACTAGGGATTGAACCCAGGGGTGCTCTGCCACAGAGCCACATCCCCAGCCCTTTTATTTTTTGAGACAGGGCCTTGAACTTGAGATCTTCCTGCCCCAGCTTCCTGAGTAGCTGGGATTACAAGTATGTACCATCATGCCTGGCTGTTTTCACTTCCTTGATAGTATCCTTTGAAGCACAAATTTTTTTTTTTTAATTATTGGTACTGGGGATTGAACACAGGGGTGCTTTACCACTGAGCCACATCCCTAGTCCTTTTTATGTTTTATTTAGAGACAGGGTTTCACTGAGTTGCTGAGGCTGGCTTTGAACTCGCAATCCTCCTGCCTCAGCCTTTTGAGCCACTGGGATTACAGATATGCACCACCACCCCCAACCAAAATTTTTAATTCTAAAATTCAGTTTACGGGCTGGGGATGTGGCTCAAGCGGTAGCGCGCTCGCCTGGCGTGCGTGCGACCCGGGTTCGATCCTCAGCACCACATACCAACAAAGATGTTGTGTCCGCCGAGAACTAAAAAATAAATATTAAAAATTCTTTCTCTCTCTCTCTCTCCTCTCTCACTCTCTCTTTAAAAAAATAAAAAATAAAAAAAATAAAATTCAGTTTACTTATTTTTAAATGTAATCGTTCATACTTCTGGTATCATAGCTAAGAAACTTTTGCCTACTCTGAGGTCATTTTACAGCAAAGTAGTGAGCAGGCTGCTGCCAGAGCTGCTAGGCTCTTCTGGCCACACAGAGGGGCCCTGGCCCTGCTATAGAACCCAGCAAAGAGGCCCATGGGTCTGAGGTCCTATAAGCTGAGCCTGGGTCCTAGCTATGCTAGGCTCTAGCTGGATAATCTGGGACATTTCTTGAGTTTTTAAAATTTTTATATTTTCTTTCTTTTCTTTTTTTTTTCAATACTGAGGATGGAACCCAGGGCCTTGTGTAATGTAGGCAAGTGCTCTACCACTGAGCTACAACCGCAGCCTTTTTTAGGGGTGTGGGGGGATTGAATTTAGGGGCAATCAACCACTGAGCCACATCCCCATTTTTTTTTTTTTTAATTTAGAGACAAGTCTCACTGAGTTACTAAGTGCATCACCATTGCTGAGGCTGGCTTTGAACTCACGATCCTCCTGCCTCAGCCTCTAGAGCCACTGGGATTATAGGCGTGTGCCACTGTGCCCAGCCCATAGCCCTTTTTTTTAATATTTATGTTTTAGTTGTAGTTGGACACAATACCTTTATTTTATTGATTTTTATGTGGTGCTGAGGATCAAACCCAGAGCCTCATGTGTGCCAGGCAAGCTCTGTACCGCTGAGCCACCACCCCAGGTACCCATAGCCCCTTCTTTTTTTTTTTTTAAAGAGAGAGAGAGAGAGAGAATTTTTTTTTTTAATATTTATTTTTCAGTTCTTTTTTTTTTTTTTTAAAGAGAGTGAGAGAGGAGAGAGAGAGAATTTTAATATTTATTTTTTAGTTCTCGGCAGACACAACATCTTTGTTGGTATGTGGTGCTGAGGATCGAACCCGGGCCGCACGCATGCCAGGCGAGCGCGCTACCGCTTGAGCCACATCCTCAGCCCTTTTTTTTTTTTTAAATATTTTTATTTGTATTTTTTAGTTGTAAATGGACACAATTCCTTTATTTGATTTATCTATTTTTATGTGGTGCTGAAGTTTGAACCCAGTGCCTCATACGTGCTAGGCAAGCGCTCCACCACTGAGCCACAACCTCAACCCCCACCTCCCCAGCTCTTTTTAAAAGTTCTTATTTTATTTTTTGAAACAGGGTCTGGCTAAGTTCCTAGGCTGACCTGGAACTTGCGATCCTCCCACCTCGGCTCCGGAGTCGCCACCATGCTCTGCTACCTCCTTGTATTTTCTCTGTGAATCTGGATCACAGTATCCCTGCCTTCCCAGGACACCTCGAGGCTGAACAGCAAGGTCCCTGTCCAGGGCAAGCCCAGTGACTCCCAGCCCTTCCAGCCCTTTCTCCCCAGCAGCCTCCTCCCAGGGTCCAGTTACATGCAGGGGCAGGCTCTGGTAACCTGTGGAAACACAGTAGTCTGCTGGCTCGTGTCTCTCCCTGGGCCCAGAGCGCTCAGGGTTCAAGGAGGCCTTGGAGGCCACAGGGTGCTGTGTAGCAGAAGGCAGCGCCCCAGGGAGCCTGCCCACTCCAGACCCGCACCCCCCCATAGCCAAGACCCTCCTGGGCCTCTCTGCAAGCGTCCCCTTGCCTCCCTCATCCTCCCACACAGCCTTCCCTCTGCTGGCCAGCCTTGTGATCTGCTGGCTGCAACCCCACAGCCTGGTGCTGGGGTTCCTGCACTCTGCACCCCAACACCACAGTAACAGCCACGCCAGTGAGCATTGTATCGCTGTGACCAAAATACCTGACACAGGCAAGTTGGAGGAGGACAGGTTTATTTTAGCCCATAATTCCAGAGGTTTCAGTCCGTGGGCGGTGGGCACTGTTGCTTTGGGACTGAGGTGAGGCAGAACGTCTTGGCCGAAGGGCTTGGGAGGAAATGTGCTCAGCTCATGGCAGCTGAGAGACGACAGAGAGAAAGAAAAGGGGCCAGGCAAAAAATGGTCTCCCAGTGACCTACTTTTCAAAATTGGGCCCCACCTGCCATAATGCCATTGAATGGAGTCCATGAGTGGATTCTTCCACTGATGAGGTCAGAGCCCGTGCAACCCAGGCACCTCTCGAAGCCCCACCCTGAACCTTGCTGTGTTGGGGCTGAGCCTTCAACACGTGACCTGGGGAGTCATGCCAGACCCAAGCACAGCAGCTGTTACCTGCGGGCAGGCTCTCCTCACAAGGCAGTGCTGCTGAGGCTCAGTGCAGTGCTTTCCCAGATGTGTGTGGCTAGCAACAGGGAATTTCATCTCATCTTTTCTGGCTCTGAACTACTCTCATGGTTAAAATAATAATTACAGTAATTATCATGAGAGCTGGCAGCCACGGGCTGTCACTATGGGCCAGTATTTGTGTGAAGTGCTTGGCACACCTTTTCTCATTGAAGTTTTTCCCTAAACTCTAGGAGATGGGCACACTCATTTCCACTGACAGATAATGAGAAGCTCAAAATGGGAAAATCATTTGCCAAGGGTCACACAGTTTGGAACTGGTGCCAAGATCCACACCCAGGTGTGTTTGGCTGTAGAATGGCACTGTTCAGTAGAAAGCCCCATGTTAAAGTTTTGTAGAGACCATATTAAAAAAAGCCAGGCATGGTGGCACTCACCTGTAATCCCAGCAGCTCAGGACATTGAGGCAGGATTGCAAGTTCAAGTCCAGCCTCAACATCTTATTGAGACCCAGGGGATGTAACAGAGTGAAAAAGCACCCCAGGGTTCAATCCAATATCCAAAAAAAAAAAAAAAAAAAAAAGGCAAAAAGAAATTTTAACTTTAATTTTAATGATATGCTTTATATAACTTGGTATATCCAAATTTTGATCATTTCGGCCTGTAGATGACATAAAAGACTGCTGAGATATTTTGCATTTCCTTTTGGCTCTACGAGAGGGATCCATTGTGCGTGTGTACATAGGGATGTCTGTTGGGCCTGGCCACATTTCAAGTGCCCATGGCCCTGGTGTCTCCTGTCATGGGCAGCAGGTCTAGAGCTCGTGCTCTTGGTGCCAGGCCCCAGTGCCTTCTCCCCTTTCTCCAGGGGCTGGATGGGGCAAGAGGCCCTTCATTGGGGAGGTGGCAGGCGTGCGTTGATGGTCACGGCTTTCCTCACAGCCAGAGTCACAGCGCAGGGAGTTTGCGGAGAAGCTGGAGTCCTTGCTACACCGGGCCTACCACCTGCAGGAGGAGTTCGGCTCCACCTTCCCCTCGGATAGCATGCTGCTGGACCTTGGTGAGGGGGCCATAGAGCAGCTATGGGGCTGCGGGTGGCAGGGATGGAGGTATAGAGGAGCCAGAGAACCAGGGGGCCCCTTCGGTGCCTTAGACAGTTCCTGACTCCCGGGGCCCACTGGGGGTCTGGCTTCATGCACCCAGTCCTTGTTGCACAGATGAGGAGCTGAGGCACCCTTTCCGCAGGGCCAGTAGAGCAGGTGAAGCCCCAGGAGCCCCTGGCCAGTGTACCTGTGCAGCCCTTGGGAGCAGGCCTTGGGGCCTGTGTCAGCATGTTCCTGAGCTCTGAGACCTTGGGAGGCTGTGTGGCTGAGTGCCTTTGAAGGACCAGAGCCTTCTACACTTGAGCAGGCAGAGATGGGATGCCAGGAGTGGCCACCGCCTTCCTCAGGCCGAGTTCCAGCCTGTCAGAGGGGAAGCACCTTGCCCAGGGCTGCACAGTGAACTGAGTACTTTCCTGCAGAGCTGAGGGGCCACCAGACCTCAAGTCCAGTGGTGTGGCCATGGCAAGTCCCCTTGGCAGCTTGGTGTCCACACCTACCAGGCCCAGGGAAGACACTGGAGGCCAGGAGGGCTCAGTTGCCGATCCCTGTGCCCAGATTCCTTTCAGCCCCGAGAGGGGCCTCAGTTCAGCCCTCTCACCGCTCTTTCAGAGAAGACCCTCATGCTGCCCCTCACCGAGGGCTCGCTGCGTCTGCGGGCTGACGACGAGGAGAGCCTGACTTCAGAGGACTCCTTCTTCTCAGCCACTGAGGTAACTGGGGCGGGGAACCAAGCAGGCTGGGCAGCCCAAAGCTCCTGGGAGGCCAGCTCGGGAGCACTGGGCTGTGGGAATGTGAGGCACTTCCTCCAGTTGGAGCTGAACTTCGCAGAAACAGAGTGTTGCTCCCTGGGGACTCTGAATTGCTGAGGACTGGGCCTGAGATGCTAGGCATCATGGCTAGAGAGGAGGCCCACCTGGGGCTCTGGCCCCTACTCACCTGTCGTGGGGTTGGTGCTTGGCATTAGCCTTCTGTGTGGCCTCCAGTGTTGGGCACATGTCCTTGCCTGGGACAGGAGGACTTGAAGCCAAGCCTCCATCTGATGGACCAGCGTTCCCTCTGATCTGCTGTGAGAGGGGCAGTGGTCAGACCCCTCGGGAGCCTCTGCTGGCAGATGGGTAGGCAGGCGCCCTCGCCTCGTGGGGTGTTGCTCGCTGGCTCCCTCAGCCCCTCCTGTGTCTCTTCCCCAGCTCTTGGAGTCCCTGCAGGTGGGGGACTACCCGATCCCACTATCCAGGCCTGCTGCTGCCTACGAGGAGGCCCTGCAACTGGTGAAAGATGGGAAGGTGCCCTGTCGCAGCCTCAGGTGAGGGTGCAAGGAGGGCACAGGAGGCGGTGGGCGAAACCGCTGCGTGGAGCTGGTGGGGGAACTGCTCGTGGCTCCTGCCCCTGCTGAGGGAGACCTGGCTGGTCTTGAACTAAGTCCAGCAGGTCCGCTAAATGACAGCTGCAGGGCTGGGGCTGGGGCTCAAAGGTAGAGTGCTTGCTCCGCATGCGAGGGGCCCTGGCTTCGAGCCCCAGCACCATGTAAAAGTAAATAAAGTATTATGTAAAAAAATTTAAAAAAACAAAAGTTACAGTAATTAATAGTTAACCATTGTTCTGAGTTCTCAAATGGTCCATCCCAGCAGCACAGTGGACACAGTCCTACACCGTGTCCTGACAAGCCTTGGTAGTAGAGGTTAAGAACCCAGGCTTTGGGGACAGAGCCCTGGCTTCTGTCCAGGTTCTGTCCTTTGTAGTGTATGGGCCTGAGCAGGTCTGTCCCTTCTCATCCTGCTTTTGTCTGTGCTTATATTTCGGTCTCTTTGCCATCAGAGAGTTAGCTTTTCTGTATAGTATAAAACTCAAATTTTCCTGACTGAGGCTTGCAAATTCATGTATTTAAAAGTCTACTGATCAGGGCTGGGCTGGGGAGTAGCTCAGTTGGTGGAGTGCCTGCCTCACATGCACAAAGCCCTGGGTTTGATCCCTAGCACCACATACACGCACAAGAAAAGATAGTTCGCTGATCAAAAATGGTTGAAAGTTCTGGTTGAATCTGTGGTGATCTGGACAAAGGGCAGCTGCAGCAGGTGGAAACCCCCTGCCTGATGTGCTGCCCTCTGGGAGCAATTTGACCATTTTGGTCCTTTGCCAGTGACGGCTGAGGGCTGGTTGTGGCCTAAAGGAGGCCAAGGTCAGCCCAGCCACCATGATGAGGAGGCTGGCCTCTCCTCAGAGACCATCCATCAAACCTCTGCCTCAGGCTGTGGGAGGCTGAGGCCTACAGGGAGGCGTCACAGTGCCAGGTGAGGCTGGCAAAGCTTCCCACTCCCCACCACTGCCCCCCACTCGACTTTGCTGAGCAGGCAAGTGTGACACTATCTGTCCTCCCCTCAGGACGGAGCTGCTGGGCTGCTACAGTGACCAGGACTTCCTGGCCAAGCTGCATTGTGTGCGGCAGGCCTTTGAGGTAGGTGTGGTCCAGGGCCTCTTGGGGAGGGTAGAGCCAAGGATGAGGGGCAGTGTGGCCATGTGGTGTGCACATGGCTTCCATCTTGGCCAGAGCTGCCCTGTGCAGGATACCTCCTGGGCAGAGGGGATCTCCTGCCCAGCCCATTGTTCTGCCTCCTCCATGGGCAAATGGCCCAGCAGCTCTCCCTTCCTCATCCTGTAGGGGCTCCTAGAAGACCAGAGTAACCAGCTGTTCTTCGGAGAGGTCGGCCGGCAGATGGTGACAGGCCTGATGACCAAGGCTGAGAAGGTAGCCAGGGTGGGGTTTTTTTTTTTTTTTTCAAAAAACAATTTAAAACCAAGCAGAGGAGCTTTGACTTCATCCTGTGGGCAATGGAGGAAGGGCTGAGGTTTGACTCCCTATGCCAATTTTGAAAAACAAAAAATCTGTATTGCTTTTTATTTCTGATTCCAACATAGTACAGTTTTACAAAACTTACCAGTTATAAAACACAAACTGTAAAAGGTTCCCTGCACCCTCTCTGCCTAAGGGAAATGTGAGCCCTGTCTATGGTTGGGAACGTGCCCCTTCTGCCGGCTTCTGTGGAGGCTCTTGACCCCTGGACACTGCTGTCTGGTTTCCCAGCCTTAGGACCCTCCCAACCGCCTGCAGCTTTGCTGTGTGATCTAAGGGCATAGCTCACCCATGGTGGCACCTCAGGCCCTGGGGTGACAGTTACTGACTGTATAGCAGTCCACATCACGGACAGTGCTACTTTAGTTGTCCTCACTCAGGACTGTGGTATCATGAAGTCTCTGTCTATGTCTTGGCGGGAAGTTTTGAAGGCCGGCAGAGCTTGCTAGTTTGCCCTCGGCAAGGCCTGGACACTTATATTCCCATGAGATATTAGTAATCTTTCTACTCTTTGTATTTTATCCATTGCTTTATGGCTCTTTGGTTATGGGTGAGGTTGCATAATTTCTCGTGTTATTGGCCGCTTGTGGGTTTTTCGTTGTTTCTTTAACGAATTGGAGCAAAGTTTTGGAACAGGCCTTTTCCCGAATCCCCTGCCCACCTGCTGGAGTAGCGATTCTGAAGTCCACATGTGCCCTCATCCTCCATTTCTGAACACCCTTCATTCCTGCTGCCTGCCATGCAACCTGAGCTCGGTTCTGTGGTGGCCTCACCCTGGCCAGAGCGAAGGTCCCAGAGCTTCCAGTGCACAGCTGGTCCTCCGCCTGGTCTGGGCCTTCCCCTGTGCTGGTCCCTGTGTGCCTAGCACACTGTTCCTTAATTCTTTTTTCTTCTTTTTGTCCATTGCATAAGATTGTTTTTATTGACAGCTGGGTCTTTACATTTGAATGTTAATTTTTCATCTGTTAACTTCTAGGAGCTAGAACCACATTATCCAATTCTTTTTTACTTCAGCAATTTTATGTGAAATATACATAGAAGCATGTGAAAAAGTATGTGTAGGACTTAATGAATGAAAAGATGAGGGTTCACCCTGGCTGCGGTGGCTTCAGTGCCCTGCATCCTGCTCAAGCCCTGTCCTCCACCCCTCTCAGTGAAGCCCACGAGGTTCAGGGCAAGTGCTCCTTGAACGTTCATGTTCGCTGGGTGGTCACCTCCAGCACCTGCCACTTACCTAGCAGTGAGCGCTTTACTTGCATTTCTTTACTCGCAATCGCTCCTTGGAGCCTACTGCAGCTCCTGTGTGGCAGAGGGAACGGTCTGGACTCTGAGCAGGTGAGGCAGGCAGCGGGGCTTTGTACCCAGGTGGGCCTGGCCTATCCTGTGCCTGTGACCTGCTCTTTGTGGCATCCCCAGGAGGACAAGTGAATGAGTGAACAAAGGCTGAGCAGGTGCCAGGAGCGGGGCAGACCAGCCCCTCTGGGGCATGCCTCTGTCCAGCCTCTGCCCCGGGCAGGACTTGGGCTTTGTTGTCATTAAGAAGTGCAAGAGGCTGTCTGGCAGCTCCCGAGCGCCACAGCTGTGCTGAGCTGTGTGACTACAGCAGGAGCTGACGTAGCCCCATCAGGGCCCCCAGACAGGTGGCCAGGGCCAGGCCATCTGGGAAGATACTGGCCCTATGGGGCGTGGCCAGGCCCTGGAGTTACAGCATCAGGCTTCTTCCTCACCGTTTGTCAATGGGCCAGTCCCAGAAACCTCCGGGTCATTGTATGTCAGTGGGTCCCTGTGTGTGAGCAGGCATGTCCCATGTTTGACCTGCTCAGCTGGCTTAGAAGTGTCAAGGGTCAGTTACCTTCCTCCTTGACACTGATGTTGATGTTGAGGGTCATTGGTCATTTGTAGGTAAGGACATAAGGCTCTGGGAGTGCCTAGACAGCCCAGGGCCATCTCTAAAATTCTCTTTCAAACTTAATAAAAACAGTGGGGTGGTATGGTGCATGCCTGATGAGCCCAGAAGCTCGAGACCAGCCTAGGCCACAGTAATAATAATAATAAGTAAATTGATAATAAGTAAGTAAATAAATAAATAAAATTGTAAATTGTAGGGCTGGGGATGTAGCTCTGTGGTAGAGCACTTACTGAGCATGTGACTTGCTTAACTTATATATATATATATATATATATATACACACACACACACACACACATATATATATGTATCTATCTATATATATCATGTATATGTGTGTGTGTGTGTGTGTGTGTATAAAGTTAATTAAGGATAAAAAAATTAAAAGTGATGATAGCCAGGCACAGTGGTGCACACCTGTAATCCCAGCAACTCAGGAGCCTGAGGCAGGAGGATCATGAGTTCAAAGCCAGACTCAGCAACTTAGCGAGGCCCTAAACAACTCAGCCCTGTCTCTAAGACCTGCCTCTAAATAAAATATAAAAAAGGGCTGGTGATGTAGCTCAGTGGTTGAGCACTCCTGGGTTCAGTCCTCAGTACCAATAAATAAATAAATGGTTAAAAAGTTGATGGGTGGATGCTCTTTGTAGGAAAAACTAAGGGAAAAAAAAAAAAAAAGGCCAGGTGCCATGGCGCATGCCTATAATCCCAGTGGCCTAGGAGGCTGAGACAGAAAGATTGCAAGTTCAAAGCCAGCTTCAGCAACTTAGTAAGGCCCTAAACAATTCCCTATCTCAAAATTTAAAAATGGGGGGCTGGGGATGTGGCTCAAGCGGTAGCGCGCTCTCCTGGAATGCCTGCGACTCGGGTTCGATCCTCAGCACCACATACCAACAAAGATGTGTCCGCCGAGAACTAAAAAAATAAATATTAAAAAAAAAAAAATTTAAAAATGGGCTGGGGATCTGGGGACGTGGCTCAGTGGTAAAGTGCTCCTGGGTTCAATGGGGCCGGGGGAGTGCAAAAGAAATCAAAAAGAACAAAGTAAAAACTGTCTCTGATTCTACCCTGTTCACAGTTTGATGAATATCACCTGTTGTCCCCTTTTGCCCATGGTCTTTATAAATGTCATCAACCTGTCATCCTGCCTGGCTCTTTAGAGCATCACCTAAAGTGGGCATAACTCCCGCTGGGGAGTCAGCCATGCTTAGAGCAGACCCTGGTACTTCCTGTCTCTGCGCAGACTCACGTCAGCAAACTGCATCGAGAGGCCGACTGAACCACAGGGTCTCAGAGTGAAGGTGCACGGTAGAGCTAAGGGTCTTCGTTCCTAGTAGCATTAGCAGTCTTTTTTTTTTTTTTTTTTAATATTTTTTCAGTTGTAGTTGGACACAATACCTTTATTTATTTATCTTATATGGTGCTGAGGATTGAACCCAGCGCCTCACACATGTTAGGCAAGTGCTCTGCCCCTGAGCCACAATCCCAGCCCCAACATTAGCAGTCTTTTTGATTGATTGATTGATTTTGCTGTGCTGGGGATGGAACTCAGGGTCATGCACACACTAGGCAAGCACTCTGCCACTGAGTCATGCCCCAGCCCTGCATTAGTCTTAGACTCTGTATTGAACACTTAGGTGTCAGGCACTGGACTGATTGTCTTAGAGGCAGGAGTTCACCAGTTCCCCCAGAACAGCCTTATGAATGTGGGCTGTAGCTTCTCGTCTCACCTCTGAGGCCCAAGGTCAAAATTTGGATCATATACCACCTGACTAAAGGTCAGGTTCTCGTGCCTCCCTTGAGTCAGGTTGTGCTGTGGCTGTGCACATCTGGAAGGCAGCAGGTGCTCCCTGGTGTGGAATGCACCTCAGATGCTCCCTGGTTCTCTTCAGAGGCCCACTGCAGCAGGCAGTAGATGCTTCCTCACCTGGTCTTCCCTAGGGCAAGGCCCCAGTCCTGCCTTGGCATGTCCCCATCCACAGGCCAGCGCTGTCCCTGTGGATCTCATCCAGCTGGAGCTTGGGGCCTCTCCCACAACCACAGGCTGTGCTTCTCCCTACAGAGCCCTAAAGGCTTCCTGGAGAGCTATGAGGAGATGCTGAGCTATGCCCTGCGGCCTGAGACCTGGGCCACCACTCGGCTGGAGCTGGAGGGCCGTGGGGTGAGTTGGTCTGTGCTCAACTTCCTGGGCTCCTCTATACCTGAGATCCTTGGGGGTGGGGGAAGGGTATGCCAACTTCTGCCTCTCTTCTAAGCAGCTGAGATGACATCATTACTGCTCAGAGCCCTGGTTCCTGCCCTGCCCCGCCCCAGGCACAGGCATGAGGGAGGTGGCCTCTGTTGCAGAGCAGAGGGAAAGATATATACCCCCTCCACATGTCACATCCAGGCTCCTTCTGGCTTCAGCCTTGCTGTGTGCACAGTGGCTCTGAGCCCAGCCCCGAACTCCCCGCAGGTGGTTTGCATGAGCTTCTTCGACATCGTGCTTGACTTCATCCTCATGGATGCCTTCGAGGACCTGGAGAATCCCCCATCCTCAGTGCTTGCTGTCTTGCGAAACCGTTGGCTGTCAGACAGCTTCAAGGAGACGGTGGGCCACTGTCCCACCCCAAACCGCACATCACAAGATCCTGGAACTCACCTGACCCCTTCTCATGCCATCCCTGCTTGGGGCACCAGGGCTGGGCACCTGCCCATTAGTTTCTGGGCCTGCGGTTTCTTCCTGGGCACCCTAGAACTGCCTTCCACTGGGTCCGGCACCAGGAGCGAGCCCAGCCTTTCTCAGCGTGGATCCCCAGCTCGCTCACTCTGTGCTGGCATTACTTCCACCCAGTAGTGATACATCCTATTAAGCGAAAATAGGAGAAAACAACCAAAACAAGAAGAAATGAGGCACAGAGTAGGAGAGAGTCTGCTGGCCACAGAGACTCTTCAGCAGTCACTGTGATTCCCCCAACCACCAGATGGGATGGGGGCTTCATTCTGGCCATTTTCTAGGGGAGGAAACCCAGGTCAAGGAGAGCAGCACCTAGTTCAGGGCCCCTTGCAGTCAAGGCTAAATTCCTGAGTTAGGGGAAAGAATCTAGAGCTCAGGACTGAGCCCCATCTTCCTCCCTGGGGTGGGATGAGCTGGGGATAAGGGATTAGACCCAGGCAGGGTGGGTAGGGGTTCTGGGGTTGGCCTTATTCTGACACCCAGGTGGGTCCATCTCTGCTCTAGGCCCTGGCCACTGCTTGCTGGTCGGTCCTGAAAGCCAAGAGGAGGCTCCTGATGGTGAGTGGCCATACAGTCACCAGGGAGCCTGGTACTGGACCTGGTTCTCAGGCGAGATGGGTGGGAAACACTGGTGCAGGGAGGTCTCCAAGTCCCCAGACTCTGCTGCACCTTTGGCCTTTCTCATCTCCTGCGCTGGCCACCTGTCCTGCCCTCACCCCTCCGTTGGCCTGGAGCTCCCCATGGTTATTTGGTCCTTTTTGTCTCTTCCCCCAGGGCCCAGCACAGAGTAGCCATTAGGAAGTGTCCAGGGACTCGGCATAGGGGAAGGGACATCCTGGGAGGGCTGTGCACAGGGTGGGCTGGTGAGTCAAGGTGGGGCAGAATGCCCAGGGAGCAGGCAGAGCCCCTCCTCCCACGCAGCACGCTGGTGACAGCTGGCTGCATTCTCTCAGCTGCTGTCCATGCTCACTTTGCCCTCTGGGCTCTGCTGCCCAGCTGGTACCAGCTGCCACTGCCAGTGCTCGGGCACTTCCTTGCTGAGGCCTCCGGAGCCCCACCTCATGCAGTTCCCACAGCAGTCTCCTGTCCCAGTGAGAAATGGCTGTGAAGCGCCCGTTGCTTGCCCAAGGCCACCTAGCCCCATGTAACCAGCCCTCGGATGCCCCCCAGAACGTGGTGGCGCTCACCCTCCCTGACCACAGTGCGCTTCCTTAACTGTCGCCCTGACAGGTGCCCGATGGCTTCATCTCCCATTTCTACTCCGTATCGGAGCACGTTAGTCCCGTCCTGGCCTTTGGCTTCCTTGGACCCAAGCCCCAGCTCGCTGAAGTCTGTGCTTTCTTCAAGGTACACAGCAGCACCCCTCTTTCCATGCCCCTGGCACAGGAGCCCTGGAGGAGCCAGCAGTGCAGTGAGGGCCTGGACCTGCTCCCAGAGAAAGGGGCCAGGGGCAATAACAGGAGAGTAGCCCAAGGGTGGGAGAGGATGGGTTGGGGCCCTGGTGATCGAGAAGGGGACCTAATGGGTTTGGAGGACATCGTTGAAGGGCCCAGGCCCAACACCAGCCCTGTGCCCCCAGCACCAGATTGTGCAGTACCTGAGGGACATGTTTGACCTGGACAATGTGCGCTACACATCGGTGCCAGCGCTGGCGGATGACATCCTGCAGCTGTCCCGGCGCCGCAGCGAGATCCTTCTGGGATACCTGGGGACACCAATGACCAGCAGCATTGGCCTGAATGGGGCACTGCCCCGAGAGAACGGGCCCCTGGCAGAGCCGCAGTAGTGGCAGGCCTGAGCTGGAGGGCAGGTGGCTGCCTGGCCTCGCTCATGCAGATGGGAGAGAAGGTGACCCTCCCTCCTTTTGGGTTGGCATTCAAGGGCCATGGTGGCCAGGGCAGTTGCCTCTGAGCTTGCCCCACCCCCCTCACCTGGGAATCCCCAAAGCCCAGAGAGCAAGTTTCTCTGGACAGGGCTGGAGGCATGGAGAGGCCCGCCTGAGTGCCCTCAGCTGTCTCTGGGGAAGGGTCCGTGGGAGAGGGTGGCATCGTGGAGACATGGGACAGGAAAAGCCAAAGTCCTGTGAGTGTGGGGCCCCAGAAGCTCTGGCTACCCTAGGGCTGTCCACAGGTGAGCTCTGAAGGGGGAGGTGGAGGTGGGAGCGGCACGGCCTCGTGGTGAGCATCACGGGGTCCTGAGCTACAGCACCCTGCACCTGTGTGGCCGGTCTCAGGACCCAGGTGTCCACTGGTCAGTCCAGAAGGCCCCACCCTGCCTGCCTCCTGCAAGAGTTTGCAAGTGCGCACAGGGGTGGGGGACAGCACCTAGTGGCAAAGGTCTGGGTCATCCAGAGGTTGACAGAAGGCTGGGCTGCAGCTCAGGGGTATGGTGTTTGCCGAGTGTGTGCAAGGCCCTGGGTTCCATCCCCAGCGCTGCCAAAAAAAATTTTTGTTTTTTCCAGGACAGAGGTGGGCCTGCTCCCCCTGGCAGGGAATGGCCCTGACAAACCCGAGCACCAACCCAGGATACTGTCCCCCAGTGTGCCCATACCCTGCCAAAGACTGTCATTTCTCCTTCCACCTCTGCCACCACCAAAGATGGAGGAGGTGGTGCTGGGTGCTCTGGGCCCCTCCCACCTCCCCTGGGAAGCCAGGAATTCCCTGAGTGGTGCTAGGCTGGAGTTGGGGGTGCTGACCAGGGGTACTCGGGACCATCACCTGTGCTGCCATCAGTAGCCCCAGGAGTGAGGGGCCGGGGACCACGGTGGGGGATGTCAGAAGATGAACACGGCTGGACCAGATCCCCCACCCTCATGGGGACAAGAAACTACCTGGCATTGCACCTTCAACACGACGCACAGACGCTCCAGGAGCTGACTAAGGGAGTGGAGCCCGCCTCAGGGCTGGCGCCACCCGCTGCTCCTGTGGAGATCCTGCTAGCATCTGTCCCAGCAGCTGCCAGGGCTCTGCCAGCCCTTCAGACTCGCGGCTCTGCCAGTGTTTTGCCTGAGCTGGAAAGTTTTATTTATTGCCTTAACACTTTATTTGGAGTTTCTGCCCCTTCCAGGTTCTGAGACCTTTAGAGAAACAGACTCCTGGCTTCCCAGGCTGGAGCCAGAGCACTGGAACGGGAAGAGCTGCTGGGTGGGGAGGGCACACCCAGAAGGGGGACCTGTGAAGGGTGATGCTGGGCATGCCTGTCCTCTCTGCACCTGGTCCCCAGACTGGAGGACCCATGGGCACTAGTGTGGCTCTGGCCTGACCCCCTCCCGGCCCTCCATCCTCACATTCCTTCTTTTGCACTTACCCTGCGCTGTGAATGTACGCCTGGGCCCTCGCTGCCCTGACTGCCCTGGTCACTGGAAGTGGCGTTCTCACCTGGTCTTTGTTTACACGCCGTGCACTTGGCCTGCTTCCAGCTTCTGTGTGGCGCAGCGTGTGGTGGAGCCTGTGCGTTGACCGAGAGTCCAATAAATGACGGACACCATCTCCTCCTGCACTGACATGGGGATGGGGTGGCTCTTTGCTTCTTGGCCAAAGCGGGACAAAGAACGGGAGAGATCCCTCACTGAACAGGGCTACTGGTGTTCACAGGGAGGTGGGCGCTTTGGGCGTGCACTCACCTCAGTGCCGTGGCAGGAAGGCCACCCCCCTCCAGGGCTTAGTCTCCAGGTCTGCAAGCTGTAGGCACTGGACGGGGCCCACAGGCTTCCAGGCTCAGTTTCTCTGACTGCACTAGGAGAGCCCGGCAGGGGCAGGGAGACCGGCGGGAATGCAGATCCAGCCTGCCATGCCTTTAGGTACTTCATGGATATCTGAAAATCACAAGCTGTTAAGTCTCAGCAATGTGGGAGGCTGAGGTAGGAGGAACAAAACTTCAAGGCCAACTTGGGCAACTTAACAAGGTCCTGCCTCAAAATTAAAAAGTGGGCTGGGTGCCAGCAGTGGTAGCGTAGCACATGCCTATAGTCCCAGCACTCAGGAGGCTGAGGCAGGGGGATGGCAAGTAGCCTCAGCAATTGAGCAAGACCTAAGCTACTACCCAAATTAAAAAGTGGCAGGGTCTGGGAACATAGCTCTGTGATAGAGTGCTTGCCTAGCATGCAAGAAGCCCTGGATTTGATCTCCAGTTTAAAAAAAAAAAAAAAACAAAAAACAAGAATTCAAATGTTACAGAAAAGTTTTGGGGGGAACCTTTTAAGTCTGGGGTTAAAGCTGCTATTGTGGCTCAGTGGTACAATGCTTGCCTAGTATGTGTGAGGCACTGGGTTCAATCCTTGGCACCACTTATAAATAAACAAAACAAAGGTACTGTGTTCATCTACAACCACACAATGTTGGGTTGTAGCTCAGTAGTGGAACACCTGCTTAGCATGCACAAAGCCCTGGGTTCAATTCCTGACCCTGCAAAACAAAACAAACCCTATAAAGAACACCCCTAAAACTAATATCTCTAGTCAGTATTTAGTACTTAACTATAGTATTTCCTTATGTATTTTCCAATTCCTTGCTGTGGGTGTGGTCCTTGGGATTGAACCCAGAATCTCACACATGCTAGGCAAGCACTGTATCCCTGAGCTCCCTCCCTAGCCTTTCCTATTTTATTTTCAGACAGGATCTCACTCATTTGCCCAGGTTGGCCTTCAACTTGAGGTCCTCCTGCCTCAGCCTCCTGAGTAAGAGGGATTCCAGGTGTGCACCATCACAGCTGGCTTCTTTTCCAAAATATTTTTAGTTTTCAGATGTGAACTTCTGAAATGAATACTTGAAGCAGGCAGTTCTTCAGAAGGTAATTCTTCTCCAGCAAGACCCACACACCAAAGTCACACCTAAACTATTAGTGATTCTCTAGTGTGTTTCTTGGTTTGTTTTAAACAATTTTGTAAAGGTGTAATTTGCAAACGATAAAATGTACTTGCTGTAATGATTTTTGGTACTTTACTAAAAATAGTTGTGTATCAACTACCACATACAGCATCAGCACATTGCCATCACGTTGAACATCAACGTGAACATCATGTTGAACATCACCCCTTGTGCTTGTTTGCAGAATGTCCCCCAGGCCACCACCAACCTCTATTCTATACTTGCCTTTTCTGGGCCTTTTCTATAAATGGAATCACACATGTGATCTTTGGTTTCTACCTTTTTTGGCTAGAATACTTTTTTTGAGCTTTACTCGCTCTATAGCGTGGATCAGTATTTTAATTTTTGGTACCAGGGATTGAGCCCAGGGGTGTTTACATTTTATTATGAGAGAGGATCTTGCTGAATTGCTTATGGGGCCTCACTAAGTTGTTGAGGCTGACCTTGAACTCACAATCCTCCTGCCTCAGCCTCCTGAGCCGCTGGGATGATCACCACACCTGGCCAGTATTTTCTTTGTTGCTGCAGACCATTCTGGAATTGATTTGCTCCCTGCTTGTTCAATACCTCTATGAACTCATAGGGTTTTAGTTATTTGATATGATGCAGTCACAATCATTCCTCTAACTTAAAACAGTCAACGCTTAGCCACTGGGAGCTTCTTGGAATAGCTGCCAGGTCATTTGGACACCCTCCCATCAGTCTTTGAGTCCTTCCACAGAACACAGCATGGTGCTGCAGGAAGCTCAGCAGCTCACCTCTAGACTCAAAGGCTGCTGTCTGGTACCACCTGGGCCCAGCCGAGTTACCAGCTGCATGAGTGACCCAGCAGAACTGCCCAGTGGAGCCCAGGCAAGAACTCAGACCCACAGTGCAGAGCAGTGGTTTTCAGCACAGGTTTGGGGGAGGGTGTTGTGGACAGAGGTAACTGTGCCCAGTCCCCTCACTAATGGTAGGGAGATCTGGAGGGAAGTGGTGCTGGCCAGCCATGGCAGCTGTGGGATGGACATCTAGGTCTCCTGAGCCCAGCCTAGTACTCCAGGCCCCTTACCTTGGCATGGCACTCCCATGGCCATAAGCAGCTAGCCACGAGCCATCTAATCCCAGCCCTTCCCAGCCTTTACTCAGGTGGTCATAGAGGACAATGGTCATAAGATCCTGCAGGACACAGCACTGAGTCTTTGGCCCAGCAAACAGTGGCAGGAATTACAACATAAGGGACATCCAGGTTGGACACAGGGGGACAGGACAGCTGAGGACACCCACCATGTGTTTATGGGCCTCCTGTGTGCTAGGTGCTGCTCCAGGCACTGCTCAGGTGTGGTATGTGCAGCAGCCACCTGCTCACCCTGGCTTTTTTCCTGAGACAGAGTCTCCTCATGTTGCCAGGCTGGCCCTGAACTTCTGAGCTGAGTGACCCTCCTACCTTAGCCTCTGGTGCTGGGACCATGGGTGTTTGCTGCTGGGGTGGGCTCTCTGTTCTGGTTTTTGAGACAACTTAAAGTACTTACACTATGGAAATCAGTAAATGCCCCAAACCCGGGGAGCTTGCAGCCTGGGGATGAGCCTGACTGTTTCTGTCTCGAGGACTAGGCCCTGCAGTGTGTGGAACCCCAAGCCTTGCCTTCCAGAAGCTTTTTTGTTGTGTGGGGGGGTACTGGGGATTGAACCCAGGGGTGCTCTACCACTGAGCCACACCCCCAGCCCTTTTTATTTTTTGAGACAAGGTCTTGTTATGTTTTCCAGGCTGACTTCAGCCTTGTGATCCTCCTGCCTCAGCCTCCTGAGTAGCTGGGATGATGGGGGAGCACCATCGTGCCCAGCTTCCCAGAAGCTATTCTAAGAGACAGGCCATAGATGGCTCCTCTGGGAGTGTCTTGACAGTTGACATGGTTGCTCCTAGTTTGAGACTCCTAGTCTCTCTAACTGCATCTTCAGGACCCAGAAGTTCTGCAACTTCCTCAGAATGGAAGTTTCATGAGGGCAGATGTCCTTGACACTCATGATGGCACTGACGAGGAGCTCAAATATTCCTGAAACAATGCTGGGTGGTGCATACCTCTAAGACCAATAACTCCAAAATCTGAGCCTGGAGGATCAAAAGTTCCAGGCCAGCCTTGGCAACTTACTGAGACCCTGTCTCAAAATAAAAAGGGCTGGGGATGTGGCTCAGTGGTTAAGTGCCCCTGGGTTCAATCCAGGGGGTGAGTGCAAAACCTAGACATACCGTGTATGGCATATGGCATTAGAAGTCCCCTTTGTCCTCAGCACCAACAATGCCCTCAGTGCCATGGATGGCCAGACCCCTGCTGACCTCTTCCCTGCAGAGCTTCCCTGTCCCTCTTGTCTCTGTCACCCACCACTGCAGCCTCAGGACACCTGCCGTGTTGTTTCCTCTTCCAGGAAACCCACCTTGCAAAACTCCCACTCCTTTTGTAGTCCCCCATCCTTGTCACCTCCTCAGGAACACTCCCTGGTGGGAGAGAATCTGGGGTCTGAGAATCCTGTGTTTCAGGGAATTGCTTCTCTGGGCCTGTTTGGGAAGGGCACTGCAGCCCAGACCCATGATAGCTGCCATGTCCCAGGGAACTATTCTGGGAAGCTCAGGACCCACTCCTCACACCTCCTGCTTCTCAGAGACTAATAATGGCAGTGTCTGAGGCAGCTGAGGGCAGGTGACCAGATGACTTCAAGAGCAGCCGACCCAGAAAGGCCCACTGGGCGGGGGAGGTAGGGAAGCTGAGCACAACTGAGCTGGGACAGGGGCTTCCTGGGCCCTTGGTTTTTGTCTACTTATTGTCCACTTGGGAGGTCCTGGTTTTGGCTGGCAGGCAGGCAGGCTGGCAGAGTCAGCCATTCTGATCAGTGTGATTCCTGTTGATTCTCACTCCACCTCACAGGCACTGGTGTCATTTATCAGGCACTTGTTCTGGGTCTGGCCTGAGACAGGTTCAGGGATGTACTGGACTCTGTCCACATGTTGCCCAGGGCTTTTCTGATGTTTGCCACCACCTGTCATCCCAGTTACTCAGGAGGCTGAGGCAGGAGGACTGCAAGTTGAAGACCAGCCCGGGCAATTTATTGAGACCCTGTCTCAAAATAAAAAGAGCTGAGAATGTAGCTCAATGGTAGAATGCTCCTGAGTTAATCCCCAGTTCTCCCCTACACACACACACAAAAAAAAAAAAAAAAAAAAAAAAGTGCAGAGGCTAAGGCTCCAACCTGGACCTTCTGGGTCAACCCAGGAGGTCTTAGTGAGTCCCAAGAATCCATGTTTTCTACAAGCTGAGGTTGGCCCAGGTTGTCAGAGAACCACTGCTCACTTGCAGAGACAGAAAAGGAAGCAATTAACAATCCTGTGTTGTGAGGGCTGAGGTAGAAAAGGGGATGCAACCACAGGAGTCCAGTGGAGGCCCCTCACTTGGCCACAGAAACAGTGAACAGACACTTGAGTCAGATTAGGTCAGGCAAAGTAGGGCAAAAGATGTGCATTCCAGGCAGAGGCACTGCATAAGCCAAGGTAAGGAGACAAGAGCACCTTACCTGACCTGTACTTCATCAAGCTGGAGAGGGAGTCAGAGGGTGAGGTGGGTGGGGACCTATGGAGGTTTACTTAAGAATGTTTTGGGAAAACTGAGGGATAGGTGGAAAACATGCTTCCAAGATGCCTCATTAAGTAGTATCAACATGGCTGAACCAATAAATCCTTGTTAAATGAGTGGAAGAAGGAAGGCGTCCTTAACCTCAATTAGGCTTCCGTTCTGTAAAGCGTTTAGGGTACCTAAACGTGTGTGCCCCCGCCCCAGGAGTTCCCTCTCCAACCCACGAGCTCTTTAACAAAAAAGCCCTCTGCTTCGTTGGACTCGTCCTTCCGTGGATCAGTAAAGGACAAAGAAAAATAAATGCCCGAGTCTTTGGTCTCAGTTTACTTATAATTAAAAGCGGATAGGACCCAGTGATGCTGAGATTTCCTCTTTGCTTCGAGCACGCGCTCTTACCGGCGCGCAGGTCCCGCCGACCGCAGAGGTACTCGGGTACCGGGAAACTTTCCTCCAGAGCAAATCCCAGCCGAACCAAAGCTCCCACCAAAGCTCAACACGCCCCCCAGGCTAGCGCCTGATTGGCCCATCCTACCCACACTGTGAGCCATGCTTACCTTCTGATTGGCTGGCATGCTCTCTGCTCTGGGTTGGAACTCTCCTTCTTCCTAATTGGTCAGGCAACTACCTGCGCTGGTCCTGGATTGGGTGCCGGCTGGGACGGCTCGCAGGCTCCTAGGGGCCAGCTCTCTGATTCGCCGCTCGGGTCAGCCTCACGGCCTGTACGCTGAATGGCTGCGCCAATACCTGTATCGGTCTCCGATTGGGTGTGTGGCGCCTTCCCGGCGTGATAGGTCAGGACCACCGCCCCCCTGGCTCCCCATTGGCTGCTTGGCGAAGCCCGGTCTCCGGGTAAGATGGCAGCGGACGGACAGTGCTCGCTCCCCGCTTCATGGCGGCCGGTGACTCTCACCCACGTCGAATATCCTGCAGGTAAAAGGCGGCCCCGGCCCCGAGGCCCTGGGCCCTCCGGCCCGCGGAGGGGGCGCGGAGGCACCGGGGTGGGAACTGTCAAATAGTGAGCCATGGAGGGGCTCGGCCGGCGCGCGCGCCGCGCAGGCGCAGTGGGGCGGCGATGAGCTGGGCGAAATTGTGTGCCTCTTGATCGCGCACTCTGCGGCTGCGCGCCTGGGGCGATTCACCCAGGGTCCCGCGGCTCCGGTGGGCTGAAATGGGACTGGGGTCTGTATGAGGCGGAGAAGGATCACTGGCCTTTGTTCCCCGCCTTCCCCGAAGCCAGAGAGGCCGCACTCCCTCCTCGGCTTGCGGGGAGTGCCTGTTTCTTTGGGATAGCGCTTTGGACTGGCTGTAAGAGAAAGAGCTCCCTGTTGCAGCGAGTGTGCAAGCCGAGGCCAGGCTTGTGAGTTCTTGTGGAGCCACGCCCTGAGCAGCGCTCACTGGGGGCACCGGGCGAGGAGGCAGTCAGTCAGCCCCTGGGATCCTGACTTTTATGCAGCTTCGCAGTCCACACACTTCTAGGAGGGCAGGGCTTTCCAGATGAGAGGTCCATTAGCGACCGTTCCTTAGGCAGTCTAGTAGATACACTGCAGAGCTTGGGCCTTGGGGTCAGACGTATCCGGGCTCCAATTCAGGCTGAGGCCTTGAGCAAGTACCTATCCCCACCCTAACCCGACCCTGCCACTTCATCCCTGAAGTGGCACTAAGCTCAGTGCCTCTCTTCTGTAATGATGTGTGAATCAAACGAAGGCAGGCATGAGTAGTGCAGGGCACAGTGCCTACCACAGGGTAAACAACCCTTAAATGCCTGCAGCTGATGTTACCTGTTTCACAGGTAGGATGTTTATGTGGTGGGTGAGGCTGGGGACCCCTCACTGAGCCCTAGTTTGCTCAAAAAGGGCCTGCTGTTACTGCTTTCTTGGGCAGGGACATGAGAACCTGGTCCTGCAGAGGACCTCAGGGCTGGATGCCAGAGAACTTTGACTGGTTGTTCTGGGCTATACTAGGGGTGGGGCCGTGCTGCCAGGTGCTTTTTCCTATCTGCCTGCCTGCCTGCCCACCATTTGATTATTGATTTAGCCAGTATCCACTGAGCAACTCCCAAGTGCTAGGCCCTGGGCATTTCTGGGTTTAGATTGATGAACAGTCCTGGTTGATAGGTCCCTACATTCCTGTTCTTTGGAAGGAGGTCTCTGAGCAGGGAAGGGTCTTGACCAAGCATCTTCTTGACATCCCCTCCCTGGCCTCAGAGTAGCTTCTCAGAGAGCTTCAGTCTTACAAGGGAGAAGCAACTTGGCAGTGTACACACAGGCTGTGATAAGGGACCTGGCTGTGCCTGCAAAGTCTAATCCCCTGTAGATGCTTCTGGAATCCTTTGCTCTCCTCTGTGCCACTGCCTACACTGAACTTGCTTCCTTCATCTTTCACCTCACATAGTTTTTAGGCATGGTGAAGTGGCGGGCAGGGGAGTAGTGGAGTATAGAAAGACTGACCCTCCTTTCATGGGGCCTGAAGTGTAGGGGGAGACACACACTAGGCCAATAGCTACATGAACTAGCAGATCGTGAGCTGTGTCCCGATTACAGATTCTCTGTCCAGACTGAGAGCTATGCAATGGTAGGGTCTTGTCTTTTTTTGCCACTTATGTTTGTTGAGTTCACCCAGGCAGCATCCCAGATGGGGACTGTAGTGTGTACGAAGTCCAGAAGTAGGACAGAGCACAGTCCTTCAGGGAACTAGAGTGCTGTCCCTGGAACTGGAGCAGAAGGTGGAAGGGAAGCAGGCCAGGACTGCCTGAGGGGAACGTATCCCAAAGGCAGTGGGAGCCATGGAGGAACTTAGATCAGAGAGTGGAGAGACCAGAGTTCCTGGCAGCACATACAGGAAGGTCCCAGGGTAGTTCTGGCTCTAGGGCAGGCGGATGAGATGACTGAAGGTATGTGGCACCAGCTACTTACTGCTCTGTCCTCACAGCTCAGTACCAGGGCCATCAGCCAGGTAGCAGAGAGACCCAGAATCTCAGAGCTAAGAGGGGATGGATGGGGAAGCAGAGGCCCAGAAAAGGGAAAGGACTCACTCAGCATTGCCCAGTGGGGCTCAGACAGCAGACGCACTTGAACCTAGACTGCTGCTCTGTTCTCTCAGACCAGCTCTAAGCCAGATCCCTGGGTAAGTTCAGGTAAGGCCAGATGAGGCACCCATCTTTTCAGGTTTGGAACCCATACTCAGCCCTCTGTGGACACCTTTACTGCTACTTGGGGCCAGCCCAGTGGTGTGGACCACTTCCCACTCTGAGTTCTCCCAGCCTCTGTGTGACCCCCATGTGGAAGTGTCCTGGGTGCCAGGAACCAAGTTGGTATCTCTCAGGCCCCATCACATCCTGTCTACACCATTGGAGGGGGTAGGTACTAATACCTGCACCTCCCGGGAGAGTACTGAGACTCAGGCAGGGGTAATCCTTGCCTGAGTTCTGTGGGCAGCATGTCCTGGCACAAGGACTGAGCCATCCCTCTAACCCCAGATTGCCATGGCCACCTTGTCTCAAACAGCAGAAGTAGCTTTTGGGCTCATCCTTGCCTTTGGCCTCAGTGTCTGTGGGCCAGTGGTCTTCATACCACCTCCCTCCAGGCTTGTCAGGAGTTTAAAACCCTGGTAGTCAGTAGGTCACAATTTCTTGCCGATGGGGAAGCAGTGAGAAACTGTTACCTGCCACAAGTAGCCACTGTCCCAGCTTGGCTGCATTGGGGCTTTAGTGTGGACTCAAGGCTGTGTGAGTCCAGAGACCATCAGCCTTCCCGGAGGCCCAGGGCTTGGCTGGGGCAGTAGAGGTGTGGTGCTGTGCCATTGGGCTGCCCTCCATGCAGGGACCTGCCTCTGGTGTCAGACCAAGCAGGCTTCAGATCTCTGCTCTGGCAGAATGATGGGTGTGGCATGTGGACCAGGCTGGATCCTTGGATTTCTAAGTCCCTCACTTCTGTGTGTGTGTGATTTGTGGGAGTGACTTTGGGCAGGTCCATAACTCCTTCTGGTACTCAGAATGGGGACAGTGAAGGCACCTGCATTAAGCTCATGCTGTGTGACTTTTGGTGGTTAGGACTAGACCTTTCTTGTTATACCTGCTTTACTAGGTTGGCGTGGTCGGTTGGTCTACTGGGCATCTTCACTGCCTCGCCCTGGGCGCCAGGTCCTGTTGGGACCTCCTTGCCGGCTCAGGCCCTACTTGGGTTGTAGGGACTGGCTCCTGTTCCCATGTCTGCTTCTGTCTCCCACAGGTGATCTCTCTGGCCACCTCCTTGCCTACCTGAGCCTCAGCCCTGTTTTTGTCATTGTCGGCTTTGTGACCCTCATCATATTCAAGCGGGAGCTACACACGGTGAGTCTGTCCCATCAGCTCCACACCCTGCTCTGCTCTGTCGTCCCCTCCATGCTGCTGCGTGTCTTGCGATGCAGAGCTCTTAGCTGGTCTAGGCTATTCATGTGTTGGCCTGGGAGGTCAGTCAGAAGCCACAGTCTTTGCGGCTGGGCTATGGCCAGCAGGTACACAGGCTCAGCTGAATGACATCTTTTCCTGGCAGATCTCATTCCTCGGGGGCCTGGCACTGAACGAAGGGGTCAACTGGCTGATCAAACACGTCATCCAGGAACCACGGCCCTGTGGAGGTAGGGCCCGGCCTGCAAGGGCCTGTGGTTCCCCAGGTTGGGGTGTTGCCAGGAGGCCTGCGTCCTCCTGTGATGCCCTGGTCTCCTTTCTCCCCCAGGCCCCCACACAGCCGTGGGCACGAAGTACGGGATGCCCTCCAGCCATTCCCAGTTTATGTGGTTCTTCTCCGTCTATTCCTTCCTATTCCTGTATTTAAGGTGAGCTTCTGTACCAGTGGGTGTGACCCTAAAATGGCCCAGGATAGGCTGTGCTGGGGACTTACTGCTAGCCCTTCAGATACCTCTAGGGGTGGAAAGAGCTGCAGCTGAGGCAGAAGGTTCCAGGAGCGCGTGGATGGGGCCAGGGGCTATTTGGAAGGCCTGGACCACAGACTGGGGCTGAGGCTGGCTGATGGTCTGTTTTCCCAGAATGCACCAGACGAACAACGCCAGGTTCCTGGACTTGCTGTGGAGGCATGTGCTGTCCCTGGGGCTCCTCACTGCGGCCTTCCTGGTCTCCTACAGCAGGTATGAGGCAGGAGGAGCCCTGCCCTGCACTGCCCACTTGGGATCCTGCTAGACCTCATTGTGGGTCCCCTCCCAGGTCTTGTAGGGAAGGTCTGGGAAAGGGCCCCACACCTCAGGTTTTAAAGGGACAGGGTTCCAGTTGCTCCTTCTAGCCCATTGACGGAGCCTAAGATTCTGTGGATATCCCTGTGTGTCAGCCATTTGTTCCCAGCTTCCTGGGGGAGCCTCTTACAGACAGACTCAGTTTAAGGGCTGGATGGGAGGGAGGCAGATCCCAGCTGAGCAACCTCGTCACTTCTAGAGATAGGGAGCAGCCATTGGGCTCCAGTGCCCTGCCCCCCTTCGGAAGGTGGGCTGAGGCATGTTCCTGGGAGCTTGTCCTACCTGCGTGTGACACCACGTGTGCATACAAGGTCCCTGGGAAACTGACCGTGTTGAACACAGGAGATTGTGTAAGCCTGTCTCTGTCTGGCTCTCATGAACTTCCCTTCTGGCCTTGGCCCAGGGTCTACCTGCTGTACCACACCTGGAGCCAGGTGCTCTATGGGGGCATTGCTGGAAGCCTCATGGCCATCGCCTGGTTCGTCTTCACCCAGGAGGTCCTCACCCCGCTGTTCCCCAGGATAGCAGCCTGGTAACTGCCTCCTGTCCCTCCACCTTCCTGGCCTGTGGCACCTGTCCACTCCCACAAGTGTGGCCATCAATGGGAAGTCTCCAGCAACCTGAGTCCAGCCTCATCTCCCTGGGAGGGCCCAGTACCCAGCCACTTGCCTAGCTTCCACCTCCCCTAGGGTCTTGCTGCAGGGTCTTATGGGGCCTCCCCACATCCAGAAGCCAGAGTACCATCCTCTGTCCTTGCCTAGGCTCTGAGGGACTTAAAAAACAGTCGGAGTCATACAAAGTGGTGCACACCTATAATACCGGGACTCAGAAGGCTGAGGCAGGAGGATCAAAAGTTCAGGGCCAACATTGGCAACTTACCTCGACACCCTGTCTCAAAGTAAAATCAAAAGAGCAAGGGGATAGAGTTCAGTGGTAGAGTGCCCCTGGGTTTAATCCTCAGTACTGCCAAAAGAAAAGGAAGAAGGGAGGGTGGGGTGGGCCAAAGTCCTGCTGGGTTGTGAGTACTGTGGCTCTGTAGGAGTGGGGGAGGGTGCAGCACCAGCCCCAGGATCTGGTGGGGCATCTGGCTTGGTGGGAGGCTCATGCGCTGACACAGCTGTGGCTTTCTGGGTCTGTCTCTCCAGGCCTGTCTCTGAGTTCTTCCTAATCCGGGACACGAGCCTCATTCCCAATGTACTCTGGTTTGAGTACACGGTAACCCGGGCAGAAGCCAGGTAAGTTAAGGGGCCAGAAGTTACTGCTGTCCCCATATTTGCAGGGCTTCCTTAAAGCCTGGAACTTGCCTACTTTTGCCTACTGGAACTTGCCTACTTGCAGATGAGAAGTAAGCTCAGAGGAAAGGGAAGTCACTTGCCTGACATCTTTCAGAAAGTCGGTGAGGGAGCTGGGCAGTGAACTTTTATCCCAGAGCCCTTGCACTTAACATCTGCAGCCAAAAACAGGAGAGCTTGTCCACTGAGATCTCAGGGGTCCTGTGTGTGGCCCTCCAAGCTATTTATTGAGATGCTTCCTGGTGGCCAGGTCAGCGGGCACACTCAGTTAGGGCAGCCTTCAGGTGCAGAGCATGTCGGGGCAGTGCTGGGCTTTGGATGCTCCTGACTCACACTCTTCCACTCAGCTCACCCCAGATCTTGGGTGGGATGTCTACTGGCTCCTCTCAGGGTTCAGAGAGGAGCTGAAGCAGGCTGGGCTCCAGAGGATGTTTTCCAAAGAGGAGTGAGAGGAACGAAGAAGTGGGGCAGGGAGGGGTGTCCCAGCAGCTAGGAAATGTGTTTAGTATATTAAGGTCCAAATTATCCTAATAAGCTTAACTGTAAAGCCTCAGCTCCAAGAGAAAAGGGGATTTAAAGGAGTTAGGGCTGGGCAATCCCATTAACAGCAGAAAGGCCCCAGCTACCCTTGCTGTGCTCTTACCTGGCTCCCAGAGTGGTGCTGCCTTGCCCGTCCTGGCTGGCTGGCTGGCTGCCACCTGCCTTCATTTGCCTGTCCTCCACATGGACCTGCTCTGTGCCAGGCTGTGAGGTTGGGTGCAGTCAGCCAGGGTTCCACCCTGGGGGCGCTCACAGCTGCAGGGAGATGTGTGGAATGAAGAGCCTGTCCGTGAGGTGAGGTCTGTGCCAGGGAGCCAGACGCAGAGGTTTGAGGGTTTGCAACAGGAACTTAACCTGCTGCGTGACCGCCCAGGACCGCCCAGGACTGCCTCCTAGGAGAAGGAACAGTGGTCCTGTTAGGGCCAGAAGTGGGGGCTCTCAGCAGAGGGAGCAGCATACACAAAGCTTCTGAGGCAGAAAAGTTTGCTGAGGTGCTCAAGATTTTAACCTGGATTCTAGACGAGCCCTGTTCTTCTTGAACCTCAGTCAGCTGCTTTAGAAAATACGGGCAATTCCCTGCTTTGATTAGGTTCCTGAGCTCATCTGGATATAGGCACATTCCAAACCAGGATGTCAGCAGTTCCAAACTCTGCAGTCTGCTTTGCTTACATATTCCCAGATGTAGGGCTGCTTTTTTTTTTTTTTTTTTTTTTTTTTTGGTGGTGATGGTGTTGGGATTGAACCCAGGGCCTTGTACATGTGAGGCAAGCACTCTACCAACTAAGCTATAACCCCAGTCCCAAGCTGCTTCTTTGTAATTCCATTCTGGTGATTACTGAACTGCTTGGGCTGACCTGTATGTAAGGGGAGTGCTCCAGGATTAATTGGAATTAGCCAGGTCCCTCTTGTCCAGGTCTCTGCCCTGCCCATCTCCTGGCCCTCTTCCTGGGCTCTAAAGCTGAGGAGATATCATGATACAGTCCAGCAGAGACTGACCCTGTCCATGTCCCAGCCCCAGGGCAGGGGCTCTGATTGGTACAGCTTGGGTCAGTCACTGCAGCTGCTGTATGGGCATTTGTCCATTTCATTGGAACTTTGAGTGGGGAGGGGATACCACTGAACACCAGGTGTCCCCACATCTGACCCTATCCTATTTTGCAGGAACAGACAGCGCAAGCTGGGGACGAAATTGCAGTGACTGGTGGGTAGGGCTGGGTCCAGCCTCCAGATCTGGCCTGCATGATGCCTTGCAGGATGGACAGAATGACTGACAGAGGGCTGAAGCAGAGACCTCTACAGACCTGAGTCACCAAGTGGAGCCTTTTTTTTTTTCTTATTTTAATTTTAATGGACAAGGTGGACCAAAGGGCTGAGCCAGCCCCTCAACTAGGACCCTGGAAGGCCTGCTGCCTGGGGGCTAAATGGCCAGAGACACTTACTCTGATGCTGCCAGCCCCCAGCTGGGCAGAAGGTGCCCCTGATGTGGCACCAGGGTGTGGGGAAGGGGATGAGGGCTTGCATCTCTAGTCTTGGGCCAGAGATTCCAGGTGACGTAAAAAGTGCACACTATTTATTTTTTGATTTTTTTGTCAAAGGCAGATGGGAGTTTGGAGATGGGACCTAGAGAGTCCACGTTGCAGTGGTTATCCTGGGTACAGAGGGGCCCAGGCCTTTTGTCCTGAGCCAGGGGCAGACTGCCTCTTCCTGGACCTGAGGGGCTGGGGGCCAGGAGAAGGGAGTGTCCCCTGTGCCCTCCCTGCCACCATTGCCATTCCAGAACCTCGTCAGTGTTTCGTTTGGGGGCAGGGCCCAGAGCAAGCACGAGTCTGGCGGCTGCTATCATTGTGTTCTTCCGTATCAACCTGACACCACAAGGGCTTTCTCTGGTCTCCTGTCCCCAAGATGTCAAAGGAGCCTGCACGTATGGGTGACACACCCAAGCTGTTTACAGCTCCGTGTCTGCCACCTAGCACCAGTCAGTCTTCATCCCTTGAACAAAGGAACCAGGAGCCACGACAGGAGGAGTCTGGCAGCCAGTGCCTGATCCCCTGCCCTTCTCTATATGCTCTGAAGATGTCCTTGTCCTTCCCACCTCACCCAGCAGGCAGGGAATCTGTCCAGGTGTGAGCTCACAGATCCCCATATGCCCAGCTTGGAGGGCTCTTCCTAGGGACCATCTCGAGTCACTCTGCAACACTCATGGAGGAGAGGCTTCCAGACTCCCAGAAGTTTCCAGAGCTGACCCAGGTCCCTGGGGACCTGTGTTTCCCCCCACCCTTTTCTCAGTGGAGGGTCCTAATCTGCTGCTGAAGCACAAGTTTTCGGTGCTTTCTTTTCTCATTTGTTAAAGGCAGTGTCCAAAGCCATTCCAGATGCCAGGACCAGGGCTGGTTTCTAGGGAGGTAGGTCAGTCCCCATGTTTCCCTCCCCTTCCCTTAGTATTTTTATTTTTTACTTTTTGCCTGAGACAAGCCAAGTGTAAGGTGGTTTAAGAAAAATCAACAAAATTGTTTACTATTGTTTTAAAATAAAATCTTAAACTATGGCGGCTTGAGCATGTGACAGCTTATGTGAGGCGGCTGGGGGTGGCTGTGGTGACATGTGACCCTTAGGACAAGGAAATCATAAGCATCTTGAGATAACTAGTCCCTCCACTAATGCTGGACAGGGAGCCAGGGGCCTTACAGGTGCCAGGTGAGTGCCTCACCTGGGAGCTGCACCCTAGGCCCCAAGGCAGGGGTTTGAAGGCCTTTGTGTTTCCCACCAGGGCCTTCCAACCTCTGGCTCCATCCTCTCTGTGGTCCCACATCCTGCCCAAGCTGCAGCTCTCAGCATTGGGGACCATCAGTTTCTCAGTCTTATTCTCCCTTCCTGCCTCGTGCTAGCTGGCTCTAGCCTGCTCTCAGCAAGTTGGGTTCCACCTTCATGGGGCAGCTTGTAAGACTGGGGAACAGGGCCTGCCTTTCCTAAGGCAAGAGGAACGTCTCCTCCACTTCTTTCATTCCATATTTCTGGGTGCATGGATGGATGAAAATCTTGCTTTTGCAGAAGTAACTGCACACTGAACTGGGTAATTTTTTTTTTTCTAATTTTGGCTGTAGATGGGCACATACCTTTTATTTTTATATGGTGCTGAGGATCGAACCCATTGCCTCACACATGCCAGGCAAGTGCTCTACCTCTAGGCCACAACTCCAGCCCCTGAACTAGGTTTTTAAAGGCCTTATGAGAGGGACCCAGGGATGGCCCTGAGATGCAGAACAGCTACACCCTCATGGGGGGAGGAATCAAAAGTTACCCCTAACAAAAGGTTGTATTAAGGCCTGTGAGGTCCCCTGGGGCCACTGAACCTTGACATTCAATTAAGCCAACTTCAGATGAGTGGTGACCCAGGAGCCTTGTAGATTTAAAATTAGTTATCAACTTACTTTTTTTTTTTTTTTGGTATCGGGCATTTAACCCAGGGGTGCTTTACCACTGAGCTACTTCCACAGCCCTTTTTGTTTTTTGAGACAGGTTTTCTAAGTTGCTGAGGCTTGGCCCCAAACTTGTGATCCTCTCTGTCTCAGCCTTCCTAGCCAGTGGGATTACAGGCACGTGCCACTCACTGTGCCCCAGCTAATTATTAAATACTGCTTTAAATCACCATGGAGCCTATGGTCTGGGGCCCATCTCTTGTTCCGTGGGGCTTTGGGCAAGTGGCATCTATCTAGCCTTATCAGGAAAGGAGAAAAAAGGCCACAATGAGCGTCCACCTTCACAGGTGAAGGAAAGATTTGGTCAGACCTTAAGGGCCTCAAGGCTGGATCAGTGCCTGGTGTGCCAAGTGCCTTCCTGTACTGCCCTCTTGTGCTTGAAATCCAGTTTCTACCAATAGCCACCTTCATCTCCATCCCCGTCCCTGAGTGGATAGGCTACGGGGCTGGGGGCTCAGCCACACGTTCCTCAGGCTCTGACCTGAAGGAAATAAGTGTGCTCTCTCAGAATTTCTGTTCTGCTACTTAGTGTCCTGGTAACCTTGTTTCCTCATCTGAAAAACGGAAAACCATGGGCCATACCCTCAGTGATGGTCGCAGGTTGGTCAGGCCATGAAGCGCCTCACGTTGCTGCCCTCCTAGCCCCAGTGCACCTGCTCCTGGCATTCCATACGTGCCCACTTGACCCTGACAAGATGCTCCACTTGTACTAGGTGTACAGGTTGAGGGCAGGTACGTGGTGCTGGCAGGTGGCTGCTTCCCCGGTGTACCCCTAGCAGGTGTTTGCCCTGGCAGCAGTGAGGGCTGGGGCGAGCTGGGGCGAGCATGCCTGATCTGCTACCAGTCCTGCTGTGCTCCATGGAGGGCAGCTGGACCAGCCTATGGGCCCTGGGTGTTGGCCACCCCACCCATCAGACCAGGGCCTCATGGTGCCACTCAGCTCATGGGACTTGGGAAGGCCCAAGCCAGGGCAAGTGGGTGGAGAGTTGATGAAGAATGTGGCCCTGGGTGTGGCCCCATTCTTGGCCCAGCACCTAAGGTCCCAGCTGGCCCTTAGCTCCCTGAACCCAAGGACTCCTCTGGGGGCCCTTTTGGGACACCATTTTCCAGACAAGGACAGGTGGAAGAAGGCACCTGTCCCCCTCCTTTCCCCTCAGCTGAAAGACCTCTTTGCCAGCACATTTTCCCTTTATTAATTAATTACCTGGTGTGCTTGTGTTTTACAACTGTGAAGTGGTTCAGGGATCATGCTGTGTGGAAGCAAGAGGGCCAGGGCTCATGAGTCACCTTATCCAAAAAGACCATAGCAACCGTGTTGTTGATGGTACCTCAGGGGGTCCCCTTGACCAGGAAACCTTGCTCCCTGGCTCCTCAGCTCCAGATCATCCTTTGTCTTCAGGTCCTTGAGAGCTTGGAGTTCAGAGTATAGACCCTGGCCTGGCTATAGAGATGGCAAGGACTAGCCAGAGCTGAGCTAGGAAAGAAACGGAGCTCTTTCTAGTCTCCTAGTATGATAAGTGCTGGGCTAGACTGGGTCCCTTCTCCAGGGGATGATGTGCTGAAGGCCTGCGCCTTAGGTCCTGCTCAGCTTCTGAACTGAGCCCCAGCTCACAGAAGGCACTTTGTTGAGCCTGTAGGACCCCCAAGAAGATGTGTTCAGATCCTGGGGCCAAGGGCAGAGGAAGCAAAGGAATTGAGCCCTGGAGGGTGGCTATCCCCAGATGGGATTGGCTATGGCACTAGCAGGCCCGAACACAAGGCTTAGAGTTTGGCCCGGGGGTGGTTCTGAAGTAGGGTACGCATGTCCAGGAGTGCCCTCTCCAGGTAGTGTGCCATGCGGGCAGCGTTGGTCTCAGCACAGCTGTTGTAGGCAGACACAGAGAAGTTGATATGGGCCTCCATGGGGTTATAGCAGATGCCGTAGCCATCAGGGACCACAGGCCCAAAGAACATGACGCAGTCTGTCTTGGCAGGGACCTGGGGATAGTAGATCAAAGCTCTCATCCCTGGTCCATGGTTTGCCTCCAACCGTGAGGGGGCACCAGCCTGTCTTCTCTTCTGTCTGCTCCCACCCTGCTCTGCTGCAGACACCCTCTCCTTATCTCCAGCAGAGGGGGACTCCCTCTCGTCCTCCAAGGTGCAGTCAGCTCCTCTGGGGAGCCTTCCTAGGCATTTCCTGGGGTGTGGGGGATTGTAGCTGCTCCCTCCTTTGCCCTCCCGACCCCCAGCACTTCCCACAGACGGGACCAGGCATGGTGCTCTGTCCCCTGCTAGTCCAGCATCTAGCACAGGTTGACCCAGATCAGGTGTTTCTATCTGACCAGTGAGTGAAGGAAGCCAGTTTTCTTAAGGAGCTCTGACACTACCTCAGCCTGCCTAGGCTGCAGTGTTGCCCCTGTCCCCACTTCCTTGGGGACTCGAGGCTTTGGCAGTGGCCCACCTGGCTGGTGGAGAGGTTGAAGTGCATGGCGATGGCATAGGAGGTGTCCATGAAGATGTCAGGCATGCTCACTAGGTCCTCGATGGCCTGCAGCTTCAGGCCCAGCAGGTGCCGGTCAAAGGCTTCTCCACGGATGGCCTGTGGGGAAGGAGCTGTCAGGAGCAGGTGAGGGCTACGGTAGCACTGCCCCTTCCAGCCACTAGTCCTTGGGAACCAAGACATCAAAGTATCCAGGCAGGAGAGGAAATTTCCAGATGAGGAAATTAAGTCCCAGGGAGGGACAGAGATCTGGCCAGGAGGCAGGACAATGTGGGATTTAAAAGCATGAGCCCTGTAGGTGGGTGGCTCAGCCCCGTCCAGGCTGTGGGACCTTAACAAACCCTTAGGTTCTGGAGCCTCAGTGTCTTCCATCTGTGGCAGAAACCAGTAAGATCTAGATGACAGCTGCATGTGATGTGAGCAGTGTATGGCACAAACAGGTGCCAGTGCCACAGCTAGGATGGGCACCTAGACCATTAGCTCCCTGGCTGTAGCCCAAGCTACTGGAAAGCAGGAAATGCATCGTTGCTGAACCATGGACACCCTCAGCATCCCACAACACCCAGGGGCCTGTGCTAACTCTGGAACTGGGATGAGGGCAGTTACTAGGTCCCCCTTAGATTCCCCAGCTTCAAAATGGGGCTATTGCTCTGGGTGTTCCAGAGCTCAGGGAAGGAGTGCTTCTAGTGAAAGGTTAGCCATGTAACGCAGGGATGAGAAGAAAGATGGACAGACAGGTGGGGGATGTTAAGGGACAATAAGCAGTGATACACTGGGCTCACTCACCCTGTCAGTGTAGGCTCGGTGGGCTTGCACAGCCTTCCGCAGTAGCTCCACCTTCTGATGTTCCTGGTGGGTGTGAAGGTCAGGGAGAGCTGAAGCACTGTCCCTTCCCTCTTTCTCCCCTACTTCGTAGCCCACTCTCTACCCAGCACTACGTTCCCAGCTCCTTCAGAGCCGAGTACTGCTACCTCTTCAGTCCCCAGCCCCCAAGGCCCCAACATAGGGATGGCTCCCTTTTCCTCTATCAGAAAGCTCAGAACTAAATCGATGCTTCATCTTCTGTTGGATTCCCATTGCCCACCATAGGGCTGGAAGACCACACATGCGCAATCCATGTGTGATGGCAGAGTGAACAGGAAAGGAGATGGCTCGAGTCCAGCTCACCAGCCCTTGCTAGATCTCTCACCGTCACACTGGAGTCATCAATAGCCTTGACGAAGGCCAGTGAGTCCATAGAGGCTGAGCGGATGGTGTCAGTGCGTCCCAGGTGAAACATGCGCAGGGAGGCACTTTCATATGTGGCACACGCCTGCCCGTAGATCCTGGGTGCGAGACATTGCTAAGCCCACCCTGAAAGGTTGCACCCCGTTCCCAGATCTCTCCTTTCTTCACAAATAGGAGGTAGGCACACCTGTAGTAGGCCAGCTGTAGGGCCATCTGGATGAAGGCATCAGGGCTCAGCTTCTCTGACTTGGGGAAGTCCTTTCCAAAGTGGTGGAACACCATCACTGTGATGTCCAGGTCCTGGATCATTCTGGGAAGGGGGACACAGGAGGAACAGGTGAGAAGCAGGTACCCAGCAGCCCCTGCCAACCCCAGGGAGGGACCCAGAGCACAGGGACAGGTCCCGGGACAGGCCTGCATGGAGCCTTGGGTTTGAAGGCTTGTTGGCCTTGCCCCTGCAAGACCTACATGCCAAGGTTCTGCTTGGCCTTCTCAATGTCATTCTTGATCTCAGGGGTGATATTGAACCGCAGCTTCCTGGGCATGGGCAGAGGCACCATGGGGGACCGCACGAGCTCCGGCTTCTTCCTGCATGGGACATTGGGGGCTCAGGCTCATGCTGGTACCCCAGATCCTGAGTGTGTCCCTGGGACTGGGGTAGAGCGGATGGGTCCCTGAAGATGGGGGACCAGTTCAGGGACACTCAAATTTGCTCTTCAGAAAACTGCCTTTGCGCCAGCTTCCACGCTGCTAAATGTAGGGACACAAGGGACTTGTCCAAGGCCACACAGCAGGAAGTCGGGAGCCAGAGTTCCAGCTGGCTCTAAGAACCATGTCCTCTGCCTGCTCCTTTGAAGTAGATTCCCAGGTGAAAAGGAGAGTAATAATCCCCAAAGTTCCTACACCAGGAACTGGGAAACCAGAGTGTGACCTTACTCACGTGTACTCGATGACATGGTCCAGAAGGGCAACAATGGGTGGTCCCTCCGCTGCTGCATGCTCATAAACCAGGCCACAGGAGCCATCTTCTGCCACAATGAACTGTAGGGGGAGAAGGGACTCTGTCAGGCCCAGGTCAGGAGGGTGGTTCCTGACCCAGCCACTCCAGGTAGGTCTCATGGGAAGGGCCTCTCTTAAGTCATCTCAAGGGGTTGTGCTGTTTCTGTTATTAATGACAACTAACACTCGTAGGGTACCCTGGCTCTGCCAGCCCAGGCTGTCCAAAGCCCATCTCATGCTCAGCACAGCTCAGCCAAGCCTAGAAAGCCCCCTCGCCCCGGAGAATTCTGCTCCCACCATGTTAAAGGTGCAGGGAGGAAAAGTTGTGCCCAAGCCTGTACCGCTTGCCTGACCCCCCAGATTCCAGGATCTCTGATGAGCCCAAGTGCTGTTCTGGGGCTGACAGTGGTGTGCAGGTCTGATAATGACAGGTTGGCTGCCTGGTAATTATGGTGGCATGGCGTCCAGCCTGCTGGCTTCCTCTCTGCTTTATAAGTGGGAGGCTAGGGACGTCAGATCCAGAGGGGCAGGAAGTCCCTAGCCACAGTGGACCATCTCTGGGTAGGTGTCTGGGGGTCATGGCCCTGCCAAGTCCTCACCTGCAGTGTCTTGTCAAACCAGCGGTTGCCACTGTTGAGCTTGCTGCCGCCCCCATGCAGCATTTGGCCAGCCACATGGTTACGATAGACATCTTCTGAGACCCTGGGCACAGGCCTGTCCAGGCACACGGTGAAGATGCTCTTCTGGATGGAGCGCACGGACTCCCGGTTCACCTTGTCTGTGGTTAGTGGAAGGGGGAAGTGGGGGTGGGGAGACAGGGCTGAGTCCCATGACCTATGGCTTCCTGCCTGGAGATCTTCTGGCCTGTTTGCACCCCTTTGGGGGTGGGCAGTTCCCTGATTGGGGGATTCCAGGACATTCACTGAGTGCTGGGTGCATGTTTGGAACTTCACCCCCAACAAGGCACTTCAGTCTTCCCCTGTACCCTCCCTGAAGGGCAGGGCCAAACACCTGACCACTGTGGACACTGGAAGTGGAAGCCCAGGGTCACACCAGGGGACTAATGTTGCATCAAGGATCCAGAGTGGGTGGTCTGGCTCTATGATGATGCCTTGACCAATATGGATTTGGAGCCTTAGGGGGACCTACGGGGATAGAGGGAGTATGGAGTGAAAGGCAGGCTCTGCAGCAGAAGACTTGGACTCTGATCCCAACCCGTTACTTAACAGAGAGAAACCAGCCTAACCAAACCAAGCCTCAGTTTCCTCATCTACAAATGGGTCAACGACACTCTGAGTTGAGAGGATCCAGTGAGACATGTGGCTGCCCCAGCCTGGTGCTGGCCCTGCTCACTGTGCAAAGAGGCCCTGGAGTATGGCCTCAGTGTGGGCCCCACCCTGGAGGCACCTTTGATGAGGGTATTGTAGGCTTTGGCCCATGTGTTGCGATGATTGGATGTGAGGATGCCCACGGGCTCCTTATTGGCTTGCAGAGATGAGTTCCAGATCTTCTCTAGCTGCACAAAGATCTGATCCGAGGTGAGGGGTGTTCCGTCGCTGTGGTACACGTCCAACTCAAAGAACTGTGCAGACAGAGGCAGGGGCTGGGGGATTTCGAGCAAGAACCGTCCTGACCCACCTCCCAGCCTCCTTTTGGCAACTTGGAGGTCACAGCCAGTGCTGTCCCAGGGCCCAGCTAAGAGGATGGAGTCAGGCTCAGGGGAAGAGAGGAAGGAGATCCTCAGATTGCCCTCCTCAGGCTGGGCAGGCCCACAGCCCCTCCTGGCCAGGGCATGGAGTTCCCGGGCTGGTGAGCATCTGTGTTGGGAAGCTGCCTCCTGCTGCAGGGCAGGGCTGTGGCAGGGACACCCACCTGATAGTTGTGCACCACAGTGATGTGCATGGGTGGCTTCTTGGTCTTTAAGAAGTTGACAACTGAGTCCTGCTTGGGGCCCGGCACTCGGCAGGAGGACAGGATCTGATAGTATTGGTTCATGCACAGTGGCTTTCCCCCCAGATACTCCACAGGCAGGGTCTCACTGTGGGGGAAGGGGAACATTGAGGGGTTACTGGGCAAGTAAACAGGGAGGCAGCCAAGGTGGACAGGAATCTGTTAGGGGCTGGGCCAGCCAAGTGGGAGCTCACACAGGGCCAGGAACCCCTGTATCCCTACTCACCCTCAGCATGAACAGGGGCCATCAGAGCTGGGCAAGGGTCAGGAGGCCTGTATTACTCCTGCCCAAGGGTCCCATTTATGAGTCATCTGGAAATTCCCTCCCTCCCACTTTCTGGGCTTCGGTTTGCTACAGGAGATATGAGGCAGCAAGTCAATCTCTGGGGTCCTCTTTCTGGGATGGGGCAAGGTTACCTGGTGGTCCCAGTGGCTGGAGTGAGGAGGACCTAAACATTCTAATCTCCAGAATGTGCAGTCTCTAGCCCCCACCGAGGCTGGGTCAACAGGAAGTGAAAATGACTGGCCTCTGGGCCTGCCTAGCACCCAAGCTGACACATTGGGTGAGGGGTGCCACAGGCTCAGGCAGGCCTGAGCAGGAGTGGGACAGGGTCGGGGTAGAGATGCTCACTTGTCAATCATGGCCTTGAAGTCCAACACACCCTCGATTAGTTTGGCAGCGAACCTGGAGGATTGGTTAGAGATGTGAAACTGTGTGGACACTGAGGGAGGCCCAGGACACGTGGGATTGGGCAAGATCACCTGGTGGGGGAGGGGGAGGCCTAGCCAAGGTAACCTACCGATTCCCTCTCCCCACCTCTCCCACTGCTTACAGAAAACTGGGGGCTCGGGCAGGGATCTCTGAGCCCCTCCACGAGAGGCTCTTCTGAGAGCTTTCTTCCTCACTCTCTAGAGGAGGGCCATCAGCAGGGCTCCGGGAGAGGTTGGTGGCCTACGGCCTGGCAGGACTTAGGTGCTAATCAATGGCATTAATGGTCAGTGGCATCAGGTCCCACCAAGGGTCTGAGGTCCTGAACCACAGGCTGGGGCCAGAAGAGGATATATGCTGTGAAGTATCAGGCATGGAGGGACCTGAGGATGTGTGTGTGGAAGAAAGGGCAGCGGCTCATGGTGTCCCCTCTGCTAGGTCCCTTCCCCTCTCTGAGGCTCTGTGTCCTTCCTGGGCCACTGGTCTCAACTTGGCCTTCCTCCCTGGGTCATCTGGGCTTATGAAGAGGGGTTTCCTAGCCCACACCAACCAGCCCCTATACCTGGGGCCTGCAGTGGCCTCAACATGCGCACCACTGGCTAGGGTTCCTGGGCCTGAGTTCCAGCCCTTCCCCAAGTGCTCTGGTCCTTTTTTGTGGTATGGAGATTGAAACCCAGAGCCCTGAGTATGTGAGGCAAGTGCTCTGCATGGGGCCACACCCTCCTGGCTCTTTAAAAGAAGCAGGTGGCAGCATCGAGTGGCTGGCTCTTGAGCAGGAGATCCCTATTGCTGGTATTTTTATCTCTGGTAAGGACTGGAACGTGGGCCAGGGCAGGTGACATGCCGAATGTGGAAAAGGGGACTGTGTACAAAGGTCACCCCTGTGGCCAGCTCAGGAGATTGGAAAGGAGTGGACTCAGTCCCAGGTTTGGATCTCTAACCCTGGAGGCCCTGCCTCCTATCCTGATTAGTGGTCTTGGGCAAGTCCCTTTACTGCTCTGAGCCTCAGTTTCCCTATCTGTAGAATAGGGAGGATGCTCCCCACTTTACAAGTCTGTTTGTAGGGATACAAGATCAGGGTTGGGTCCTTCCAATCTCCTGGGGCTTAGACTTGGGGCTTGGGGGTGCTGAAAACTGCACAGCCCTGCTGCTACGTCCCTGCCCCACCCCAGCCCCCGCCACTCACCGGAGCTGACCCTGTAGATCCACAAAGTCCTGCTTGGGCAGCATAACTCCAGGGCTGGAGCAGATGACCACAGGCTGGCGGAACTGGAGATAGGCTGTCTTGAGCCACCACTCAGACAGCTGGATGAGGACCAGAGTCTGGTTAGGAGAGGGGGATGGGCACCTGATACCCTTTCTCCCCAGGGCCAGGGACCTGGCTGGCCCCATGCCCTCTGCCCCATATCTGCAGCCCAGATTTTCCAAGTGAATGCTGAGGTTCAGAAACTCTGCACACCTCCTTAAACCTTCATCTTCCCCTTAGCCTGGGCAATTAGCACTGCCAGGGAGGAAACCTGGGGTGGTAGGGTGGCAGGAAGGTAAATGATTTTTTTGGTGTGTGTGTGGTGCTGAGATTGAACCCAGGGCCTCTGTGCGAGCACTCTCCCACTGAACTGCATCCCCAGCCCTTTATTAAAATTTTATTTTGAGACAGGTTCTCACTGAGTTGCCAAGGCTGGTCTCAAAATTGTGATCCTCCTGACTCAGCTTCCTAAGTAGCTGGGATTTTAGGTGTTTCCCATCACACCTGGCTCAGTGAATGAGTGTTTGACCCCAGCTGAGAGGTTTTCTAAGGAGACAGGGATTTGGTGTCAGGACAGCTCACAGGTCCTGTCCTCCTCAGTAGCCTCAGTTTTCTTGGTGTCAGACCAGAAAATAAACTTTGATCTCAAGGTCAGAGCAATCTTGACCAGAGAGGAAGGGTAATTACTGTGCTAGTGACAAGATATGGATGACACGTCCTTAAGATCTATCCTCTGCCCTGGGAGTGTGGGGGGTCTCTCTGGGGACCGGCCATGGGCATGGTATTAAAGGCTATCTTGATGATGTGGACACTCCTAGGTGACTGTCCAAGGTGTCCCTGAGAATTCTGTGCTGATTACAACCCCTCTCCAGCACACACTGCCCCCACCACTGTGCACCTCTCTGCAGATCCCTCAGACCCTGGAGACCCAGGCCACGCCCTGTGCACCCTTGTCCCATTCCAAGCAGCATCAGGAGGTACTTTCTCAACACTTACTCCCCTTGAGGAACTGATGGCATATGGCACCAGGCCACTTGCCTTGGATCCTTGGCAAGAGGGAAAGGGGAGGTGACTTGCCTTAGGATGAATACTGGGTGACTGCTGTTGCTGACTCACAGCCTAAGGACTGGCTGGACTCCTGAGTCACGCAGGTCTTCCTGTGTAGCACAGTGCCATGTGAGAGCTGCTATGAGGCTCTGGGCTTTGGTCTACCTCTCTGGGCCTTGGTGTGCTTTATGTATAGGGAGGGACAGACACAAGCTCCCTCACAGTCAGGGGTCTGCACTCTCCCAGGGATCTCAGAGCCTTGGGCTGCATCTTGGGAGACAGGAAAAACCTACTGGTATGGCCCCGTGAGATCCTGTTAGGTGGCATCAAAACTGCTTCAGGAGCTCTGAGTGTACAGGCCCTACTCCTTGAGCCAGAAGCTTTGGGTTGAAGGAGTCCCTGGCTAACACAACTGGAGAACCAGTGGACTCCAGACCCTCCAAGGTCCTACCAGGGCCAAACCCTGACTCCACAATCCAAGGCCTTGACCTGCCAAGCCTCAGTAAATGCTGCCCCTGCACCAACTCCCACCTGCCTCTCACCTCTGATGATCCCTGGGCCAGTTTCTACACCTCCCACCTTACAGTGCAGTTGGCCCTCTGAATCTGCTGGTTCCATGTTCACAGATCCACCACCTCAGTATGGAGAATATTTGAAGAAAAATCTATGTTTGTACTCAACAAGTACAGACTTGTTTTCTTGCCTTTATTTCCTAAGCTACACAGTGTAACAACATTTACATAACATTTACATTGTATTTGGAGTTGTAAGTTATCTAGAGGTGACGTATAGTACCCAGGAGAACCTTCATTGGTCCTATGCAAATACTATACCCTTTCCTATAAAGGACTTGAGTATCCTCAGATTTTGGTATGCACCTGGTCCTGGAGTGGATCCCCTATGGATACTGAAGGACAGCTGTACTTCACAGGAACAGAATCTAGCACTGGTTCTGTCCCAATCAGCTTCTCCCTTGGTCCTATCCATTCCTGCCCCTAGCTGCTCAGGATTGGGACTGCACCCCACCCATCAGTTAAGTACCAGTGATACTGCCATCCAAACCATCCTGGACCTCATGACTCCCCCTTCTTCCTGCAATGCCAGGCTGAGGTCACCAGCATCTCCCTGGGGGCAAGTGCCAGCCTCCCACTGCCTCTGCTCTCAAGCTTGCCTCCCTCCCAGCAGCTGGGATCACCTTCTCTATCTTTATGTTGAAGTATAAGAACAATATAGGGGCTGGGGATATGGCTCAAGCGGTAGCGCGCTCCCCTGGCATGGGTGCAGCCTGGGTTCGATCCTCAGCACCACATACAAACAAAGATGTGTCTGCCGAAAACTAAAATGTAAAAAAAAAAAAAAAATAATAATAATATAGAGGAAGGCACAGGCACCAGTACAGACATGTGCCACTCCAAACACACATGACAGTGCAGCTGCAGAACAGGGCAACTGACCCCTGGCAGGCATATTTCCTGTCCAAGACTATCCCACTGAGCTCAAGTCCATGTTCCTTCTACTTGACTTGCCCTGCTCTTCACTCCACTCCAGGCTCTGTTCCAGGCTGTTGTCACCTCTGCCCTACGTCTTAGAGCAGTTCCTCTTCCTACGGCTCTCCCTGCTCACCCAATATGAAGATGATACCATTCATCACGCCACACTTGCATCATCGTCTTTCTTTCGTAGTTCTTTTGGAACCCAGGGCCTCAGGCATGCCAGGCAAGGGCTCTCCCACTGAGCCATATGCCAGCCCTCACCACCTTTTATTTCCATGGAATTTCCCTGCCTGAAATGACCTCACCCACTGACCTGCATCCCGTTTACCACCTTTCCCTCCTCTCTGCACTTTGTCAGTGTCGGATCTGAGAGGCTGATTACCAGGTCTTTCTTGCCCACTCAGCATCTGCTAGTGTCAGGCCCAGGTAAGGGCTCAGCAAACTCTACATTGCAAATAAGTGAAGACTCTGGGTGTGCTGTTGGCAAGAGGCCACAGTGAGGGGTCCTCAGGAGGACCCAGAGCTCTGGGAGCTGGGGGCCAGTGCAGCCTACCATCGCACTTACCCAGTTCTCGGTCTTCTTGGCCCTGCGTTCCAGTCCCTTCTGCAGACGTTCCCCTACGCCCCCGGAGGTCTGAAACTCATCCACCAGCTGCTTGGTTTGGGCCCACTCCTCCTCACTCACAATGGGCTGCAGTGCCTTGAGGTAATGGTCCAGAGACTGCTGAAGTGGGGGCACAGGCAGCCTCGGCAGAGCATCTTGGTGTGTCTTAAAGCGGCTGAAAACCTTCATCAGGGACGAGGGCCTGAGGAGGCCCAGGGGCTTCACCTGTGGGCAGCAGAAGACCTGCTTATTCTCTTGCAGGCTCTGAGCACCTGAATCTCCCAAAGTTGCAGTCCTAGGTAGGTGCTTATGTGTCCACCCCTGAAGGCAGAGATGGCCTCATGGGTGGTGCCTGCCCTAGTCTCCCAACCCTTGAGCTACAGGTGTCCCCACCTCCCAGGGGCCTGCAGCTACACGCAGGGATGGAGGAGGGTAGGTGTGGCCACTGATCCTGGCAAGGCTCCAGGGACCCCAGTCAGGATGAAAGGTGCTGTTGGAATGGTAGAGGTAAAGGGCCTCCTTGCTGTCTGGATGCACAGGCCCTGCCTTCTTGCTCTGTGAAGATGAATCAGCAGCAGAGAGCTGACAGCCCCCTCTCTGTGGTCCCCACCTTCCTTTCTCCCACCCTTTCCAGGTTGAGAAATAGAAGGGAGAAGAAAATTAGAGAGCCAGACATTGAGAGCACCCCTGGGTGAGGCCTTGGCCTCAGGATTTCTCCTGCCTGTGGGGTGGGAGTAGGGGGTATAAGGGCAGTGCAGTGGCGAGAGCTGAGTGGCCTGGCGTGGAAGGTGAGAGGTGGTAAAAAAATGTGAGAAAGATACACAGAGGAGTCCAGGAGACTCTGGAGGTGGCAGAAAGAGAGACAGGAGGGTCCCAGGCTGCTGGCTGGTGGCAGGCAAGCGGCAAAAGCTCCATTCCATACCTTTTCTCTCTGCTGCCCGTCTTCCATGGCAAGACTGAGGTTCTGAGCCCTGTCTGTCTGCCTTGGCTGGATCTCTAAGCCTAACTGTGCTACCAAGTGGGTGAGCAGAACCTACCAAGAGGCAGCCACCTGCCCGGGCTGGAAAAAAAGACAAGAGCCAAGATTCAGGGGAGAGGCAAGATGGTAATGGTGATGGCTATGGTGGTATCTGGGATTGAGACACTGATGGGTAAAGCTGCCAGACTGAAGCACCTGCTCCACCCTCCCCAGCTTCCTCAAGTGGAAGAATGGGGAGCAGGTGAATGGGTTGCCGGTGGTGGGCAATGGAGTAGCAGTAAATCTTTAAGTATTTTTCCTTTCTTCTCAGGATGGGCCCAGTGCCAGGGAGGCAGACCAAGACGTATTTAAAAATCCACCTGTCAAAATCTATGTAGATCTTTTTGATGTGGGAAAACTTGGCTGGAGGACAGAAACTGCCGGGCTACTGAGTCATAGCAGCTCTGAAATCAGTACTGAAAGTGGGATTGATGCAAGTGAGAGACACCAGTCACCAGTGGGTAGTGGCTGCCAAGAGCCCCATCCATCCCATTTCTCTCCTGGACTAATGAGACCCTTCTGCACCACCCCTCTACCAATGTCTGGTGTTTCTTCCTCACTGTGGCTAGTTCTGCTGGGGGTGGAAAGTGGAGAACTTTTGTTATTTAAAATAAACAAAATGGGCTGGGGATGTGGCTCAACGGGTAAAGCACTTGCCTAGCACTTGGGAGGCGCTGGGTTCGATCCTCAGCACCACATAAAAATGAATAAATGAAGCAAAGATATTGTGTCCAACCACAACTAAAAAATATATTAAAAAATAAACAAAATGACACTGGCTTTGGAATTAGGGTAAATTTGAATCAACAGATCCAGGGGGACTGGCCAAGTCCCCCTTGCCTCAGTTTCCCCAGCAGTAGAGTGATCAGGCCAGTATGGAGGATGACTTAGAGGCCCTCTGTGGGACAAAGCACAGATTTCTTGCAATGGAAATGGTGAGGTGGAGACTCAGGTGCTGGAACACCTTGAAGAGTCTCTTTAAGTCTGAGTTCCAATGTGTACCTTCAGCCACTGGCCTGGAGTTATCTGTCTGGGAAAGAACCAAGCAGAGAAATGCTTGGATCAAAAAGGAAAGGAACCCAGCCAGCACATGCCTATAAGCCCAGCAGCTGGGGAGGCTGAGACACGAGGAATTGGGAGTTCAAAGCCAGTCTCAGCAAAGGGAGGCTCTAAGCAACTCAGTGAGACCCTGTCTCTAAATAAAACACAAAATAGGGCTGAGGATGTGGCTCAGTGGTAGAGTGTCCCTGAGTTCAATTCCCAGTACCCCCCAAAAAGGGAAGGAATCCATATCAGGATAGCAATATCTGGGCTGCCTTCCGGGGAGAATAGGGTGGCTGTGGACAGATTGGGGAAGTGGGCTGGTGGGGAGAAAAGGCATGGGACTGCCACTAGCTGTCCCCTACCATTTCCAAGGACTTCGTGTGCAGCTCAGCTTCATGCCTCCAACGAGTTTGTCTAGCTACATACAAATCCCGAGGGAGGGGGCATGTGATACACACAAGGAGACGGACCAACTGTAGATTTGGAGAAGTGACTCAGGCCTGCGCAAGGGCGGCTCAGTCTGAGCTCCTGCGACAGGTGCCAGTCACTGTAACCGGGGGAGCGAATGCGGGGCTGCAAGTTCCCGGTCCCTCCCAGCTTGGCTCCAGGTCTCAGGGTGCTGCCTGAAGCCAAGGTCTCCGCCGACTTTTGCAGGTGGCTGTCACTGCGCGCCCCGGACGCGGGTTCGCTCCCGCCTCTGCCCTTGCCCCTCCGCTTCCTCCTCGACCCAGCCGACCCCTCCCGGCCTCCCGCCCGGTGCCGGGCCCTACGGGCCGGGCGCAGCCACACTCACCACGGTCCTGGCGGCGAAGGCTAACATCTCTGCGGTGCCGGCACCGACACTCGGTGCGCTCCGCCCCCCGCCCTGGGCAAAGTCCGCTCCGCAGCGGGCAGTGTGGGTCCCCGCTAGGGCTCCGGGGCCAAGGTCGCCGCGTAGCCGCCGCCCGCAGTGAAGGCGGCCCCGCGCCCACCCACCGGGCCCGCGGCGGGCTGGCGGCCCGGGAGGAGGGCTCTCGGGCGGGGCCTCGGGCGGCCGCGGCCCCGGGCTGGCCGGCCGCGAGCGGCGGGGCGGGGCGGGCGCAGCTAGCGGTCGGGCCCAGGCGCGGGCGGGCGGGCGGTCGGCGGCGCTCCGGGCGCGGGGCGGGCAGCCGGGGTCGGCGGTGCGCTTCCCCACGACCGCCTGGCGTCCCGGGGAGCCGCTCGCGCGTGGCAGGGAGGCACAGCCATGTCGACGGAGTCCTGTCCTCCGGGGTACTCGGGCTCGGCGCGGCCTCACGCACCAAGATGGCCGGCGGGCTCGCCCCGCAGAGACATGGCTGCCGCCCGCCGCCCCTCAGAGACATGGCTGCCGGCCGCGCTCGCCGCGGCGGTTGGCCGTTGGCGGCCGTTGGCGCGCATGCTCCGTGGCGCCTCGCACGGACATGGCCGCCGCCCCCGCCGGCGCGGACGCCGCGAGCCGGCCGTTAGTGGGCATGCTCCCCGCGCGCCCCGCACCGGCATGGCGGCCGTCGGCGCGGCGGTGACTGCAGTTCTCGGCTTTCGGCTGTAGCTGCCCGGCGCTCTCTCCTCTTCCGGACCTCGGAGCCCGCGCAGCGGAGGGCAGGTGCGGCGTGCCAGGCGAGGGGGCACCGCGGGCGCCGGCCGGCCGCTGGCGGGAGAAGATGGCTGAGGGCGAGCGGCAGCCGCCGCCAGGTAGGCCGGGGCCGCCGGGGTGTGGCGACGGGCCCGGGAGGCGGGGAAGCGGGGCGCGAAAGCCGGGGTGCACCCGGCGGAGACCGGAGTCGGGGGTTCCAGCAGGACGAGGTCGGGACCCAGGGGGACAGGATTTGGGGAGCCAGAGAGGCCGGGAGTCGGGGGCTCAGGGGACACAGGAGTTGGGGGTCCGGTTAGGACGGGAGTCGGGGGTCCCCAGGGGCGGGGGTGCGGCACAACCGGGACGCGGAGCCCGGGACGCAGCGCGGGGCCAGCGGAGGCGGTCTTCCCCGCATTTGGGCAGCGCGTGCTTAAGCGAGCTCCCGGCCTGGTGGGAAAGTTGCCGCGGATGGGGGCGGAAGGGGTCCGGGCCGCCGCTTTCTTTGTGGGGCCCTGTTCGATGGCCTGGGCCTGCCTGCCCGGTCTCAGCCTCCCCACGCCCTGCCGTCTCTCCTCCTCCTTCCCTCTCTCCTTGGAGGCAGGGCACCGGGGTTTCAGTGGCTGGGAATTTATTGAGAGAAACTGTCCTTGGTGTCTAGACCACTAATTTAAAAAGGCTGGTTGTGCCAAGAGCTGAGAGTCTCTGGCGTCACCTACTGTAACTTTTATTTACACCTTGGCCTCTTTTTAGTTAATCTCAAATAACTGCGATGGAGATGAGGGACCGCGCTAGGGAAGTCTAGAAAAACCTTCCTTACAGAGATTCGTAGGGATCTAGGGAAGGCCCTTCTGTCCATCCCTCACCTGGAGAAGGCTGTTGGCTGACTACCCTTAACTGAGAAGGACAGGCCATAGGTAACTTAGAAGTCTAACAGAAACAAATAGGTAATCCAAACACAACTAATGTTCTGAAGGCATTTGATATTCTGTATGTCCTGCCACACATGTTTTTGGTCCCTGGGAAGGTCTCAGGAAGAAATTTTGAAAATCAGAGGAGGTATCCTCTCTGCTCCCCCAAATAGATGAGCAGAGAGCTGGTTTGTCTGTTAGGAAATTAAAAAAAAGACATTAATTTATACAAAACCCTCTGTGGGCATGTGCCCTTAATAAGTTCTGGTGATGGCATTAGGAGCTGAGATATTCTTTTTGGTCATCTAGCGATGACAGCTGGAGATATGAGATATCACTCCGGGTTTTCTGGGCATGACAGCAGGAGATATGAGACATGAAGCAACCAGAATTGTCAGTGAGATGTATGTGTCTCTGAAGATGGTGGGGGAAGAGAACCTGTGGACTTAGACAGGATGGCTCAGGAGATTATCTATGGCTCCTAGAGAGATCCAGGTTCTTGGAGGTTGCCCTTTTTGAAGCTTGAAACAGGAGTTTCTGGATCAAGTGGAAAGAATTTCTGCTTAGTGCAGGGGTGAAAACTTGGGAGTTTGGAATCACATAGTCCTGGCTCTGGCCTGGCAAGCCACAGTCTCTGTGAGCCTCAGTTGTCTGTTAAAATGAGGATACTGCGCTTTCTTCAGGGAGTTATGTGTGTTCAGTCAAAAGACTGAGCAAAAGACTCACTACGGTGGGTAGTCAGTGAACGCTGATGCTGATAAGCTTCTCAGACTTGGACAGGTTGAACATGTAGACCTGTTCCCAAATGCTGGATGATAATCCACTATGCTCCTGGGGGCTTTTTAGGAACATCTCTAAAAACCCTAGATGTTGCTTGCCATCTTGTACTCTTGAGGTCATAGGGGATTCACCGTCCCCTTTGTCCTCTTTCATTCAGGGCCTGGAGAGAGATCCCTCATTCATCACACTTCTTTAAGTCTTTTGTTTTTTGGTACTGGGGACTGAACCCAGGGGCACTTAACCACTGATCCACATCCTCACCCTTTTCTAATATTTTATTTAGAGACAGGTTCTCTCTGAGTTGCTTAGAGACTTGTTAAAGTGCTGAGGCTGGCTTTGAACTCTCAATCTTCCTGCCTCAGTCTCCTGAGCTGCTGGATTACAGGTGTGTTCCACTGTGCCCACAGAAAGCTTGTGTTTTAAATTTAGGGTCTGGGCGTTGCACCAGTGGTGCCTTTCATTGCTTCTGCTAAAGGTAGCCTTTGCCGGTGGAGATGGGGCCAGGCTCCTTCCTCCCTGTGAAACAGCCAGGAGGGCTATTTCTTGCCGAGAAAGTCTACAAAGGCTCAATTCCCAAAGATGGCCTGCAAGTTGGTTGGTTGAAGGTGGAACACATTTCCCATAGAAACCTGGGTTACCAGCCTAGCCTACAAAACTTTTTATTTGGCATCATACTTAAAGTAGCAATTTGCTAATTGTGAGGGCCTCAGTTTGGGGCTCTGGGAAACAAGCTTACAGGACAGGTGGGAGGAGGAAGAGCTGGTCTTTTCTTGGGGCCCTGGTTTGACTTGAGTTAGGCAGAGGCTGCAAGGCTTGTCTTCTTGTTCTTGGGTTCTCTGTCCTTCCCCCTCAGGTCTCCAAATCTCCTGGCACTTTTCCTTTCCTCAGGGCTTCTCCAGGCAGGGTCTATTCTCCCAAATGTCACATGTTCCAGAACCTTCCTAGTTCCCCATCCCTTCATGCAGGTACTTGCAGCTGGATCTTAGAAGGGGGATTCATGCTGTGTTGAGTGGTAGCCCTCTTCTCAAGGGCTGTGTCTCTGAAGGAAGCGCCAGCAGCTCACTGCCCTCTCCAGTCGTTGGTCTGGGCCTGCATCCCCTCACCAATCCTGCTGCAAGCTGTGCTTTGGCATTCAGTTTCTCATGTTTAAGAAAGCTGCACCCCAAACCAAATGGTTATTTCCACAAAATGTATGAATCCCCTCACCAAGTGGGCCACACAAAGCCTGTAAGTGTCCTCATATCTCCTTCAGTTTTGTTCCAACTGAGCTTGTGGTAAACTCATTTAAAAAAACAAAAAACCTTTGGGTTTCCAGACATCTTTGGATTTTGGAATTCTGAATGAGGATTTGCAGCTCATGTTTCTCAACGTCCCAAAGCGGAGGGTGTTCTGTGGCTTAGTGTGAGGTGTGCCTCTGGTTTGGCACATTGTGCTCCCCTGTTTTCCTTCCCCCAACCTCTGAAAATACAAATTTCTATTTAAAATTGTGGCTTTTTTTTCGGATTACAAAAGTGCTGTATGCTTGTTTTTAAAAGTAATATGTAGGCCAGGCACAGTGGTGCATGCTTGTAATCCCAGTGGCTCAGGAGGCTGAAGCAGGAGGATTGTGAGTTCAGAGCCAGCCTCAGCAACTTAGCAAGGCTCTAAGCAATTCAATAAGACCCAGTCTCTAAGTAAAATGCAAAAAAAGGCTGGGATTTTCCCTGGGGGGGGAAATGCCCCCCCAAAATAAAAAAACCCATAATATGTAACTTAGAAAATGGAAATCCTTTATATTGCATTTCCTAGATATGACCATTGGTAACTTTGGTGTTTAACCCTTTAGTTTTTTTTCAATTCACATACTAATATGTGTATGTGTTATTTATGTTAGGATGTATAAATGTTTTTACGAAAATGAGATTATGCTAAATATAACCTGCTACAAATTTTCTTTTTTTAAAATATTTTTAGCTGTAGATGGACACAATATCTATCTATCTTTCTATCTATCTATGTATTTATTTATTTATATGTGGTGCTGAGGATCAAACCCAGTGCCTCCTCACCTGTGCTGCGAGGCAAGCACTCTACCACTGAGCCATAGCCCCAGCCCACATACTGCAATTTTCTCTTTATTTTTTAATATCTAGGCTGCCTTTCCTAGGCCCATAATATAGATTTTCTTCCTTTTAAAAGCTTTGAATATTTCCATTATGTGGTCATATCCTTGTTTACCCATCACCTTATTGATTGATATTTGGGTTGTTTCCAAGTTTTTTTTCAGTGTAGTAAGTGCCTTTGTGTGTTCCTCAGTCTCTTTGACAAGTGCATCTGAAGGGAAGGTTGCTGTAAGGAGCTGTTGGCCCCATAGGTACTGCTTGAGTTGGCTCTTGAGGAGACAGCAGAGTGCCACTGAGCGGGTCCTACTGACTGTCTCTCCTGCTGATACAATGCAGGAAAGTTCCTATCTTTCCGCTTCCCCAGTCCAGGGCCAGTTGTTTTAATCCGCCAGCCCTATTTGGGAAAAGGGCTCACTGGTAATTTACTGGTCTCTGCTTATTTGGGAGTTGGTGGGTTTTTTCCTAATGTTGTTTGCAATTTGTGTTTCTCTTTTCCATCATTAAATTGCCTGTGTATCAACTTGGTTTTATTTTTCTAACTCTCTTGCCCAGTTAGGCAGTGGGAGGCCAGGCCATGGCTACTAAAGCCTCATCCCCAGCCCTATTTTGTATTTTATTTAGAGAGAGAGTCTTACTGAGTTGCTCAGCGCCTCACTTTTGCTGAGCTGGCTTTGAACTTGTGATTCTCCTGCCTCAACCTCCTGAGCCGCTGGGATTATAAGCGTGCCCAGCTAGTCTCTCTTTTTTTAAGACAGGCCCTTACTGAGTTGTCTAGGCTGGCCTCAAACTAATTATTCTCCTACCTCAACCTCCCAGGTTGCTAGGATCACCTCGCCTTTTATCTTTGCAGAGTAAGGAAGGCAGGAGGCTCGTGGGTTTGGCTTAATAAGTTATTTCTTTGTCCTGGAAGTGCATGTCTGGCTCTGCTAGGGTCAGGTGTTAGAGTCTTGGTTTAGAAAAGAGAAATAACAGTGAGCACGCATGTGTATGTATGTAGCCGGGGAGGGATTCTAATTACCTATTTGCCATTTCATTATCTTTATAAAGATTCTTCAGAGGAGACCCCTTCAGGCGCTCAGAACTTCATCATTCCGAAAAAGGAGATCCACACAGTTCCAGACATGGGCAAATGGAAGCGTTCTCAGGTACCCATGGTGTCTGTACTGTAGAGTTAGAACTGGGAGAGAGGTTGGGCCTCTTCATAGACAGGGTTTTCTAGGCATGACTGAGGCCATGAGTATCTTGGCCTTTCTTATTCTTGGAGCCTGAGTTGTCAGAAGTAAAGGAGAGGAATGGCAAGGTTGCTGACTGTCCCTTGCCCTCAGGGGCAGCCTTCAGAGATGCTGGATCAGGAAGTCTCAGGGCTAGGTCCCTGGTAGCCCTAGAAAGTTCTACTCTGGTTGTCATAGACCATGGCCTTGAATATTGTTGTACTGGCTGAATGTGAGTATTCTGAATAATATCTGTCACTGGGATCCAGTGCGTCAGAGATAGAAAAGGCTGTTTCATGTTCACTTTGGCCAGGGACATGGCTGAGCCTAAAAATAGCTAGGGACTGTGGGCAGACAGGGCTCAGGGTTTCTCTGCTGCTCAGCTCAAATAGTGGCAAAAAAGAAAACAGCTTGTACATGCCAGGCTTCTGGTCCAGCTGTGGAAAGATGGGGACTGAGAAAAACAAAGCCCATTTTGAATTCTTAGGGAAGGCCTTGGGTCCAGCTTCTATCAAGCTCCTACACCTGATCTGGTCAGCTGGGATAGAGAGTGGCTGTCATTCATGCAGGCGGGCAGGCCAGGGGCCCTTGTGTGCCTGGCAGATTCTCTGAGGACTGGGATCTGCTCTGCTGCGTTGAGCCCAGACCCTGCAGCTCCTGTGCCTTGTCTTGGTGGGTCAGGGGTCACCAGCCTATGGCTCTTTCTTCACATGTCTGCCTCTCAGTGTTCTGAGTCTTCCCTGGATAAACATCTTGGCCTCTCCAGCTGCCCAGAAAACTGAGTTTGAGTCCTTTAATCTCTAGCTTCCCTGCCTCAGAGTTTCTCAATCTCCACCGTGGACATTTTGGGGCAGAGAATTATTGCAGGTGGCTGTCCCAGGCGTGGTTAGCTCTACCCATTGAATGCTAGCAGCACCTTTTTACTCAATTGTTAGCACCAAAAATGTCTCCAGGCATTGTCAACTGTCCTCTGGGAGCCATTGAAACCTGCTTCTCTACTTTCACCTGCTAGTGTATTGGGATCCCCAGGATCCCTGTGAGGCAGTGAGTGAACACATTGTCCTGAGCCATTCATGGGCTGTGTGTGAGCTCTGCGCATTTGAGTGATATGAGGGGACTGGTCTGACTTTGCCGCCTGATTGGGCTCTGCAATGTATGTGTGCCTTTCCTTTTGCTCTGCCTGTGATCCCACACAGCACCTGAGATGGGCATGACTTGCCAAGATGTCAGTCAATCTGCTGACTACAAGACATCACCGAGCAAGACTCCACCCTTTGAAACCCAATCTCTTGCCTTATTTGGGTAGAACTTTCTATCCAATGTCCTTTCCCCAATTAATAGAGAGGTTCAGGGTGTGCCTGCTCTCTTGCCTCTTACCTCCCTTGCTCCCCTTGCCTTCTAGCATGGGAGCTGATACCTGAGGTCTCAGAGCCATCCCTAACCTCAGCAGTTGAGAAAAAGTTATTTTCGTGTTTGAGAGGCTTCTTCGCCGTTTTCATAGTTATAGATACAGCCAACTCTTTTGCACCCAGCTCATCTCATCAGCTGGTATGGGCTGACAGGAGTGTCTGGTGTAGGAATACCTGGTTCCCATGTGCATTCCAGCCTGGCTCTGAGGAGGGGTCCAGCAGGAAGCTGGGGTTGCATGTGCCAGGGACCTGGCTGTAGGCAGAACACAGCTCCTGGAAGCAGAGCCTCTGCACTGCAGCCAGACACCCTGGAGGACATCTGGAAGATGATGGGGAAGGACCCTTGGAGGTCTTCCCTGGAGTCCTAGAGTGTAGCACAGTGGTCAGGCGCCCAGGTACTCTGCTATGGAGTTGGGCTGGCTGGCTCCCAGCTCCGTGTCTGGTGAGGTCTTGGTCCTGGAACATCTTGGGCAAAGTACTCCTCCACTGGAAGTCTTGGTTTCCTCATCTGTGAAGTGGGGACAGCAGTAGTATCCCCCTCATGGGGGTGTTGTGCAGGAAAGCCACTGGCATCGACAGTAAGCATTCAGTGAGCATAACTAGAACCAGGTGTCATTGTACTTGGGAACTGCCAGCTTTACTGAGTATGTGACATTATGTGTTGAGCCCTCCCATGGGTTTGGGAGCCAGAGCAGTATGGGTGGAGGTGGGGTCTGATGCCCTCTCCTCTGTTTGCTAGGCCTACGCTGACTACATTGGATTCATCCTCACCCTCAACGAAGGCGTGAAGGGGAAGAAGCTGACCTTTGAGTACAGAGTCTCTGAGGTAGGCGGAGCCTGCTGCTGTGCCACCCTGGCTGCTCGCCAGATACGTGGTTTGTTCTGCTGTCCGTAGCTCTAACATTTTATGTCTGAGGAGATGAAAATTTAAAACTGGAATCAAAGCCAGTACACAGATTTGTTTTGTTTTGTTTTAGTAGCAGGGATTGAACCAGGGGCACTTTACCACTGAGCCATATCCCAGCCCTTTTTATTTTTTATTTTGAGACAAGGCCTTGCTAAGTTGTTTAGGGCCCTGCTAAGGTGCTGAGGTTTTGGCTTTGAACTCAAAAGTTCTCCTGCCTCACCTCCCAAGCCACTGGGATCACAGGTGTGACCACCTCACCTGTAACTCTTCGTCCAGTTTATACCTGCATTTTTGTTGGTTTTGGTCCTGGAAATTGAACCCCAGGGATTACCTGGCATTTTAATATAACTTTTGAAACTAAAATAAAGGACAAAAGAAGTAAATGTGCTCCCTGGAGAGATCACTTATTGAAATGTGTGTAACCCTATCAAAAAAGCTGACCTTTCCCTCAGTGCCTCTTGGCACGCCTCTTGGCACTGCCACTGAGTGACTGCCTCATCCGCCCAGCCCTTGTTTATTTAAACAGCCCTGACTTGAGGGTTAAGGTTGTGTCCCTGGACACTGCTGCTCTGATCACAGCTGACACACAGACCTGTGGGCCTATTTCCTGAGGTTTCATTCTCAGAAGGGGAAATGTGAAGCAGAGGTCACATGCAGTTGTTTGGTTGGTGTTTGGTTTGCACTGCTCAGTGGTGCTTTCTGGTGGTTCCACAGGCAGATTTCTTTGTTCGGGGTGGTCAGGAACTGTGGGCAGGCAGAACCTGTGGGAGGGCGTATTTTGCAGACTGTTCACTGTGGCAGTGCCATCTACCAGGGCTAGGTCCTAGGCCTTCAGTGGCCTCTTGGGTTCATGTTCTAGTTGGCCTAGAGCCACTGTGAACCTCTTATCTCTGCCATCAGAGCCTAATGTCCTCTCTCAATGCTTTGGCCTACCCAACCGCAGCCTGGGGCCTGTTGCGTAAGGGCTGGCTTGCCCTGGCCCAGTTTCTTCACCTTCCAAGGCTGACATTGCCCACTCGGCCCTCACACTGTGTCCCTGGTGGATTTCCTCTTCTTGGGCCCTCTCTAGCTACTCAGTGGCCCAGGACTTGTTCCCGTCCTCTTGGGGAAGCTAGGCCTGTGCTGGGTGTAGATAGGTAGCCTTCCCTTGGGAGCCAGCCCACCAGTGGCTTTTAGGTTGGTTCTTCCTGGGCTGTGGCTCAGGGCACAGGTGACTGGCAGGAGAAAAGGTTCCTCCTTGAGCCTGTGGGGAGGTTGCTCATCTTGCTCAGTGGGCCAGGAATATGGAGGGGCTAATTAAAGGGGAATGTCATAGTTACCCCAGCAGATACTTAGCTGCCAATCCCTCTCTGGTTCCTCAGCTGCTCCTGAGGGTATATGGGAAACGGCTACCATGCCAGGCATTGTCTTAATGTAAGAGCTGTTCTTTTGGCAGGATGTGGCATTGTTTATGTGCTGGGGTTCTGGAGTCAGGCTAACTGGGATTGCTATTGCACCACTTCCAAACCTAGTGACCTTGCCCTTTTTGATTCTTGGTGTCCTCATCTGTATGGTGAGAAGAGACAACAGATGTATGTATGTATGGCCCCAGGGAGGGGCCCCTGAAATCTTGTGCAGGGTTTTTCCCCACCTACCGTGCCTGACGGACTACAGGCCCTTGCTGCTCTCTTGCTAGTGTTCTCGATAGGTTTTACTGGGTACTAATGTTTATGCTATTGCTTCATCTGGGGTCTTTCTGACCTGGGTTCATCCCAGTGCTGGCCTGACTCTGAGCAGAGATGACTAATTTGGTCTCCAGCGGTCTCTCGGCTTCTGCCCACAGCTTGCAGGGTAGCAGAGGAACTGTGCATGGCTTGTGGCCTCTCCTCCTTCCGCCTGCCCTGCGCAACTGCTGAGCTGCCTTGTCCTCTCAGCTCTGGCTCCTTCCTCACAGATGGTGGCTGCTGCTCCAGCACAGGCAGAATGACCTGGCTACAGCTTCCACACACTGAAGCCGAGAACAGCCTGGGGCAGGGAGCGGGTCTCAGCCTGTGATTAGTAGCTTTTATATTAGATTTAGATTGTACTTTAGATTTAAAAGATAGATTTTATTTTAGATGCCTGTCCTACTCTTTGGGAGTTATTTTTTTTTGTTTTTGTAAAATAAAGGTGATAGTGGATAGGAGGTTTATTTTTGTTGTTTGTTTTTCTAACATGCTAAGGGGGCGCGATGAGATGATGGCTGATAAGAGTTTTAGGGGAAGTTTTCCTGGTCCATGAAATCCAAAAAGGAAGCCCTGCTCTAGGCAGAAGGAGGGCCCTCAGGTTATTCTTGGTGCTTCAAAGGGAATCCAGCTCATAGTCCCCCACCTCCTTCACTCTTCCCTCCACAGACTCCGCAGCCTCTGCATTTAAAAAGCCCTCTCCAGGAGGAGGAGCTGGGAACCTTTTAATCATTCATTGACCCAGCTGAACTGGCAGCTGGGGCCTGGCTCCTGCCTCTTGGAGCCACGCCTTGGTCTCCTTCAGTGCCCAGGGAAGCTGGGGCCTGGAGGGACCTCCAGGGAGGCTGTGCTTCCTGGAGCCAGGCTTCCCTTATCACCCTTCTTGAGCCCTGGTTGCTGCATGGGGTCTGGTTTGGGCTGTGCTCATGAGCAGTTCCTGGTGACCTGGTTCTTCACAAAGCCAGGCTGTAGCAGCATTTGCTGTCATGATTCGGCAAGGCAGCTTTATGCCACCCTAGCAATCTGCCTCAGCCAGGTATTAAAGGGAGAGTTCTCTTCCTTTCCCCTATGTGCTGAGCACAGGTACAAGGGAGCTGAGGGGAACGGGCTGCACAGCCCGGCACATTGCCTGTGACGTGGTTGGTGCTTCCTGACTGGACACAGCTGGGTCTGCAGACTAGCCCGTATTTCATTGGCCAAAGTCCCCCCACTACAGGGAGACAATAGCCGTTGGCATCTCCACTCACAATAGCAGCCCTGCACACAGCTGCAACCTGACTCTGCCTTTAAGACACTGCTTTTTCTGTGGGCATTGCCCTGCTGGTTCCTAGCTATTGCCAGGGTTTCCTTGAGGTTTCTCCTGATGCCATTCGTTCCTGTAGACACAGGTAGGATCTGCCTGGTTTGGGATTGCCTTTGCGTGCTCTCTCCCTCCTGCCTTCAGTTCTGGCCAGCTCCTCCAAGCCACAGTCTCTAGCTGCCCAGATCTGTTTTCTGAGTGATGTTTGTGCGCTCATGCCTCTCGTCTCCGTGGCACCGTTTCCACTCCCTGGTCCCTGTCTTTTGAGGGAAAGGTGTTGAGGTGGGCGTTGCATGTGATGGTCCAGCATTTCCATGGAGGTTGAGTCGAAGATCATTCACCATAGTGTGGTCTGTGGTGTGAAACAATTGGAAACGGCCCAGACATTTAGTAGCAAGGAATTGCCAGATCAATTGCCATGCACTGTGCAGTGGGATGTGCCCACTCAGTAGGGGCATCATAGCATTCAATTTGTGCTGATGTGGGAAGAGGTTCCTCTGGGTTTCAAGTCCACATGTGCATCAGTCACCCCGCCACCCTGTGTGGGCACTGTGCACCGTAGGAACCCTTGTTCCTGGACTTGAGATGAAGAAATGGAGGCTCACAACTATAGTTGCAGCAGCTCAGTAGTGTTTTGGCTAAGATTTGAATACAGGCCCATCTGCCGTTAGAGTTCGTGCTAAACATGGGAAAAGACAAAGTATGAAAAGAGCAGAGGGGGCTAGGCTGGAGCTCAGAGGTAGAGCACTTGCTTAGCATGTGTGAGGCACTGGGTTTCGATTCTCAGCACCACATATAAATAAAATAAAGGCACATTGACAACTAAAAAGTACATTTGAAAAAAAAAGCAGAGGGCATGTTGAGATGTGGATCATTTGTGAATGGCAGGCCACTCCCCACTTTCATTTCCTTCCTTTCACACTTCTGTATTCTGGGAGAGAAGGTGTCCTTATGGAAGGCCACAATAAACTCTATTTTAGCAAAGCTCAGGGCCGGACTTGTGCTTGTCCAGCAGCCCTCCATAGAAAGAGTGCTGAACCATCCATTCCTTCCCATTGGCCTAGTGCTGGTCCCTCTCTAAAGCTCCACTGCCCCTTGCACCCATGACCCTCCTTCACCTTCAGGATAGTTGGGAAGAAAGGGGGTCAGCAAGGAGGATGATCAGAAGGTGCCATGGTGAGGCGTCACCATCTAGCAGCAGTTGGGACTTCCCTCGGTTGCTCTGGCCTAGGGCCACAGGTCACTGACTTGGTACCTCTCTTCCACTGTGCAGGCCATTGAGAAGCTGGTGGCCCTTCTCAACACACTCGACAGGTGGATTGATGAGACCCCTCCGGTGGACCAGCCCTCTCGATTTGGGAACAAGGCCTACAGGACCTGGTATGCCAAGCTCGATGAGGTAAGGCTGCCACAGCACAGACGTGGGGTGGGCCGGTGGGAGGCTGGTTCTGGCACTGGAGGGAGAAGGGCCTACGTGTGTGGAGCAGGCATTTCAAGTTTTCGGACACATAAAAGTCACAGGGAATTTGTTAAAATGGCAATTCCATTTTCTCAAATTGCAAATGTGTTTACCGTATGTCCCAGACATCTTCTGGGAACTGCTACTGTGGTTACATGATCTCATAAACAAGCTTACTTTTTTACTTAATTATTTGTTTTTTGTGTGGTGCTAGGGATGGAACCCAGGGTCTCTCAATTGCTGAGTTAGTGCTCTACCACTGAGCTAAATACCCAGCCAGGAGGCTGCTTGTTAAGTTACTGTTGGTATTGGCAGCAGATAGGAAATATCCCAAGTACCCATCGAAATACTGGGCCACCCACACCATGGAGTACCATGCAGCTATAAAGAAGAATAAGGACACTGTGCAGGGAGCTCATTGGAAGGGAATCTGTGACTTAATGTCAAGTGAAGGAAGAGCCCGTGTAGTGATGCAGGTGGTGAGAAAGAGGAAATAAAGTACGTGTGTGTGTTGCTTGCATTTGCGTGAGGAGCACCCTGGACGGTGCACAGGAGGCTCTTCCAGCAAGGCTTCTTCTGAGGGTGGGGAGGGGTGGAGAGAGACCTGAGCAGCCCATCTAAAGTGTTTGCTTGGTATTGGGGATTGCACCTGCGGCGCTTTGTCCCTGAGCCCTTTCCCCAGCCCTTTTTTAATTTTTTGAGAAATGGCCTTGCTAAGTTGCAGTTCTCCTTCCTCAGCCTCCCCAGCCGCTGGGATTACAGATATGCGCCACTGCACCTGGCCAGCCAGATGGATCATGACCTATGTTCTTACCATTACACTCATCACCATGTCAAACTGCAGAGTATTTGGGCTCTCCATCAGGGAGAGTAATGCTGCTTGGGACATTCTTTTGTGTTTCTTTGGCATATTTATGACACAGGCTCTTGCTGCTCTGGAGTGTGAAGGATGTTGACTATGGGGACAGTAGCCTTGGCCTCCCAGAGTCCTTCTGGGCTCCCAGTGAGTTACCAGAAGGAGAGTAGATTCTCCGTCCTGGCCTCAGACCCCTGTGCCCAGGGGGAAGGTCAGTAGGTGATAGGTGACCTCAGGGTATTCTTTCTGCTGTGAAAAGTAAGTGTCCCTCCTTCTGAGGCACTCGGATCAGGGCACAGGGCCATCCTACATGGCAGCCTGGGCCCCAGCCAGGTGCTGCCCCACATACTACCTGACCTGCTGCCCTCTCTTTGTGTCTCTTGTGCTATCAGGAAGCAGAAAACTTGGTATCCACAGTTGTGCCCCCTCAGCTGGCCGCAGCCGTGCCTGAAGTGGCTGTCTACCTGAAGGAGTCTGTGGGGAACTCCACGCGCATCGACTACGGCACAGGTATCTGCTGCTTGTGGGGTCTGTGTGGGTTTGGCCTCGCAGCTTTCTTCTTGCTGGGGATTGTTTCATGACCCTCCAAGCTGGCAGCAGTTCCCCCAGCCCTCACAGCCTACTGGGGCCTGCTTGGGTGCCCTTGTTTTGGGGAGGTGTGTGTGGTTAGCCTAATGCTGCAGCTCTGGATTGGGCCACCAGGGGGAGCCAATGCCACATGCATGGTGGCTACTCAGAGCTGATTTCTGGTTTTGTAAAGATAGTCTCTGTGAGCTCGGTATCATCACTCGAATAATAATTGATTGAGCACTTACTATACCTCAAGGCAACTGCTTACAGAAGCTTTGTCAGATGAAAGAGCCTCTGTGCCCCTAGCAGCATCTGGCCCCACTCCCTGGTGCCTCTTGCCTCCTACCCGTGTTCTCATTTGTTACTATCTCCCCAGTACCTGACGTGGACAATGACTACAAAAATAGTAGGTGCTCAGTAAATTGGGTAGGCATGCTGAATGAGTAAAACCATAAAATAAAATGTACAATCCCCCCCCCTTTTTTTTTTTGGTACTGGGGATTGAACTCAGGGGCACTTGACCACTGAGCCTCATCCTCAGCCCTATTTTGTATTTTATTTAGAGACAGGGTCTCACTGAGTTGCTTAGTGCCTTGCCATTGCTGAGGCTTGCTTTGAATTTGCAATCCTCCTGTTTCAGCCTCTCCAGTGGCTGGGATGACAGGCATGAGCCACCGTGCCCAGCAGGTACGTGTCTTTTTAAGAAGCTAATAGCCTGGCTAGGTATAGTGACTCACGCCTGTCATCCCAGCCACTTGGGAGGCTGAGGCAGGAGGTTTGCAAGTTTGAGGCCAGCCTCAGCAATTTAGCAAGGCTGTAAGCAACTTAGCAAAACACTTTTCAAAGTAGAAAACAAAAAGGGCTGGGGTTATGGCTCACTGGTGAGGTTTCCCTTAGTTCAATCCTTGTATCAAAAAAGACAAAAAACAAAAACTAGCCTGGGCCTTTGGGGAACTCTTATGGATGTTTTGGAAAGGCCCAGGTCCTCCTGGGTAGGAGAGAGGGCTTGTTACCTCCTCGCTGGCCTCTAGCAGGTCAGGAGCAGCCCGGACTTTCTCCCGGAAGACTGTCCACTTGGCTGTTTCTTCTCCCCTAGGGCACGAGGCGGCCTTTGCTGCCTTCCTCTGCTGTCTCTGCAAGATCGGGGTGCTCCGGGTGGACGACCAGATAGCTATTGTCTTCAAGGTGTTCAATCGGTAAGGGGGAACAGGGGCAGGAGAGGCGCTGCTGGGGTTGGGAGCCAAGGGGGTCTCTTGTCCTGGGGTGGGGTGCCGGAGGGTCTTTAGTGCCTACAACCCTTGTCCTGTCCTAACTGAGCCCTGGCTGTGGGCGTCCACAACTCCTTGTTCACCTGGTTGTGGCCTCAAATGAAGGCCAGGGAAGGAAGTGTCGTGAGCTATGCTCCTGGTGCTGGGCCTGTGAGGCACCGTCCTGAGTCCTGCTCAGCTCACAGAGTCCCGTGACAGCCCTTTGAAGTGCAGGCGTCCCCTTCCTTTCACAGAGAAGGAGACGGTCTCCACTGAGATGCCTCAGCCCCTGAAGCCAGGCAGCCCACTGGGCAGTGCCTTGTGCACAGAGCCTCTGCTCCTGGGTGCGTTCCGCCATGCCAGTGCACAGGCCCACAGGCGGTGCGGCCTGCGGAAGCCCCATTCTGACAAAATGGGAGGTTGGAGCTGAGAGGACCAAGGAGATGATCTCTTAGACTCCCGCCAACCTCTCAACAGCACCTGGAGGTTGGAGAAGTGGAGGCTCTTGCCTGAGGTCTCACTTGCTGTAGTTGATGGCAACAAAATCCAGTTTCCTAGTCGGTGTTTTGTCCTTTTTCCTGCAGAAAGAAGACTTGAGTGGGGGGACAGAGTGACGTGGTTTGGAGGTGCTGGCTGGGCCTCCCGTCTTTGTCCAGCTACGCCCTTCTGTGGTTCTTGGCTGCCTTCTTCTGGAGGCAGGGGCTGAGGGGTGGAGACTGTACTCACTTTTCACCCCCTTTTCCCATGCAGGTACCTGGAGGTTATGAGGAAGCTCCAGAAAACATACCGGATGGAACCGGCTGGCAGCCAGGGTGTGTGGGGCCTGGATGATTTCCAGTTTCTGCCCTTCATCTGGGGCAGTTCACAGCTGATAGGTAACGGAGGGGGCACCCATCCTTTTGCCTGGACCCTGGGTGCCTTCCGTGTGCCCCTCCTCCCTTCCCTTCTTCCTGCCCAGGGCAGACAGTGACAGCTTGTAAAGCCGGGCATTAGACCCGCTATTGATGAAGACTGTTTGCTGTCGACCTTCTGCTGTGAGCCCGCGTGGCTGGCCGGGGGAGGTGGAGGCCGAGTGCCACCAAGATAATGGAAAGTGACATGGGCTGGAGCAAGGATGCATAATGGACTGTGTGAAATGCACCTTGCTCCTGGCAGCAACTGCGGGATTTTATGTTGAAAACGAGGGGCTCTTTCGATTTGATGACCAACGTCATCCACTTATTATCAAGCTGTGTGCTGGGGCCCATCAGGGAACTGCTGCCATGCTGGGGTGTAGGCTGCTTCCTGTGGGGCTTGGACAGGCCTGCTCTGTGATGCCCCACTGTGAAACTTCTCCAGACGTGGTCAGTCGCTCAGGATCCACCAGTGGGCTGGGGGTGTGTGTCATAGTCTCTATTATTTTTTTATTTTTTTTAGTACTGGGATTGAACCCAGGGCACGTAACCACTGAGCCACACCCCCAGCCCTTTTTATATTTTATTTTGAGATGGCTTACTGAGTTGCTGAGGCTGACTTTGAACTTATAATCCTCCTGCCTCAGCCTCCCAAGCCACTGGGATTATAGGCGTGCACCACTGGGGTTCATCTGCACTCGGTTCATCTCTATTTTATAATGTAGGCTGAACTGCCTACAAGGTGATACTTGGGTGCCTGTTCGTAGAGGACCCCTCTCTGTGTGAGGTGCTGCCCTCAGTGCCTAGGTAGAGGTTACTCCCTGACCCCACAATCTTCTCAGTGACCCAATGGAGGGTCACCCAGTGAAGGGTCTTTGCCCGCATAAGGCCAGGCGTGGTGCTGAGTGCTGTGTGGTGATTTTTGTCATGTGGTCCTCAACATCCCGAGGGGCCACTGTTCTCATCTTCACCGCCCAGGTGAGGAAACAGGGCTGACCTCCTTCATCCAGGGTCACAGCTAGAGAGAGACAGCCATCTGAGTGCCTGAGAACACAGTCAGGTCACTTCATGGTGGACACAGTTTGAGAAGCGCGTTTTCAGGTGGTCTCATTGTGCCAGCATCCTGTGCTTCCTGCGCCGCCTGGGACAGCTGAGCCGTACTTAGCTGTCTCCTGCAACAGGCCGGTGGCCATAAAGATGAGGCGTTCCAGGGGCTGGGGATGGGGCTCAAGTGGTAGTGCGCTCATTTGGCATGCGCGAGGCACTGGGTTCCATCCTCAGCACCACATAAAAACAGATATTGTGTCCACCTAAAGTTTAAAATATATATATATATATATATATATATATATATATATATATATATATATAAATAATATATAAAGAGGTGTTCCAAAACAGTTTTATGGTACTTTTTTGTACATAAGAGTATACTCTTAAAATAATGATAAAAAGTATAGTATAGTAAAAACATAAAGCAGTAGCAGTCGTTTATCATCATGATCAGGTGTTATGTATAGTACCTAAGTGTGAGTGTTGTTTTCTGTGACTGGTAAGGCAGCAGGTTTGTTGCACCAGCATCACCATGACCTTGAGAGTGACAGGTTCTGCTCCATACTGTGGCATCATGATGGCTGCATCACTAGCTGATGGGAGTGTTTGAGTTCCATTACACACACACGCGCACACACACACACACACATTCTCTCTCTCTCTCTCTCTCTCTCTCTCTCTCTCCCTCCCCCTCTCCCTCCCCCACCCCGTTTCTGTCTCAGTGCTGGGGTTTGAACCCAGTACACCATGCCTGCTGCCACATGCAGCACCCCAGCCCCTCCATGATCATCTTGCAGGAGGATTGTTCCTGGGCATGGTCCCTCATTGACTGAGCATCACCATGTGATGCACAACTGGACACACAGAGAAGGCCATTTATTGCTCTTGCGAGGTCAAGTGTTGAGGACATTGCAGGCAAAACTGGCCCTGGAGAGTGCTGGGCTGGGGAGCCCAAGTGGCTTGAGGGCCTGTTCTGACCTCCAGGGCTCTGCTCTTCCCAGACCACCCGTACCTGGAGCCCAGGCACTTTGTGGACGAGAAGGCTGTGAACGAGAACCACAAGGACTATATGTTCCTGGAGTGTATCCTGTTTATCACTGAGGTGAGAGGAACGGGCAGGAGGGAAACAGCCTCCAGCTTAGGAGAACCAGGGCTGATGGCTTTGGGATGGCTCAGAGCAGCCCAGGGTGGGCTACCAAAGGTGGCAGGGGTGGCACTAAAAGTGGGCATTGAAAGAGAAAGTCCGTTCTGCCTTTCCTGAAGGGGCTAACCAGCCTTCTGGACACTGCAGGACTCTTGATCTAAGACTCAATTACTAGCTAGACTTGGCGACCTGTGCAGTGGGTCTGAAGGGGTGGTGGGCATTGTGGGGGGAGGGCCAGCATCTTCTAGGTGGGGTCTCCAAAGTCTGCAGAGCCATTGTAGGAATGGAGGACTAGAGTGACCTGGAGGGGACAGCTTTTCACCTAAAGGGACATATCTTAGTGCCTGAGGACATGCGCCTGAGTGAACTGTTAGAAGTGAAAATGAGCAGCCTGTGGTGGCAGTCGCTGGGCCCAACCCACCTGGCAAGGGCTCTGACTGCAAGCTCTTGTCTCCCTAGGTGGGAACCCCCATGGGTGGTGGGGTTCTACGGAATCCCTAGGCCTCGCCTTAGCTTTTTGAACCAGAACCTCAGGGGACAAGCACCAAGAGCTGTATTTGGACACCTGACTGCAAGGAAATCCTGGGGCCCAGGGCTCTTAGGGCCTTGCTTCCAGGAGGTGTGGAGACTCCATGTCTCTACCCTGTGCCTGCAACCCCCCATCCCTGAATTTGCAAAGGGTGCCCTAACTCTGCTGTCTAGAGGTGGCTCTTATCTCTTCCCTAAAGCCACATGCTTGTCTGCCCCCTGGTGCCTGTGCACTCCCACCCCAGGGGGCTGCCTCCTTGGCAGGGAAAAACATGGTTAGCAGCCTAGAGTTCACCCCCGCTCCTGGTCAACATTCGGCTCAGGCTTCTGCCAAACTCCAGAGGCCAAAGGGGAATGACACATTTTTTCCAAGTCAGCAAATGGAGCTGGGACTGATGGCTGGATGGCTACTGCTTTGCTTTTGGAGATCTGCTGCCTTCAGCAGTGTAGTTGGCCCAAGGTCGGAAGGACTCAGCAGCCTGGCTGTCTGCCTTGAAAGCCGATCATGCACTGCTTTCTTGGGAGTGCAGTGTGGGGGTCTGCAGAGCCCTGGGAGGCTCTGGGATGAGAAGAAGAGCAGGTGGGAAGCTGGGGGTGCAGATCAACCCCCCCTGGCCTTGAGGCCCAAAGGCTAAGCTGTCTGGTTCCCTCTGGTGGCTGTGCCATGCTCCTAGATCCCTGTCAGTAATTCTGAGAAGGAGGAATGTCGTGGGAGCTTCAGGGACTATGAGAATTGAGTCCATGCTAAAACTTTGCAATTTTTGTTTGTTTAGTTGGTTATGGTGGTATAAAAACCCCAAAACCTTTCTTGAACTGTAGCCAGTAGGTGGCGCTAAAGGCACACTGAACTCTGGGTGAATTTGGTAATATTTAATTGAGGGAAATGTGGGAGCTGGGGGCAGTTTGGGGCTGTTTTGCACCTTCTCTGCAAGGGCTGGTTTTCAGGGGGTCGAGACTCACTGAAATACATGGTGTTAAGCTGTGGATTCTGGGGAACGTGTGCCTCAGAACCTGCTGGGTAGCCTCACACTTGTATTTAATTCTACTTCAGAGCCCTCTTGCACTTTAGTGTGGTGGGTGGGTGAGTGGCCTGGTTTGGTGCACCCAGACTCGGGTTCAGGAGCCTGGGGGTTTATGTGGAGGCCCTGTGCTCTTTGCTGAGAAAGGGGGCGATGTTATTTTGGAGACCTGGAAATTCCTAAGGTTTGATGCAGCTAGGAGGTTAAACCAAACACCAAGAAGTTGGGAATCTTGGAATTGGGCTGCTCTTCCTGAGTCTTCTGCTGCCCTAGTACCCCTGGAATGCGTCCCCAGTGAAGGACCCTGTGCTGGAGTTTTTCTTCTGCTTTGGGAAATGAAGCTCTGGCGCCTTTAAGAGCCCAGGGCAGGCAGGAAAAGAATTTCAGTTTCAATCTGGCTTCTAAATTTGGAGTTTTGGGAAGGGAGGGATCAGATTTCAGCTGGAAGGGAAGGAGCTGACAGGAAGGCGCTGTGCAGAGCCTCCCCCACCCCCTGCCCATCCCCCTCAGTTACTGACAGAGGAACCATTTACAAAAGGCCGATTCTCTGGGGAGTGGAGAGGCAGGAACGCAGCGTCTGTGAGTAATTTCCTGCTCAATATGGCTGCTCTGACTCACACGATTCCCCTGGGGTCACTGCGGGACTGCAGCCTGCTTGCTCGTTCTCTCGCGCTCTTCTCCCTTTGTGGCTAGAATGAGCTAATTTTTTTCGTCGCCTTGCCCCCAATTTCTTTTTTCTTCCTCATCTGTTTTCCTTTCCCAGAGTTGCAGTCTCCTTCTGAAGGACTTAGGCAGACCTGGGGGCTCTGGAGGCCTGGGGACATCTGCCTTTCCATACAGCCCAGCCTCACTCTGGCTCTGCCACGAGGCCACAGAGGCCTTTGGGAGATGCAGCCCATGCCCCTGCTGGGCAAGGCCCGCCTTCCCTGCGTCCATCTGCATGCCTTTGCCTTGCAGAGACCAGGGTGCCTCCCGGGCAGTTTGCTCACAGGGCCTGGGAGTAGGCAGGCTGGGCCAGCGCCTGCAGAGAACCCGGAGAAGGGGCATCTGGGAAAGGCTTGGGTGGCATCTTGGCAAGTGGGACAGTTGGAATAAAGCTGTGCAAAGGGGCCCTGTCAGCTGGGGTGCACTGATGCTATGAGGTGCAGGGAAGGGCCAGGAAGAGCCTCTGGGGACCAGGGCACAGATGGACTCTCTGAGTTGGCCTCCCTGGAGAAGTGAGGGGCCTGCCCAGTGGGTCCTCAGTTGGGGGTGCCACTCTGTGCTCCTGAGGGCTTTGTGCCCCACCACCCAGAGGGAACTTAGGGCTTCTCCATTCTGCTTGGAACATGGAACAGTCCCCCACTCTCAAGCCTCCATGCACAGCTTCATCTGGAACTTTCCACCCACTCAGAGTCCAAGGCTCCTTCCTTGCCAGACTCAAGCCTCTTTGCTTTGCAGTCTGTCTCTGCAGTCTGGGGCCCCAGTGCTGAGTCCTGTTCCCCAGCATAGTGCTGCCTACAGGCTGGGGAGGGAGCTGGGATGGTGTTGTAAGCCTCATGCTGTGGAGTGCAGAATAGCTCCAGACACCACACACACACACACACACACACACACACACACACACACACTTCCCTCTCCCAAGTTGTGAATGTTCTTCCTTCCTGGAGGGTCAGACTTCTGGGCTAAAGGATAGACTGTGTCCCCTGCCAGTCTTGCTGTTGTGGTTGCCATCCCTTCCTCCCTCCTGCCAGCCAGGCTGTCTTTCCTGAATCTGCTGCTTGTGCCCCTGCCTCCTGTGCACCCCACATTCCTTCCCTCCCTTGTCTGCCATGCAGGGGACAGTGGATGCCTATGTTTGGCCAGACCCACCACAGCCCTCCTGCAGCCCCTTTCCTCTGCCCCGCTAGCTCTGCCTGGCAGGTGGGGACCAAGTATGCTGCAGGGAATGGGGGTGTCTAAGCTGCTGCTGCTGTTATCTGAATGGGAATGAGTCCACTGCTGGAGAGGCACTCTGTGGCTTGAGGGAGCTGGTAGGAGCTGTACCAGGATCTGTGTGGCCATGACATTTTCTGTGGGTGCAGGATGTGGCAGGTGATAGAAACCCAGCCCTTATTTTTGCTGCAGGAAGAGTGATAACTGGGGGTACAGGCAAGTGCAGTTGTATTTTTCCAGTGGGCCTCAGAGGCCAAGGGGACCCCTGCTTCTGGCACTTGCATGCATGTGTGCCCTCAGAATATGCTGTGGCCTGGCCCTGGTGTGTACGTGTGAAAGAAAGAGCACAGGCCGCAGGGGACAGGGCCAGCCTCCGGGTGACTTTCTTTTAGCTGGTGGTCTTCTTTTCCAGATGAAGACCGGCCCGTTTGCAGAGCACTCCAACCAGCTGTGGAACATCAGCGCCGTCCCCTCCTGGTCCAAGGTGAACCAGGGTCTCATCCGCATGTATAAGGCTGAGGTGAGTGGCTGCCGCCATCCCCCTGCTACCGTGCTGTTTGTTCCTGGGGCTGGGGACCAAGCGGGTGGGGGCCAGGGCTGCTGCGCCCACCCCCATTGTTCTGCTCCAACTCTTAGCCTGTGACACCTGGAACCTCAGAGTCCCCATCTGGTGTGTGGGCAGTCAGAAAGGCACTGGGCTGAGTCCCGTCTGCCCAGTGAGCCCAGAGGACCCTCAGGCAGCCTGAATGTCTGTCCCTGTGGTGACAGGAAACAAGGCATTCTTGGGAAGGGGCTCCTCCAGAGGCCCTTTCGGAAGCCCTGTGTGTGGCTGCCGAGTGGGTGGGGATCTGCAGGGAGGCTGGGAACTGGCATTTTAATGACCAGTGGCAGGTACTGTCCCTACTCTCAAACCTGTGGCTGGGAGGGGCCTCGGGTGCTAGAGCTCCCCCTGCTGGGGGGTGCTGCCCCTCTCTTGGTGCCTCCTGCCCACAGCTCCTTGGCACCACCCTCCCAGCCTGGAGAGAGCCGATGTCTTTTCATCCTGCTCCTTCCACTAGCCCTCCCATGTCTTGGGCACACTAATGCAGAAGCTGCTTGACCTTGGCCAAGGAAGACCTGGACCTGTAGTCCCTCACCTGAAGCCATGGGACCCCAAAGTACCTTTGGTGGTTGTCCTGTGGCTGCCCGTGTCTTGACTCCTGGTCAGTCTTCCTTCCCTCCTGTGAGGGGGTGCTCAGAGCTTTCTCTGTCTATGAGTGGCGGCAGGACCAGGGAGGGGTTGAGAGGGTAGCGTGATTTAGTAGCACAGATGCTTCCAGCTGGCCTGTCTCCTTGCGCTTGGCCTGAAGGGGTTAATGGCGAGCTGCTAGAGCTGACCAGACCTCTCCTTCCGCCCCTCCCCCTGGATCCCCTTCCTCTGGGCTTCACATCCTGTGTCTGGGTTCCAGCCCACATACCTCTCTAATCTGAGAGGCAGTTGCTGGGGCTGCCCAGGCTCCTTCCGGCCTGAGTACACCCGGGTCAGTATCCTCTGTCCCAGCTCTGTCCTTTCTGACAGCTCTGCTGGGAACTTGAGCACAGTGCTGGCCCTCTCCACCCCTGGGGACTGTCTCAGCAGTGGTGGTAGGGGTGCCTGCCCCACTCGTGTGTCAAGACAGTGCTGTAGCTGCCTTCTTTCCCTGTTTGGGACCTTGGCCCAGGGTCCCCGAGGCAGGCCAGAGACAGTGCAGGCTGTCAGCAGGACAGTTGAAGGGTAAAGGTGGCCGGCATTTCTATGGTTGTTGAACACAAGGAGGACACTGCTGAAAATGGCCACCAACTCAGGACGAGTCACGGGAGCAGCAATAGGTGACAAGACACATCTACCGGGCTGCCTGCTCTGGGAGCTGGGATTGCCCCTGCCCTGGGTGCTGCCAGGTGACTCCTCTGAGGGGTAGAGCCCAGGCTTTATAGTGTCCCCCCCTCACTTCTGAGTTGGCAGCAAGCAACCCTTACCTATGGTCCCCAAGGGCCCAGGGAACTTTGTCAGCCCAGTTCTCATATGGCAGTGGGGACCTTTGAGACCCACCACTTTTGAAGTCCAGAAGGAGGTTAGCAGGACCAGGGCCACGAGCCACAGTTGGCTGCTGGAGGGAAGTGGCCTCCTGAGCAGCCACAGAGCCTGCCCAGGCCTGGTGCTGGTGCTCAGGATTCGGAGGACCTGCCTGGCCTGCCTTCCCGGGGCTTTGCGCGGTAGTGCCTGTCTCTTCTGAGGTCGTCACTGTGTCTGAGGAGACGCCCCCTCTACTTGAATTGCTGGGACCTTCAAGGGCCTGGTGTTGGGAGCCCTGTGAGGGACAAGTTGAGGCAGCTCTCTGTCTAGGTGCACGGCAGGGCTGCCTGGTGTGCCTAGAAAAGGGTTTGCTGGAGGCTCCCTGCCCGGGAGCCTTGACTTCTTCCCAGTAGCCTCTGGCCTCTGCTCTGCCCTGGCCTCTCCTGTGGGTTCTCACATGAGAGCTGGAGGCAGGTTGACCTTTGACCTTTTCTGGCATTTCAGGGCCTGCTCTCCATATTCCCACCACTTGCAGATGATCAAAGCATAATGGTAGCTGCTTTGTCCCTGGTTTGGATCTGCTGCTCCTCCAGGAACCACACCAGGGGCCTAGCTGTGGCTTGGGACCCTGCTCACCTGAGCCTTGTGTCCCTCTCCTTTCCTCTGACTTGTGGACCCCCCAACCCAACCCACCCCCCCATTTCTGCAGCTGGTTTCTGAGGTGAGGGAAGTTGGTCCAGTCCCAGCACCCATTGTCCCTCTGCATTAGCTTGAGGTCAAAACCATAGCCAGAGCGAAGCTCTCACCCGCTCTGAGGCCGTAAGTCTTGTTCTAGCCCAGCCGTGAGGCACCTAGCATACTGCGTGTTTCCGTGGCCAAAGGTGTGGGCGGAGACCCTGACCAGCCTGGCAGACCCTGCCTGCCTGTCTGGAGTTGCTGCCCTGAGACTTGAGCTGGACTGTGGGCACAGGAGGCCAGTGCAGGGCTGTGGCCAAGGCTTGGGCTGCCTGTGCACTAAGCCAGCCTCTGGGGCAGGTCAACCTCTGTGAAGGGGCTGGGCTAGGCGGGTTCAGGGTGTCAGCGTCCAATGTTCTTGCCCCTGTACCCACACAGGGCTGCAGGGAACTGCTTTGGGTGTCAGCTGGTTCTCATTGTCTCACTCTGAAGTGCCAAGATGCCTTTTTTCAGTCCAGAGAACCTAAAAGTGGAAAAAATGGGCCCTAGCTGCTCTGTAAGCTTATGTTCAGACGTTCTCGTACCTCTACGGCCAGGACCTGTGCTGGGCTGGGAGGTCCCATGATTAGGAAGGTCCTTTTTGTCTCATATCCAGCTTTCCCTCTGGACCAAGTGACGTCTCTTGGCTTCCACTCTGGGGCCAGTCTGGCTCCTCCTCTCCCTCTCCCTCCCTCCCCCCTCCCCTCTCCCCTTGCTCTCATGATAGGGAACAGGAGAGTATCTGTCACCCTTCCTTGAAGGCCCTGCTCTGACTTGGCCATTTCCTAGGTCCTGTTGGGACACCGGAAGCAGCTTGTCCCAGCCTCCTTGGCTGTCCAAGCTCCCCGGAGACCTGAGTGGCCCATCTTGGCCTGCCGGGTGCTGTGTGGCCTTACCTTTCCGCTCTCTCTTTTCCTCACAGTGCCTGGAGAAGTTCCCTGTGATCCAGCACTTCAAGTTCGGAAGCCTGCTGCCCATTCATCCTGTCACATCTGGCTAGGAGGGGCCAAGCCACCAGCACCATCCAGGCCGGGGTTCCTGTGCCCTCCCTGACCCTGGCACGCCTCCTCCTGCCCCTCCCTCTGTTCTTCTGTTTGATGAGAGGCTGTTGACTGGGTGGGTGGGTAAGTGGGGACTTGAGGAGGGCTCAGATCCCAAAGCTGAAGGACCCAAGTTGGGAGAAGTGACCAAAGTGTGGCCAGTTTCCTGACCTCCCCTGTGGTGGATGGGCAAGAAAAAGGGACAGGATCTGTTCCCCACTCCTGCTCCCTGCCCCTCTCCTGCTTTACCTGTCCAGTCCCACTCGGAGGCAGGGGCTGAGGAGACACTGTTTCCATTGCTGTCTGGTCCAGTACTTGGTGAGGCCTTTCTAGGGGTTAGGGTGGCTGCCCCACGCAGGGGTGGGTCACTCCTAAGCCATGTAGTGAGGGCATATGGGCTGGAGGCTGAGGCTGGCAGGCAGCCATGGGGTGAGCAGGGTGGGTGTTGGAGAGGCCTTGACTGTTCTAGCCAGTGACCTTCCAGACTCCTCAGGTGGCCCCAGGGCTAGAGTGCACCTTTACCCAGAGCTCCGTCCTGGCTTTCTGTGCTCCGGCCCCTGACTTTGCCAGATTTACTGTCCATAGCTGCATACCTCCACCCCCCACCCACCCCCACCCCGGGGCTGGCCCAGCTATGGAAGCTGCCCTTTGGGTAGGCCCTGGACACCCGGGAGAGCCGTCTCATTGGGTGGCCTGTCTTCCCAGAACTCTCCCCAGCAAGGAGCGGTGACTGGTTGGCGGGGCGGGAGGCCTCGCTGTTGGGTCTGTGGAGAACCTGGATTCATTCCTCCAGCCTGTCTAGGGCCCGGCTGCCTCTGCCCCCTCCTCACTGCACAGCTTCCCCCGAGCCCTGGGCTTCTGCCCTGCTCCTCTAGCAGGTTGAGTGGCCAGTGTGGGAGGCTGGAGAGGCTGCAGCCACACACTCCTCGTCCTCCCGCCCCCTCACGGGATGAGGTAAGCAACGGCCCCCAGGCCCAGGCACTGACTGGAGCATGGGAAGGGCTGCCTGGCAGGCCCCCAAGGGTGGGGGTGCTGACAGCAGCTGGCCACGTCTCTCCTGGGGCTGTTCCTGGGCTGACTCTTGCAGGCTTCCCTGCCCAGCCAGGCCTGCCCTTCTCCACAGCCCCCTCCCTGGTGTAGTCTACAGAACCTTCAGGGAGGGGGCACTGAGAAGCACAACCGAAGGCTTGAACCAGGACCAGCCAATGGTCTGGGCAGAGGCTGGGACAGGATTTTGAGAGTCACAGATGAAGTTTCCCAGGAGAGGCCCGGGGCCTGCCTCCCTCCCAGGGTTAGATCACCACCCTCCTGGTTCCCATGTGCCCCCCTGGGCCTGTAGCTCCTGCTCTTTTGTTGCTGTTTGGATTAAAGCCTCTGTTTTGCACCTGTTGCCTGTGTGAGGCCCATCTTTTCCTGCCACCTTTCTGCATGACTGTCCCATCAGGTCCTTTCCTGTGGGCCCCTGTGTCTGGGGCTTGAGGGATTTCAGTTTGGGTTGATTTCCCTGGCAGTGCAACACACGGAATTCAGGCTCTGGAGCAGAAACCAGGATTCAAATCCTGCCATCCCTACCCCCAGTGACAAGGTTGTGGGTAGATGACCAAATCTCTCTCAATCCCAGCTTCCTCATCTGTAAAGTAGCCATTGGATGTGAAGTCCTCAGCCCAGGTCTAGCACAGAGCAAACGCTTGTGGTCACGGCTGCTGGTTGTGGTGCTGTTTGGTCCTCTGGTGGAACTTGGTCTCATGCCTGCAAAACATGAGCTCTGCCACTGAGCTGTGCCCAGCCTGCTGTGGCTGTTGATGAAGCAGCCCCTCTAGGCATGGCACTGGGACACACTCTGCAGTTCTTAAGGGGGTGGCCTTCCTCCTCCTCCTCCTCCTCCTCCTCCCCCCTCCCCCCCCCCCCCCGTTCCTGTAGTGCTGGAGTGGTGAACAGTCTTAGCTGCTTTCCCCAAGCCCTGGAGGCCTCAGCACTGGGTCACCTGTACCTCCTTTAAGGGGTTCCTTTAAGCACATGTGAGGCCAAACCTGAGGCCTGCTGCTGGTGATGGGACAAGGAAACCCAGGACAGTTGACTTCTTTCTGAGCTTGTCATTTCATAGGTGGTGGCTGTGTGTTCATGGCAGCCTTGGATCCAAAAGCAGTGATGCTGGTGGGGGAGTGTGTTGTAAAGAAAGCAGCAGCAACAGCGGGAAGGTGGGGTGGAGAGGTTTCTTGAACTAGAGGAAGCCTCAGCCGAGAGCAGCTGCAGGGGAAGTCCACAGTGCTGCCAGGGACCAGGGCCGCCTCCCAGCCTGGGGACTTGGAGTTCAATCTGGGTTTTGTGCCTGAGAAGGGCCTGCGGTGAGGTGGGAGGGGAGCAGGACCTGTCTGGGAGGCTGCAGCTGAGGTCAGGCACAGAATGGTGGCCAGGGAGAGGGTACAGGGTGGGCCGAGCAGTGGTCCAGATCAGGTTTTGGGAGGTGTGGGAGGAGAGCCCACCTCTTGGCCTGTGCAGCTTGCACCACTCCTGCTGAGCCAGAGGGAGAGGGTTCGTGCTGGTGCTGGGCACACCTCTTCCCCTGGGAGGACCAGAGCGGCCACTAGGGTGCTGGTCTAGCCCTTGGCTGGGCAGGGTGGGCCGCCCAAGAAGATCGGAGGTGGGGCAGTGTGGCAAGGATGCAGCCACCAGACCCCATGATGAGGGTGAGGAGGTGGGGGAGGGAGAAGGGCAGCTGGGGCAGGGTCCTGCTAAGGCTGTTTCCAAGGGAAGCTGGGAATGGGTGGAGGGAGCCTCATGATGCTTCTGGACACACCAGTGTTTTAGAAGACCCCTGAGATCTGCTCACTCGAGGGCCCCCTGAGGGCCCTCCGCCAAGCCCACCCCCCTGAAGGAATCTTGATTCCCAGGCCAGCTTTTAACTGCATACCTGCCCCTCTTTTCAGGGTCCTGGAGGAACAGAGGCCTGAGCGCAGGTGGGACTGGAGGTCTGGGGACGGCTTTGGGAGGGCACGCTGCTTCCTGAGGTGCGCAGGGGAGGGTCTAGGGGGTGGGACAAGGGCCCAGGTGCAGGCAAGAGGGGAGGTGAGAGAGCTGGTCCTTGAGATGCTGAGGCAGCCAGGCTAGTGCTGCTGTCCTTCTGTCACGGGAAGCATGGTGGTGGGAGCCATGCTGGTGGGTTGTGCCAGGGTCACCTGCATGGAAAGGTGAGGCAGTGCCATCGGCTCCCGCCAGGCGAGCAGGGGCAGTGGAGTTGTGAGGATGGCAGGGGGAAGCACCTCAGGCCTAGGGGGCAGGACATGGAGCCTCCCACTACAGGTGGCTGCTTGCTCACCCTTGAGGGCCAGTGGGTCCCAAGGAAGCTCTCGGAGTGCAGGGTGGGCTCTGCCCATCACCCTAGGCCAAAGAGATCCCAGGAACAAGGGGGGCTTGCAGGCTGTGCCCCTCTTGCCTCTGCATGCAGAAGTCAGGGAAAGAGACCACAGTACACACCTGCAGAATTGGTCAGAAGGGACACAGGGTTGGGGGCTTGGAGCCCAAGACGGGTCCCAGTCAGGTGTTGCATTTTTCCTAAATCCAGCAAGTGTGAAGTACACGTTAATAAAAAGGCTCTTGGGAACGTGGAAATGTCCCACTGCTCCCTGGGAGTGCAGGGCCCTCTTCTGTCCATCTCCATCTGCCTTCAAGAAACTTGAGCTTAGTGGGGAAATAGCGTGGACCAGCCAGGGAGGGAGGCAGCCAGTGATTCAGGCGCTGGACTTAGGGACTGTGCCCAGGAAGGCTGTGTGGGAGGAGTGGGCCCTGGATGGTGGACATAGGCCCAGGACGGCTGGTGAGGCCACTGTGGCAGCAGTGTGGAGGAGTGGGTGGCAGGAGGTGGCAGCAGAGATGTGTGGGGTCGTGCAGGGTATTGAGGCCAGCCTGGGGCCCTTGCTGTGGACTCCTATAGCAGTCTGCATGTTGCCTTGACCCTCAACCCAAGTGCATTTAATTCTCTGCAAAAAGTACGTATTTATGTGAAGCTTCTCTGCTCAGTGAGCCGCAGGAGGGCAGGGATGCGCCAGCCCACCCAGTGCTGGGGATCCCAGGGCCCAGCAGACATTGGCACACAGCAGGCACACAGTCAGTGTGATGCAGTGAGTCCAGGGCATCATCGGGCTGGGAAGGCCAGGGGACAGGCTCATGTGCATGGGCGTGGTTGGGGAGCTGGGAACTCAGGTGGCCACTGTGTGCTGGGTTAGTAATGCTGTTAGCGATGGCGCTGGTGCCCAGGCCCAAGTCAGAGAAGTCGAAGACCCTGAGCCAGGAGAGGGACGTGGAGGTAGGAATTTGGTATGGAGGAAGAGGAGGAGCTCCCGGTGACACCGGCCCATTGCCGTCTCTGGGAGAGCACAGAAAGGAGCAGTCTGTGAGGGAAGGTGCTGAGCTCCGCAGGGAGGGCTGGGCTAGATAGCTCTGCTGGGCAGAACGTGGGGCCTGACCACAGAGGCTGGCAGAGCCACCCAGGCCCCCATATGGGGGCGCAGAGCCAGGATCTTCCCCCTGGACCGGCCAGGGCTCCAGCCTTAGGCTCCCTGCCCTCCCCTGCTCTCTGTCCCTGTCGCACTGGCCTTCTCTGCATTCCTCAAACTCTGGGTGACTGAACGGTTGACCCTGTTCCCAGAACCCTTTGCCCACTGGGGAGCCCTGGTTATTCTGCAGGGCTCAGCTAAGGCCTCACTTCCTCTGAGAGGCCTCACCTGGCCCTGAGTGTGGCCTTAGCCGTGGCCATGGGGGCTGTGGTTACGTATGCCCGGTGACTTCTGGGGAAGGGGAGAGGTGGGCACCTGCTCTTGGCACCTGTCCTACTGCTCCCTGGGAGTGCAGGCCCCTCTTCCGACCATCTGCTGATGTCTTCAGGAAGGTGCCCACATGGCAGATGCTTGGGACACATCTGTGAAGGACCCAGATAGTCAGGGGTTCTCCCATGGGAGGATGATGGAGATGAAGGAGAGGGTGAGATCACCTGGAAAGATCCAATAGGAAGAAGTGAGACTGGGCACTTAGCCTGAGACCAGGTGGCCATGGCTGTCCTGAAGCCTAATGGCCAGCACTGGAGGTGGGGGCCTCAGACAGTGTTCCCAGGGTGCTGGGCTTGTGAAGCAGAAGTGCCCTGGCCTGGGGAAAAGAGGAGGGTGGGTTAGGACAGCAGAGAAGGGGAAGGACAACCAAGTGTGGCTGCAGAGGAGCAGGAGGGAGGCCAGGGCCAAAGGCTGGCTGCATCCAGGAGGCAACAGGCGGCCTCCTGCAGTGGCCTCTGGGAAACAGCTCTGTTGTCCAGTGGTTGGGGTGGTCCAAGGCCGGTGGGGCAGTCATACAGTGGGCTATCAAGAGGCTTGTGTTCTTTCTTTCTGGAAAGGTGCAAACGATCCCTGGTTCAAAGGGGAACAGCTGCAAGGATGGTGGGTGAAGTGCAGCCTGTTTTAGTGAAAAACAGACCCACATTCTAGATGCTTCTGCCTCTGTTTGCCCATCTATTGGGTGAAACTGAGAATGTGCTCATTTCTGGGTGGTGGGGCTGTGAGAGTTCTGGGAAATCCTACTGGTTTTTCCTGTTTCCACAGATGGTCATGAAAATGTTAAACATTATGAACAAAAGAGAAAAGGCATTTGGGTATTAACTTCACTTTTTGTTTCTTATTTGATTTTCAGATCTTTCCACAATGTTCATGTTACTCTTGTACTAAGGGGAAAAAAGGAAACTAAAAATATTTTCCTCTAAAGTGTACCTGGGAGTTGTGCACCTCTGGGGGAAGGAGGGGGCTTGTCCCTTCAGGCAGATGGAGGGACATGGAGGCAGTGCTTAGGGACCTCAGGTAAAGGAAGGGGCAGTGACTTCTCAGCGGGTAGTTTGGCCCAGAGACCCTTGGAAGGAGCAGGCTAGGGGAGCCGGGGACTTCTTGGGCTGGAGAGCTGGGGGGACAGGGTTTGAGAGTCCATCTGGTTGGCCTGCAAGAGAGGCAGTAGGTACCTCCAGGGCCTTTGAACCGGGGAGAGGGGAGGGCTAGCAGTTTCCTGATGGGCATCTGCAGCCTCCCTGGCCTGGAAGCGAACTTTGGGGCCCAACTGCTGCTCCTGGGACCCTGGCAGACATGGCTTGGGTACAGGACTCCGTCTCCAAGTTGAGGTGCTCTTTTCTCCACCTGTGGCTGGATTGGGCGTGGTGGCAGTGGCAGTTCCATTTTCTTGATGCTGTGGTTCTGCTGAGCATTTCCCTGAGCCCCAGAGGGGCAGCGCCCTGGCAGTCCAGCTTGAGCCAGTGTCTTCCCTGCCCCAGAGTGCCTGGGACAAGAATCAGCCCTGTGTGACCATGGCATGGGCTCCACCCCCTCGGAGCCCTGGTCACTTCCTCTGCACATGGGGATGACAATCCGGAAGCATGTCATGAAGCAGACTCTGCAGTGCCCCACGTGCCACCAGAGCTGCCCAAGCACTTCCCTCCTGTGGGCAGCCACCACACCCACTTCTGGTCTCGGCGCTCTCCCTCTGCAGCCCCCTCTCTAGCCAGACCTTTGCCGACTCAGGAGGGCCTCTGTGTGGACAAACCCCTTACTCTTATTTGCTTGAGACTAGAATGGAGCTTTTCAAAAGGGACACCTGAAAAGCAGGCACAGCAGGGACTGCGCCTCTCCAGGTGCCTGGAGAGCAGCCCCAGCGGGACTGCAGGCTGGGGGTCCAGGTGGACCGGCGGCGCAGACCTCTGCCTATGGACATTCTGGCGACTTTGCTGTCCTGGCTATGGGATCCACCAACCCTTCCAGCGCAAGTTGCTAGCCTCTGCCAGGGGGCCTGTGGTGGTCAGGGCATGTCTGAGTTCTGGATTTAGCTGTTGGACTTGCTGCTGTGTGACCTTGACCCATTATAACCCCCCACCCCGGTGTCCTCACTTGTGCATGGGGTAAGTAAACATGGCCTCCTGGTTGGCTGTACAAGCCACTGAGTACCAGGGCCCTACTGGCACAATCTCATTTAAATTCCGCAGGCCCAGGAGGTGGGCGGGTGGTGGAGGCACAGAGGGGTCAGGACCCGAGCCACCAAATGAGCACAGCCCTGTAACAGCCCCACTCCATCCTGTGTGCAGTCCCTGAGTGCGAGCCAAGGGTGAAGGAGGAGGCGGATGCTGTCCTTCTCTTGAGAGGGTCAGGGGGACACAAAAGTGTGCAAGAACTGTGACACTATAGGGTAGGGTGAGAGGCCTCCCTGCAGCAGGAACAGAGCCCCCAGCCACGAGGACCCTGTGGGGCTCTGAAGTGTCACAACATCTGGAGCCAAGAGTGCCTGCCCCCTTGCTGGCTGTGGACCCCAGGCCCAGCTCTTTCAGGAGTGCTTCATATCCCACTCGATGCCAGTTTCTGGCCAGCATGTCCTCATTGGCCACAGGTGTCCTGACCCCTGGGGTGTCTGCAGATCCTGGGAGTTGGTGTTCTATGTGTCCCACCTGCACACAGGCCAGGAGCCAAGTGCCTGAAAGCCTGTCTCACCTCATCCTCTTCCACAGAAGAGGAAACTGAGGCTCAGGTTGGTTAGGAGACACTGGATCTCTTCCCCTCTGAAACCTGTGCCTCTCTGGCCTCTCCCTGGGCTCAGGCTGAGGCTGTCTTGTGCTGCACCCATTCCTGTGGCTGGGAGCCCTCCTCCTGCTGAGATCCTGGCCCTGGCTGGGGCACCCAGCCCAGCTTCTTTCCAGATGGCAAGTGCCATCTTGCACAAAGAGTGAAGAGGCAGGACGGTGACAGTGGCACAGTTCTGACGGCACGCATCTCGGTGTGCTGCCTACGGGGCATGCTCCCTTGCCCCCTCATGGAGTCCCCACAACAAGCCGGAGAGTGGCATCATGCCTTGTTTAGGGATGACAAAGGTAGAGTTTCGGGATCTTGGTGGCTGTCCATCCTGGTTTGTCTGACACCAGGCAGGTCCTAAGGGCCACCATGACATGGCACTTCTGGCTGAGCAGGAGGAAGACTTCTCAGCAGTAGTGGGAACTGATTATGGCCAAGTGGGCTCCTGGTCTCCCTAGGCCCAGGCAGCCCATCTCAGTGGACAGGCATTGGGTCCCAAACCAGGGCACTCCCTTAATTTGTTTTACACATATGGGAAGGTTCTACTGGGTCTCACTCCTGGGCTATACCAGGTCTGTCCACTTGTCCCTTACCTGCACCGTGGCCAGCTCAGTCTCAGCCACTGTCAGCTGTCACTGGTTCGCTAGCTGCAGCATTCTCGCTGTTCCCCTGACTGCCCACCATCCCTAGGGTCTGCCTGAGCGGCTGCAGGTGATTCCCTTCAGATCCCTCAAGGAGCCCCCTCCAAATACAGAGACTCTGCTATAAGATTTGGCCCCCAGGGCTCCTTCTACTCCCTCCTCTCCCTGTGCCTGTGTCACCCTGCTCTCTGTGGTCCTCCAAGAGGTCAAACTTGTTGCTGTTCCAGGGCCTTTGCACCTGCTGGTCCTTCACCTAAGACCACCTGAGCCCCAGGCTGAGATATTATCATCTAGCAGCTTGTTGACTCTGGGTGCCACATTACCCCTCTCCCCCCTGTGCTGCAGGAGCTCTTCTGGAGAGCCACCATGCAGGACAAAACCCCACGTCCCCCGCTCTGAGCCTCCCCAGCACGGGCAGCACCCTTGATGGAGACAGGGCAGACCAATGACCTTGGCTTTGGGTGGGCTGAACTGGCAGTGCTTCAGCAACCTAGAGGTGGCTCCTGCCACAGCAGGAAGAGTCTAGGCCCCAGTCCTGGCACCCATGTTTCTCCGGGGAAAGTCTGGCCTCCTTGTCTCCCCCTGGACCATTTTTGGTTTGGGCCAGAGCTCATCCCAACCCACAGGAGCAGGCTCCTTCAACAGAAGTTTGCGCAGCACCTACTATGTGCACAACTTGTGCTCTGCAGGTGCTGGACCAGAGCTGGGAACTGAGGGGATCTGCTGGTGGGATGAAGGAGCGATGCACCCAGTGCATCAGCAGTGAGGACATTTGTGAAAAAACAGGATGAGCGTGACAGAGGGGTGTGGCTTGGAGACAAGTGAACAGATCCAGTGGGCTCCAGAGTTAACCATGGAAAGAACTGAGAGGAAATTCCCAGCAGAGGAAGAGCAAGTGCCGAGGCCTTGATGCGGGAACAGCCTTGATGCAGCGGGGAATGCTAGAGGCCACGGCTGGAGGTCGGAGGTCGCGGAGTGAGGCCGGAGAGGCAGGGCTGCTGGAGCGTCTCAGAGGGGCCTGGGAGAGCCCTTGGTGCGCATCAGTGGGAGGGGCCACGGTCCAACCTAAACACTTCCAAATGCCAGAGAACGGCAAGAAGGAAGAGGGTTGGAGCAAGACCTCGGCTAGTGAGGGCCCCTGCGGGGGTCGGGCAAGGCGGAGAGCAGCCCTGAAAGTAGGCGGGTGGTGACCCCAAAGGAGAGCAGACCGATGGATTTGCGATGAGCTGGATTTGGGTGTGTGGCCTGAACAGCTTGCTGGGCTGTGGGAGAGGTGGAGGCTCTGGGGTTTGGCCTCAGACAGGTGAGCTCTGAGAGGCCAGTGGCTCAAGAGCAGAGGTCAGGTGGGCCTGGGACCCCCGTGATGGCGTCTGGAGAGACACTCTGGCTGGACAGCGCTGTCAGAGGATTGAGGGGCCCAGGGGAGCCGGCAGGGAGGGAAAACACAGTCGTGCCTGAGCCCTGGGTATTCCCAGCTCTGAAGGAAGAGGAGGGCCCTGCAAAGGAGCCTGGGCCCATGGAGCAGCAGAGAGGAACTCACTAGCTCTCTCCTGCCCAGCGGTTTGGGTTTTTTGCTTTCTTTTTTGTTTCAAACTAAGTGTGTGGAGGGAGCACAGTGGGAGTTTGTAACTTACTGCGCCCTTCCCTCTGGGCACAGGATCCCTCCTAAGAGAACCCACTAGAAGGGGGAGAGGTGGAGCTAATCAGGCACCCTACTCTTAGGGACGGTCACATGCCTAGACCTGGCCATTCATAGGGCTCTCATCTCCCTGCCCACTGTGATTGGCTCAGGGATGGGCATGTGACCCTGATGGTGCCGATGATTATTATGCCTGGTACTTCCTGTTGAAGCTGTTGGGAAGCTGCCCCTTCTGCCAGGGCTGGTGAGCTGGGGCGCTGTTTTCCTGGACATGGCCGTGGCTGGGCCAGGTACATGATCCATGGGGTGCAGTGCAAAATGAAATTTCAGGGCCCCTTGCTAAAAAGTAAGGAAGAATGACACTTCCATAGTCTCTCTCTCAGCTTGTCCTGGTGTTTTAAATTTTCTATTTATGTCATTCTAAGTAAGGAAAAATTAAAAAGTTGAGTTACTAGCATGAAGCCGGTTGCAGCGGTGCACGCCTATAGGGAGGCTGAGGCAGGAGGTTGGCAAATTCAAAGTCAGCCTCAGCAGTTTAGCAAGGCCCTAAACAACAAGTGTGGGCAGTGGTTAAGTACCTCTGGATTCAATCCCCAGTACCTAAATAAATAAGTAAATAAAAGAAATTACTAGCATGAATTTTGCCACTCATTTTTATATAGTGCAATTTAGTTAAAATAAATATGAATATCAATTAAATTCATGTGCAGGTAAAAGGAGTCATTAGTTTGGGGCTGTTCCCAGGAAAGGTGTCACTGTGTGTAACAGATTGTAACTTTAAAAAGCATGTTGTTTTTTTATGAGTATAAGAGTGCTTGGGAATTCCTTAAATTTCATGTATTAAACTATTTTTTTATAAAATAAATAAACATTTAATATATAAATATCCATCCATATATGGTTGGATGGATATTTTTGTAATATATGTATGTACACATATATATATATATATACACATATATGAATTCATCTGCAGAATCATCAAAATGAAGGGCTGAGGTTGTGGCTCAGAGGCAGAGCGCTCGCCTAACATGCATGAGGCACTGGGTTTGATCCTCAGCACCACATAAGCATAAAATATATTGTGTTCACCTAAAAGTAAAAAATAAATATTTACTATTTACTATTTCGTGGCTTGTCTTGGAGGGTCCCTTGAGCTGACCAGAAGCCAGGCTCAGGCAGGTAGCCACAGCAGGAGGAGAGGACTCTCCCAGCACAAGGGACACTTCTCCCCTCTGAAGAAGGTGGCCACCAGGAAGCATGTACCCTTCCAGCGCCTTTCACCCTGCTGTGCCAGCCAGAGGACATGCCCTGTCCCTGGGCCTGACACCTGCTGCTCGGGCCCTCCACCTCCAGGCTGGAGTCTTGAGCTCCAGCACTGCCCCCTTCTCTCAGGCCTCCCTTCTAGCTTGCAGAGGAATAGCCCCCAAGGATGTCAGTACTTGGACAGGGGAGGGGAGAAGCTCTCCCCACACCTAGGTACCGTCTCTGGTGGCTTGCCAGGTCAGCTGTGATGTGGTCAACCCAGGGCGGTGACAGCTGCTACCATACCCTGAAAGCTGCTGGGAACATTTGCTTGAGCCCAAGCCCTCTCTGTGCTTATGCCCAGGCCCTGGCCAACGCTGGGAGGGCAGGTAAGTGGGCCAGGATGCCAGGGGCAAGCATTTGCCTCAAGGAGGTGGAGGTGACAAGAGACAGGACTACAGGAGTTGAAACTCAAAGCCCCTGGATCATGTTCCTGATATCCCAGACTTAAAACAAAAATTCAAAGATATGGTTGTGTATTTCAACACAGCAACTGCAGAGCATTAAACCCCAAGATGGGGACATCCGGATTTGGGATTTGGTGTGACTGCACTGGTCCTGGAAGGTCTTGTGCATGCCACAGAAAACCTAGGAAGAGGCCAGGGAGAACCGGGAGGTGCCAGGAGACAGCACACCAGCCCTGCCACAGCATGTGCTGTGCCCAAACCAACACACCAGGGATCTCCCAGCTTCTAGCTAACGACCAGACCCCTCGGGCGGAAGCCACAGAGTGTCTGAGGCCTGACCATAGGGTCTTGCAGAGTACAGAGCCAGGCCTGGGTTCCAGACCCAGGTTCGTCCCTTGACTTAAAGTACCTCGGTGCCATCCAGACACTGGACTGTACTTCACTCAGAGGTCTGGGTGCCCCTCCCCACGTGGCTCCCACTGGCCTCAGGCCATGGGCTTTATCTTAGGCCTAGATTTTTTCTCCAACAAAGGAAAGCTTTATTTCCCAGTCTTTCCAGTTTCACTTCCCAGGCTGGTTGATGTGGGTGTCAAAGGAGGGGTGTGTGTATAGGGGCTGGGGGTACCTGGGGGCTGGAGAGTGAATGGAGAGCAAGAAGGACCTGGGGGTCTTTAAGAAGCATCAGGAGATTGGGGCTGGGAGCGCCTGGGGGTGGGAAAGGGCTTAGGCCACTCCCTGGAATGGACCAATAGTCCATTCATCCACCTGTTCACTCATTGGGCCACTGAAGGACATTGTTTAGCAAGTACTGAGTAAGGCCCTGAAGACACCCAGACACCTTGCTGGGGACTAGCCTTTTTATTAATTTATTTTCAACTTTTTGGTACTAGGGATTGAACCCAGGGGCACTCTACCACTGAGCTACACCCTCAGCCCTTTTTATTTATTTATTTTTTATATTGAGACAGCATCTCATTAAGTTGTCAGGGCTATTCTCAAATTTGTGATCCTTCTGCCTCAGTTTCCTGAGTCACTGGGATTACGGGTGTGCACCACCACACCCAGATTATTTTGGTGGGGGGCTACCAGGGATTGAACTTGGGCACTCGACCACTGAGCCCCATCCCGAGCCCTATTTTGTATTTTATTTAGAGACAGGGTCTCACCGAGTTGCTTAGCGCCTCGCTTTTGCTGAGGCTGGCTTTGAACTTGTGATCTTCCTGCCTCATCCTCCTGAGCCACTGGGATTACAGGCATGCACCACCGTGCCCAGGTTGTTATTTGTTGAGAGCCACAGCCAGGTCAAGATGGTGCCTGGCATTTTGCCAGAAGGGGTGGCTCCTGCCTCAGGTGCCCACTACTTTTGAGTTCTCGCGGAGTTTGGGGAGTAAAGTAGTTCCTGTTTTGAACCTACAAGTGGCTTGTGACCTCCCGGTTATTTTGTGCCCAGCCAGACTGCGGCAGTTATTATTATTATTTTTTAAGTAAATAACTGAGGATTGAACCCAGGGGCACTATACCACTGAGGTACATTTCCAGCCTCTTTTTAATTTTTTTTTTTTTTAGTTAGGTTTCACCAGGTTACCCAGGTTGGCCTTGAACTTGTGACCCTCCTTACAGCTCTTATTATTGGGGGCACTTAACTGTGTGCCATCTGCCCTTGGAAGCTCACTGCACAGGCAAGAGCTCTCGGGCCTGTCCTTATTTTGCAGAGCTTATTGGCAGGAGCTGGTTGCCATGGCGCACACCTATAATCCCAGCTAGCCTGGAGGCTGAGGCTGGAGGATGGCAAGTTCAAGGCCAGCCTGGGCAACTTAATGAGACCCCACTTCAAAATCAAAATGAAAATGACAAAGGAGGTGGAGCAGCTCAGTGGTAGAGCACCCTCGGCTCAATCCTTAGTACTGGGGGAAGAAGGAGCTGCAGTCAGTCACCTAGAACGTGGCAGAGCCGGGTCCATGCTCGGTGGGTGTGGCTGGGAGGCTGAGTCTGGACCACCAGCTGGGGCTTTGGACAGGCACTGGGGTGGGGGGGGCCTGGAAAGCCTCTGGTGCTTGTGCCTGCTGTCCCCAACCATTCACCTGCTGTTGAGCCACTTGGAGAAAGGCACACCTTCTCCGCCTTGCTCTGCCTCAGACACTTTCCTTCTCCCTCTTTGCTGAGGGTCCCTTGGAGAGGCTGTCCATGGGGCTCAGCCCACTGGGACTAGCAACATCGCTCCGGTTGGCTGATCTGCAGCCTCAGCCTGCCAGGCACAACCAGGAAAACTGGTCGGGGCAGCTGCCTTGTCCCCACCCTGCCCCTCGGCACCTCCCTCCCCCAACCTGGGAAAGGAAGGAAGAGCCGGAGCCGCCTCCAGCTGCCGCCTCTTGAGAGCGTGTTGGGCGTCAGGCTGCTCAGGCAGGCCCCTTCCCAGGCCACCACAGAGTCACCCAGCGCTCTCCCAGGAGACAGAGTCTCAGAAACCTCAATCCCACAGCCCCTCGCTGTGGTCCTGGGGGGAAGCTGGGACCCAAATCCCTGTCTGTCCAGGGCCCCAGATAATTGCTCACCCTCTGTGCTTAGGAAACACCTCCCACAGTGACAGGGCTGGACCCATCCCTGCCTTCCTCTCTGTCCTGTCTCTGCCCCCCTCTTCCTTCTGCCAGGAAGGTGCTTTGGTTGCTGTTTGTTCTACTGGTGTGATAGACGTCTCGGGTGCTCATCGACATGCACTTCAGCCTTCCTCCCAGTCCCCTTGCAGCTAGGCAGGGGCCAATGAGCTGCGAGTGTAAGTGAGGAGAATCAGTTTCAGACCGAGGCCATGAAGAGCCCTTGCAGGACCTAGCTCTCACTCTCTGCCACGTAGGTGGTGTTGAGATAGGAGCAGCCAGAATTGCTGAGTCACTGCATGGAAGGCCAGAGCATGGACTTTGCATAGTCAAGAAATGAATCTTAGAGGGGGTAGCTCCAGGGTAGAGCACTTGCCTAACACACGCAAGGGCCTAGGTTCAATCCCCAGCACTGTACAAAGAAAAAGAAAATAATTCATTGTTGAATTAAGTCTCTGAGAATGAGGATTAATTTGTTACTGCAGCATGGCCTGTTCCATACTGACTCATTTAGGTCTCAGCTAAAATGCCAGCTACTATAATCACCAAATCCAAAGTTATCCCACCCCCTCCCCTGGCCCTGATTTTATTTTTCTGTATCACTTTTCTAATTGTTCCTTGGTTCACTTTTTTTTTTTTTTTTTAATACTGGGGATCAAATTCAGGGCTGCAAACATGCTAGGCAAGTGATCTATCATTGAACTACATCCTCAACCTCTTTTAAAATATACTTTTAAAAAAATTTTGTTGTTGTTGTTTAAATTTTGAAACAGGGTCCCACTAAGTTGCCCCAGCTGGCCTTGAACTTGTGATCCTCCTCCCTCAACCTCCTAAGTCCCTGAGATCACAGACATGGGCCACCATGCCCAGCTGGTTTACTTGGTTACTGTCTGCCTCCCTCACTAGAGTGTAAACTCCATGAGGTCAGAGCCCTTTGTGTGTCTGCGTCCTTCATGTCCAGCACAATGCTGGACATGTTTAAGCATGCAAGACATATTTGAATGAATGAGTGTTTATTGAATGCATGAGTGGGAGGCAGATGTCCGTGCTTGTAGGTAGCTGTAGAATTTGGTATTCAATCGGCACTTAATCTACTTGGACGCAAAGGCTCAGGTCATTAGAAGGCTGGAAGCCATGGTTGCATTTCTGACTTCCAAAGCATCCAAGTTGATTCAGGGCCTTACCTCTCCTCTCATGCAGCTTTACAGAGGAGAGAATGTGGGCCTGCTCAGGGGGTGACTCATCTCAGGTCACTAGGTGAGTCTTCGGCTGAGCCGGGACCTGCCTTCGGTCTCTGGCTGCCTGGTTCATGGCTCTTCTATGGAGTTTCACGTCTTTCTTTTTAGCTTCTGCCCAGGCTGCTGAAAAGATCTCCCTGGCACATTTGCCTCTTCTGCACCACCTCGCCAGGTAATCTAGCAGCTCTAAGCAAATGGTCCTGCGATGATTGATGGGTAGGACTGTGGAGCTGGGACGTTGGTCAGCCGTAAGGATGAGCAGGCTCCCTCCAGAAGGCCCTGCCACAGCCCTTGGAGAAGGGCTGGTGCTTCGTCTGGTTGCTTTGGGTGGGGATGGGTTTTAATATGCTGGGGATCAAACAGGCCTCACACATGCTGGGCGAGCCCCTGGCCACCAGCTACACCCCAGCCCAGGCCTGTGTTTTTGTCTGCCATTTCTTTTAACAAGAACAGGGTGCAGGGCTGGGGTGTAGTTCAATGTGGGAGCATTTGCCTGGCACGCGCAAGGCCCAGCCCCCAGAACAAACCACAGTGCCCAGAGAGCCGGTGCAGGATGCTCATCTCGAATCACCGCCGAGGAATGCCATTCCCACACTGTGAGTCTTTTTCATCTGAACATGTAAATAGATGGTGTTACCTGACCCCAGAGGTCCCCAGGTCCCAGCCAAAGGTGGCCATGTTGGCTTGTATGGCCCTTTCCCCTCCACCCTGCTGGCTGGCGCCTGGCTTCCCCTCAAAGCCTATCCCAGGTCCATCTGAAAGTCCCCAGAGGAGCCACCTATGAGGTACCAGCCACATTCTTCCACTCTGACCTCCATGGATGTCCCCTGCTCTAAGTCCCCTGAGGGTGGCTCCTGCTGAGATCCCTGTGGTGAGCCTGCTGGAAAACTTAGTCCCCTGCCCTGGGTGGCAAACCCTGGAGGCAGCAGGTGTCCAGGCGTGGAGCAAGGAGAAGCTTCCTTCCAGAGCTGCGGGCACTGTTCAGGGCCTGAGGCAGCCCTCTGTCTCCCCAAGTCCTTGGCTTGTAGCTTTTGGAGGACATCCCTGCTCTGTCACCTGGTACCATTCTTTTCTGAGAGCACCGTTGCCTGCCCATGAAGCTTCCAGTAGGGTGAGCCAACTGCCCCTCAGCCTGGTCATAGGTTTGGGATGGAACCTAGGTTTGGGACAGTCTTTTTTCTCAGATTTTCTGAGTTAGCAATTGGGGAAGAAAACAGTCTCTCTTGGGCAGTAAAGTTGTGAGGTAGGAGGCCAGAGCTGCTTCCTGCGGCTCTATAGAGAAGCTGGTCTGCAGGAAGAGTGGGGAGCTCAAGTTCAGAGAAGAAAATCACAGGAGACAGAGAGAGCATTCTGCAGAAGATTTGTGCCTGGATCCAGCTGTGCCTGAAGCCAGGTGCACACCTGCCCATTGTACAGTTTAGTGCATGAGCCAAGAAACTCCCCCCTTTTACCTAAGCTCATGCCAGTCACGCTGCTGTCCCCTTCCACACGGGAGTCTTGATGGACACAGAAATGGGCATGGGGCAGCATACAGACACCACTGCCCTGTGTCTCTATCCCTTGTCCCTGAAATTTGGAGCCTGAAACATTAAGGGGTGCTGCACTGCTCTGAACCTGCTAGTTCAGGCATGACCAGATCCCAGAATCTAGCCTAGGCTCAGCTGGCAATTCTCAAAATGACCATTTAAATAACATCAGGGCCATTTGCCAGCTTGTACCATAAGGTTTCAGATTCTTCCCCACTAGACTGTGAGCCCCACCAGGTAGAGGCTGGGCTCTTAGTGGTGTGATCTTGGGCAAAGTCTCTTATTTCTAAAATACGGATGCTAACTACCTCCAAGGGTCACGGGGTAAATTAAATGAACTAATGCATGCAGAGGCACTTGCTGCTCTTAGTCACTGTTCATGGTGGACAGTTAGTGTATTGCATGGGCTGGGCACCAAGCCGACACTCTGTAAATGTGTCCAAGACACAGCTCCTGGTGTGTCTGCACTGTGCTAGAGGGACACAAGCACACACACACACACACACACACACACACACACACCCAAGGCTCAGGTCTCAGTGCCAGTGGCCATTCTGGGATCCTAGGGCATCCCCAGCCCCTGGCTTCTCCTGAGGCAGCCTGCAGTATTTCAAGGCACTGGGCTGTCATCCCAGCAGCTCCGCTTTGCTGGGAGTGCAGTTTAGAGCCTGACTGAGCCCTGAACCATGAATCAAGGGCAGCAGGCCCTGTGGTGTCCTAGGAGCTGGAAAGTGTGTAGGGGGAGCTGGTCAACCTGAGAGAATAAGGGGCTTCTTGGCTTCCTACGCCGCTGTTCTCTGGAAGCTTCCCCTCCACATTCCCGGGAGCCTCCAGCCTCTTCCAATCCCTCAGCTCCCCAGCAGCACTCAAAGTCCTGCCTGTGGGCTCTCATGGGGTCCAGCTGGTCTCTTTGCTGGAGGGAGAAGGGCTTGTCTGTGGACCTGGTTGGATTTCTGGGTTTTCTGTCTGCCTGAGCCCAGCACTTTCAGAGGATGCCTCGGCCTGACAGCACCATCCACGCTCAGCCCCTCCCAGAGCCAGTGTTTCTGTGTGCTATGCTTGGGAGCTTTAGTCTCTCTGGATGTTCAAGGCCAGCATGTTGCATGCTGTGCCGGTGGCCCTAGGGGTCTCGAGTGGGGTGAGGAGAATGCTTGGAGCATGGTGTGTTGGAGACAGTGCGTTTGGCCAGCTCCAGCTGTGGGTGCGGAGCCCAGCATACTATCAGGGCTGTGCAGAGCGCTGCTTGTGTGGAATGTCTTAGTGAGCTGAGCTGGTAGGTTGCCAAGGGGCTTGTTTTGGGTCACGCATTATGTTCAGGGCATTAACCCTTTGGGTGACTACCCAAGGTCCCTGGGCTCTAGGAAGATAAAAGGGGAGAACACCTCTCTTGGGGGGCTCCCAGCACTCCACACCCAGCTTCAGGTTTCCCTAGATCCAATGTGCCCAGCGTGTCTGAGCTGAAGCTCAAAAAACCTGGTGGGGAGGTGGTTGGCAGGAGCACCCTAATCTGGTGTTCTGCGGATTTTAAGGCTCCTGTGTCGCATCCCACCACTGACACTTCTTTGCCATAGGGATCCCAGGGCCGGTGCGGAGTTCCCAAGCCGCAAGGCTTTCTGTGCCCAGCACCGCGCTCTCAACAAAGGCGACCGACCACGTGCCCTTCTCAACGCGGACCTGGAGTGGGAACAGCAGCGGCTTCCGGCCCCGGCTTTCGCCCGGGCTGGGTGAAGAAGCTGTGCGGCGCCCGGGTGCAGCGCGGAGCAACCCCCAGCAGCCCCGCCGCCCCCGGCTGTGCCTCGCCCACTCCCTTCCGCAACCGCTGCAGCCCCCTCGAAGCGGCGCTAGGGGGAGCTCTGGCAACTGGCTTGGTGGATTGAATCAAAACCGTGCATCCAACAGCTATTTCCTTGGACTTGCAGGGGGAAAATGGGGAGGGGTGAAGACGCACTGTTCCCCCTCCTCAGCAGCTTCAGACTCCTCCCGTGGGAGGCCGAGGAAACAGCCCTGGGGTGTGTGTGTGTGTATGTGTGTGTGTGTGTGTGAAGGTGCCTTTCCTCCTCCCAGTAACTGACGCCTCCAGAGCCTCCCTCTTTCCCCCCACCCGTGTCACGGACCTTCACTGCCCCCTGCGTTCTAGAGAGTGTCCCCGAGAACTTCGCCTCGATCGACACCGGGATCCAGAGCCGAGCCTTCCCCCGAGACTGGCTTGTGTTCGCCTCTCGGAGTCTGGGCTGGGCTGTCTTGGCAGCAGCCCCTCCTCTCGCTGCGGGAGGCGTGAAGGCTGGGTGGGGGGCGCGAGCCGTCCTGCCGGTGGCTGGGAGGCTTGTGCAGGAAAGGGGAGCGCGGGGGCGAGCCAGCGAGGGCTTTGGGGAGACAGAGACACCGACAGAGGCACTATCAAACAGCAAGCAGGCTGCTGCTTTGCTTATTACCACCCCCCCCCCGTCCTGTTCTTTCTTGCCTATCCCCTCTTTGCAAAGCTGGAACCACCCCGCGAGCCCCCAGGCCCGAGCCGCGGTTCCAGATGTGAATTTGGTTCCAGTGGGGAGAACGCGAGCTTCCTCCGGGCCTTGGCACATTCTCCCACTCTGAGGTCATTCCGTAGGTGGTCAGAGGGGAGCGCGCGCCTGGAGCCTTCCTGCCTCCATCCACTGGGGAGGGAAGAGAGGCGGGAGGAAAGGAGAGGAGAAGGAGAGGGGAGGGGCGCGAGGAGGGAGGGAGACGCCGCCAGCACACCACCAAGTGGCACCGAGCAGTGATAACAAACTCAACTTAAAAAAAAAAAAAGGAAAAAAGAAAAGGAAAAAAACTTCCCAAGTTGCAGCCGAGACATGCGGACGTGCGGGCGGAGGCGCGGGGTGGGGATTGTGGGTGGCCCAGAAGCCCCTCGGCGTCCCTCCACTGCGGAAAGCTCAGACTTAAGGCCGACTAGGCCCTTCACCCGTGGCTGCGCAGGGAACCGGCTGGAGGCTGGCTAGGTTTCCTGCAGGAGACCTCGGGGCGGCCGGTTCCCATGGGGGACAGGACCCGCAGGCGAGGGGGTGGGCAGGAGGCGCGCGGCACCGGCTTCATCCCCCCAATAACACCACTCCTCTCCCCCTTCCCGCTCCCACCCCCAGCCCTGCGGATGTGGGCAGATCCCGCCCGCCCAGGCCCTGGAGAGCTGGGGTTTGCCTGTGTGTGTGTGTGTGTGTGTGTGTGTGTTTCCCACCTCCCTCTATCCTCCCTGCTGACCCCAGGCCCATACGAAAACAAGGCACCACCATACTCTACAGTCGACTTTTTATTAAGATTATAAATTTAAACAAATAATCTGAACAGTTTTATCCGGTGATATACAATTCAGTATGCACAAAAATACAGAAGGACGAGGGAGAAGGGCCGAGAAAGGGAGGGTTGACGACTTATTTTGGGAGTCCGCATGATGCTGATGGCAGAGAACCAGAGGGGCTGCAGAAGAACCCCACCTTTTTACAACAAAAGGATTTTAAATTAAACAAAATCTATCGAGCTGAAGACACAAGACAGGGTTCTCACAGGCTCGAACAATGCTGGTTTCATGAAATGCAACCTAAGACTGAACCAGGACAGTGCAACTTAGCAGCACACACACAAACACCACAGCTGACCAGGAACTTAGTGAAAAGTCTCCAACGCAGTCGGCGGTCCCGGCCCCTCCCTCCCCTGGGGCCGCCCGGGATCCAGGTGAAGAAATCGACTTCCTTTTTTGTTTAGTGAGGACCGCAATGCTGGGCATGATGGGAAATGTAGTCCGCCGTGCTCGCCCCCCACCCCTTCCCCAAACAGTGTCCAAGAGTGTTGGGGTGTCCGGCGCCACCCCCGAGTCCAGGAGACGGGTGGAGGAGGGGAGAAGAACAGAGCCAGAGGGGCGGGGAGAGGAGGGGCTCAAGACACCCGCCCCGGGAAGAAAAGAAAAAAAAAAGTTGAAGTGTTTTCATTTCTGCCTTCTCATTTTGAGAACTTTGGAGGCCGCCCCCAGAGAGGAAATGTGACCCAAACGTCCCTTTTGGAGATTGAGTTTGCCTTTGTTTTTTGCTCAGGATTTCACAAGACCCATTCCTCACGCCACGGAGGAACTCAGGAGAGCGGAACGTCGGGCTTCCCGGGTCTGACAACTGATTGGAATCAGCGTCCCCGGCTCCGCACCTTCCTGCGCTGCGCCCCCGGCGCGCCCCTGCGGCCCGGGCGCCCTGCCTCGCCCCCGGCTGCCCGGCACCTCCTCCGGGCAGCAGCCCTCCCTCACGTGGCAGGCTCCTTGCTAAACACCACTGCAATCACTACAATAAAAAGAAGGGGGAAAAAGAGTAGGAGAAACACAAAGCATACTTAAATAGGCGCTTTTCTCTTTGCAAAAATAAAGTCCAAGAATTTAGATTTCTTTTTTTTTATTTTACAATTTATAAAACATCAGCTGCCTCCCCCTGGTCGCCCCCAGCTCAGCCCCGAGTGGCCAGGCGCCCGCTCGCTCCCTCCTCTCGCCCCTTGGCCGAGTCTTTGTCTGGCCCCAGCCCCGCGGGGCCCCCGGGTCCCCGTGCCCTCCGGGGTCCCTAGAAGGCGACAATGGCTCGAGTCCAGGCGCCGAGACTAGCGAGCGCCTGCTTGGCGCACAGCTGCCCGTTGAGCGGCGGCGGCTGCTCGGAGGAGTCCGGCTGTCGGCTCACCAGCCCGGAGAAGCCCGAGCCAAAGATGGAGATCAAGTTTGAGATGTTGGACGCGTCCGGGGACGAGTCCGGACAGAAGTCCTCGAAGCGGGCGCGCTTGCAGGGGGCGAACGCAGCGCCCCCGGGGGGCTCGGCCCCCAGGTCGCCCGCGTCCTCCTCGTCGTCGTCCTCTTCCTCCTGGCCAGGGTAATACTTGCGCTTGCAGCCCGCGGCGGACGCCAGGCCCGGTCCCGGAGCGCCCTGGCCACAGCAGGGGCAGTGGGCGGAGGCGCAGCAGTCCTGGTGCAAGTAGCCGTTTTCCACCGTGGTCACCACGTGAGTGTCCAGGTCCAGCACGGTGGTCTGGCTGCTGCAGTGCACGCCGAAGTCCGAGGGGGCCGGGTACGCGCCCCGGTAGAAGCCAGGGGAAGAGGCGGGGGCCGGAGAGGCTGGTGGGGAGGCGGCGGCGGCGGCCGGAGGGGCCGCCCCCGGGGGCGCGGAGGACGCAGAGCAGGCGGCTGAGGCGCGAGGGTCCCGCGGGCAGAGCGCGGCGGGCGCAGGCGGCGGTAGCGGCAGCGGCGCAGTACCCGGCTGCAGCGGCTCCAAGGGCTGCCCGCGGTGGGGCGCGCCGTGCGGCGGCTGGAGCGCGGCGCACCCGGGCAGCTCCGAGAGCGCCCCCGCGCCGCCCGCGGGCGCCCCGGCCGCCGCCGCCGCCGCCGCGCAGCCCCTGGGCGCTGGGTGCTGGTGCTGGTGCAGCTGCTGCTGGAGGTGCAGCTGGTGGAGCTGGTGGAGCTGGTGCAGCTGGTGCCGGGCGACCGGCTCACGCGCCTCCGCGTCCCCGCCGCCGCCAAGTTGGAGCGAGCCGAAGTCGGCCGCGCTGGCCGGCATGCCCGGCGCTGCGTACGCGAGGTGCTGGTGCTGGTGGTGGGGCGGCTGTTGCTGTTGCTGCTGCTGCTGCTGCTGCTGCTGGCGCCGGTAAAGCTCGGCGTAGCGCTCGCTCAGGTAGAGCTGGCGCGCGTTGCGGAGCACGTAGGACACCAGGAGGTTCTTGTGCAGCTTGATGCCGCCGCGCTGGGTCCGGGAGCTGTGGATCTTGCGCAGGGAGATGCTGATCAGGCTCTGGGCGTCCAGGGCGCACTCCATGCTCCCGCGGAGACGGCGGCAGCAAAGCAGCCGCCGCCGCTGCTGCTAATGCTGCTGCTGTTTCTGTCTCAAGAAGGTCGCCCGGGCTCGCCCGGCAGGGGAACGGAGCCCAGGTCAGCGGGTCGGCTGCGCTCCGAAAGGAGCCACCACCATGCGCTGCGCGCCACCCGCAGGCTCGCGCTCCCCAGACGGCGCCAAAGCAATGAGCTTCTGCCGGCCCCGGCCCCAGCTATTTAGCTGAGCACCCGAGCCCCGCCTCACACCTGATGAGCCAATAGAAGTGCTCAGAGCCTCCCGAGTGACAGGCGCTGCCCGCCCCGGGGCCACTCGGCTGGCCAATCAGACCAAGGCGGTTCCTTTGTGCTATTCAAATACCGAACGGACCCCGGGCCTCCAACGCCGCCGCTGCCTCGAATGTTCTCCTGGGGCCGCCGCACTGCGCGGGACTCGGAGCCTCCGGGGTTGCGGTCTGCAACATGCGTCGCTTCGCAGCGGCCACGCAGGAGCCCGCAGCTTCCTTACCTAGCTTTCTGGTGCTGGGGGTCGTTCATCTGAGTGCAGCGACCATGGCTCCTCCTCCTTCCGCACGGTTGGGCCTCACCTGCGGCAGGTGCGCGCGGCTACCCAACTGACTGGCACTGGGAGCCTTCTCTTTTTCACCTGCGGGCCCCCGGGTGACCAGGGGAAGCCAAGGTCTCTGCAAGAGGCTTGTGAGGCCGCTGCTTGATACTGGGGGCCTCTCGAGGGAGAGAGGTTTGGAGGTTTCTTTCACCGCAGAGAATGACTTCCTGACTCTTTGGGCCCAGGGCTTTGGGAATGCTCACGCAGTGCCCAGCCACCTCAACTCAGACACTGATGGGGGAGACCCAAGGATGGTGAATTTTGATCTCAGATGGAGAAGCACCCAGGCCCGCCCCAGGGAGCTGAGGACCTGCCTGCGGCCAAGGGCCCAGGTTCTGAGAGGACCCTGAGCTTCCTAACCACCATTCTCTACCGCTTCTCTTCTGTCTAACTAATGACAATAGGGACGATTCTTATGTGTCTTCTATGGAGCAGGCCCTTTCCAGAAAGGCCTTTATTGTTGAGGAGGGGCCTGAGGTTGGAGGTGTGAAATGACTTGGGAGGCACCTAGTTCCTGGGGACAGAGCTAAGACAGGGACCAGGACCCTGAGCACCAGACCTTCATGTGTCCCCAAGGCAGAGGAGCTCACTGACAAGTTTTGGGGACTGTTTTCCTTCATATCCTGAGCTATCCATGGTCCACCATCTCCCAGCTGGGGACAGCGACAGAGAAGAGAGGGACAGGGCAGCGGGTTCTGGTGGCTCTAGGCCTGAGGGGCAGTGGGGTGACTGGTGCCAGATCCAGGCTGCATGGCAGCTCCTGAGGCTCTCTCCTTACCTGAGCAGGGGTCGGTAAGAGTCAAGAGACCCAGCCAGCCCATCCTGCAGTCTCAGGGTCTCCTTTTAACCCTAAGAATTCTCAGTTTGTTTCTTCAAACAATTCTCCAGCACATTCTCAGTGCCAGGTGTCAAGAGTGGAAAAAAAGTCAGGGTGTTTGCCCATTTTTCAGATGAGGAAACTTGGACACTGACAATGTAAGGAATTTGCCTAAGACTGCGGAGCTCTGGGCACAGTGCCCTGTCCTTCCCATTGAGTTTCATTCTCACACTGGTCCAAGACCCCAGGGACCAGCAGCACCCCTCTCCGCCATTCCCAGAGAAGCCAGGATTAACTTATAGGGGAACTGCCGAGCAAGCACATTTCATGTACTTCCGAGTGGTGATCTGGTGACAGGGACACCCAGGGCTGGGGAACCTGCTCACGTGGTGATACCTGTAAGAATAAAACCACACTGCCCTATATTTCTTTAAATCCCATTTCAAAGACACACAAATTCTTCATTATTTATGTTTGAAGTTCACCTTTGAGATCACCAGCATGTGGAGAGAATCTGTAACTTTTGTCCGACTTACAGCCAGGGACATGAGCCTGCCACAGACCAGCCTGGGGCCCGGGAGGTAGTGTGGCCTTCACTCTGTTCTTGCCCAGTGTTTACTGGGAACAGTAAGACAGTTTTAGTTGGAGTTATTAGGATTTGAACCCATGTCAGCAGGTTCCTGAAAGTCAGCTTCTGTGGTGGGTGGAGCTGAGCCTGGTTCTCTGGGCTCAGCTCTTGGTGAATGTGCCCTTGATTGTTGGCCCCCCCGACCACCTGCTGTGAGGCCAGGCCTGTGGGAACCCCACAGAAGCAAGAGTCAGCCTGAGCTCAGTCCTCTGTCATCCATTCTTGGAGCTGTACCCCACAACCTGACTCTGCAGGTGCACCTCGAGGACGGGGTGGGGTGGGGTGGGAGTGGATAGTGGTCAGGGGGCCAGGCTCACTTGGGCAACTCCTCTTGGTACTTCCTAATCTCTGATCCATCCACTGTCATGAAGCCAGTTTGGAGCTCCTTAGGGCCTTGCATTCCCTGGGGCCCGCTGAGAAGTGATCAACTGCTCCTTCTCAGCCCTGCTCTTCCCGTGGCCTCTCCCAGGGAATCCAGAGGTGGCCAGCAGGGAGGGCTAAGCCATTGTCTAGCTTGATAAAACCTCTTGATCTTTTTTGGGGTGGCCTGGGCAGGGGAGCTCTCGCAGCTCACCAAAGGAGCCAATAGGACAGTGGGCTGCGTGGGGGGCTGGGAGGGTGCGGCTAGGGCTCCTGGTAGGAACCACATGTGCTCATTGGCTGGGCGAGTCGCTCTCCTGTTTGTGTGCACCGTGATTCAGGGAGGGCGCCGCTGGGGGGGTCTGTGTGCACACATTGGGGCACAGCCCTCCATCTGTACCCTGTCAAGGGGGCGATGAGGCTTTTCGAGATGAAGGGCTGGCCTTTTTGTCTGGGCACCTGCACAAGTTTGGGGTGCTCACCTTTCCCCCTGGAGCTGGGGAGGTCTGGCCTGAGTCACTGCTCCCGGAGGAAGTTAATAAATGGCCCAGTATTTACCGAGTGTCTGCTGGGACAGCATGGAGCAGGGCGCGGGGACTGCTGGGGACCTGGGCTCCCGTCAAGCCCCAGGGGGTGTCAGCCCCACCTCAGAGCCAGGAGATCTTTCAAGTGCACAGATACCTGTGGCCAACTTCTGGTCACCCAGGCTTGGGGCCGTGGTGTGGCTGGGAAGGTTGGGTTTCGCCCAGTGGCTCCCAGGGACTGGTTTGGGGACAGGAGCAGAAGCAAAGTGCTGAACTGGGGGCTTCGTGTTGGGAGGAGGGGGAGAGACCTGGGCTTTACACATGCATTCATGTGTTTGTTCACCAGGGAAATGTTTCCAGAACCCTCCTCTGGAGTCCCTGGAAATGGGCGAGGGAACAAGATGGAAAGTCACAGTTCTCCGGGAAAGAGACAGGATAGATAGATGAACAATGTGGAGTGATAAGCCTGATTAGAAGCACTGCCTGGAGCCTGGAGGGGGCGGGAGGGACCCCAGAGCTGGCCCAGGAAGCTTCCTGTGGGGAGCCAAGACCTGGAGACTGGAGACCAAGGAGGGGGAGGGCCTTCTGGCAGAGATCAGCAAGGGGCTCAGCAAAGGGCCCGGTACACAGTAGGTACTCAATAAATGCTTGTGGAATAAGTGAATCAATGAACACAACTGTGCAGAAGGCATTGCTAGAGTTAGAAGGGCCCTAGAGACCAGGCTTCCCTCTCCCCAATTTCCAGATGGGTAAACTGAGGTCCAGAGACCTTAGAGAACTGGCCAGGAGCTAGAACTGGAATTCAGATGTCCTGCTTCCCAGTTCAGCCTCCAACTGCCCCAATGTCCTGTCTCTTTGGTTGAGTGTGAATTGCTGTGGGAGGACTGACACCTGGGCTTTGGCCAGCGCAGGGTCAACTGTTGAGTCCCTTCTGAGGCAGGGAGGCTATTGGGGCTGGGATGTGGGAGCTCTGGGCTGCATCTCAGGAAGGCCTGTGGCCAGTGGGCACCGGGAGCAAGGCTGGGTCCCAGATCCAGGGCAGCCCTTTCCCCCAGTCCTGCAGGACCACACCCTGACACTGGCCCAGGTGGGGGTTCCTGTGTGGTTCTGAACTCGTAGATGGAGTTGCGTAGACTGCAGATACCTCTTGGTCTAGGTCTCTGGGCTCCTGGCATTGTTGGGCGTACATTTGCTCACTCATTCCCTCATTCATTCATGGGCTGAGGGCTGGCTAAGCTACAGGGAGATGCCACACATGTCTCATTGCCCAGAGTTGGGCTGGGGAGCCTTTTTATCTTCTGGGCCAGGTCTGATCAACGGGTAGCATCTGCCAGGAGCTCTGGGATCTAACATGTGCCCCAATTGATTAGTGATGTCTGCCAAGGGCTTAGCGGGAGTCTTTATGGCAAGTTTGCTGGAGTGGAGGATGGAGGAGCTGCTCAGTGCTTTGGACATCTGGGTGGTCTAACAGAGAGGGGGCCAGGGGGCCAGGAGAGGGGATATCAGCCCCTGATGGGCGTCATCCCTGGGTCATGTGCATTGCCTCCCTTGGGCTCTATGGTCACCCTCCTCCAGGAGGTGCTCTGAGCATCAGGTGACTAGAAGGAGACTGGATTAGTGGCACACAAAACAGGAAGCTTCCCTCCCTCCTCTCCTTTCTCCAAATCCTTCCTGAAGCTGCACAGCTGGGCAGGCCGGGGTTAATCCGAGGCAGCCTGGGTGGGTGTGTGCAAGGAGTGGGTGGGTGGGGGGCAGCTCTGCAGTCCCTGGCTTGGAGTTGTTTTTATAACTCACTTAGTGCAGACCTTTGTCCCCTCGTGGGCTCCACTGGGAGTTTCTAAGGAGTGAGAAGCTCTTTGGATCTTAGGAACTGAATCTTAGAATTTTATTTTTCATTTGCACGGTGGGGGCGGGTGACTGCACTGCCTGCCCCCCACAACTCCCTACTCAGCGAATAGCAACTGTAGACACCACTGTACCAGAACTCGCTTGAACGCGAGTTATTTTTCATTAATCCTCAAGACGATCGAGCCAGGTGGGTAGTTCTATAACCCCCATTTGAGTAAACTGAGACCCTAAAAGGGAAGCTCTGAATCAGGGTACACAGTAGGTACAGCCTCGGCCACCAGCGGTAAGAGCCTGTGGTGCGAGCTGGAGAGAGAGGTCTTATTTATTTATTTATTATCTATCAATCATTTTCTGCAGTGCTGGGGTGGAACCCTGGAGCATGGCGGTCCTGCCCTCTTAGCCCTTTCCTGCTTTCCAGATGGGAAAAGGAAGTAAGCAGAAAAATAAACAAGTCTGCACGAGGGTGACAAAGGAAGCTGGAGGAGGGCAGTGGGCAGAGGGTCCCCAGTCCTCCCCTGGGCAGGTCCTCTCCAGGCGTCCCGCTGCGCTCCTCTGGGGCCAGAACCCTCCCGCAGTCTGCAGAGGCTGGGGCTCCCCCGTCTCCCGCTCCCCACAATTTGAATTTTTAATGTGGCTCCCCAGAACAAAGCAGAGCTCAAAACCCATTTCTCAAGTCTGAGCGCGCCTTGCTGAAGAGGCCGAGGCCGGGCAGGGCCTGGGCCATGGGTCGTCCTCAGCTGTCCCCGGAGCTCCTTCCCAATCTTGTTTAATTAAAAAAGCAAAAAAGGGGCCGAGTAGAATTTCCGTTCTGGACCTGGTGCTGGGCAGGGGCAGCAGGCAGGGCCGCCCCCCCACCCCCCGGGCCCCTCGAGGGGCTCAGGTGCCCTCGCAGCCGTTGCCATACCGATGAGGAAACAGGCTCAGAGGCAGGAACACGCCCCAGGATGGGCTGTGGCGCTCTCCTGTGGGGGACACCCCCGGCCTCTAAGCCACACCCCCACGCCCCAGCTACTTGGCCTCCCAAAGCCGCAGCCCTGGCCTCAGGAGGGTGTAGATGAGGGAACCTAGGGGTGACACAAAGGGGCTGAGAGGGGTGGGAGAGAGTGGGAGAGACCTACCGAGAAGAGCCTGGTGGTCTGTGGAGTGAGGTGGGCTACTTTTCCCCAGAACTGACCTCAGGATGTGGTAACATGGGCTCCCAGTGCCTCCTCAGTACCAGGTAGAAGGTGGCCTCTGGGGCTCTGGGGCCAGGGTTGGTGGATGTCGGGGAACCAGCGAGGCTTCTCTGCTGCTGGGGTTCACCTCTGCAGCAGGGGCTCACTGTCCAGCGCTCTGCGTCTGGCTGCTCCCACAGGGTCACCTGCCATGGCCCTGCCTGAAGGGAGCCTCATCTCCCTTCCTCAGTTCCTGGTTTCCTGAGGTTCCAAGAACATGGTTAGACTCGGTGCTTCTTCCAGAAGGAAAGGACAGGGAGCTGGGTGCGGCCACACCCGCCTGTGATCCCAGCCACTTGGGAGGCTGAGGCCAGAGGATGGCAAGTTGGGAGCAACTTAGTGAGACCCTGTCTCAAACAAACAAACAAGCAAATAAGGGCCAGGGATGTGGCTCAGTGGTTAAGGGTCTCTGGGTTCAATCCCTCTGCCCCCCCCCCCCAAAAAAAAAGGCAGTGATTTTTATAAAAGTCTGTGAGAGTTGACTATGCTTTGCCGCAGTAACAAATAATGCCCCAAATCTTAGAGGTTTGACCAGAACAAGTATGTTTTCTTCTCATGCTACAATTCCATGTAGATCAACCCTGTCCCCCAGCTCCAGGATCCTCTCACTGTGTGGTTTTACCAACCCAGAGGGCAGACAGAGGAGGCAAGAAGGTCTGTAGATAGTAAACACAGATGTGTTACTGTGATGCCTTCATTAGCATTCCTCCCTGTCATTGGCCAGCAGTGAGTCACATGAAGCACATAGGTGCAAGGGAGATTGGGAAATGTAGTCCTCAGATGTGCTCAGCAGGCGGATGACCCACTTCAGGGACTCTACAGCTTTGTTGTAGGCACAAAAGCCTTGAAGAATGCACAAGAGGAGGTTCGACTGATTTTTAGAGGCAAAAATAAACTAAAATGTTCTTAGCTGGGCGTGCGATCAACCAATGAGTTATACCAAGGCCTGATCTCTCATCTGTAGCATCATACACTGGATTTAGTCTATTCCATATCTGACCTCTTAGATGTGAGAAGGGCTGGGGTTTTAGACCAGTGAACATTTTTAGGCAGGCATGTCACACAACATATCTCCGTATTCCACAGCTGGTGACATGCAGGTTGGTTAAGGCAGCCTACTCAGTATTTCAGGGGCTTAGAGAAGGGAAAGGGGACCATTTTTTATTGAGAACTGAGTGCTCACTGAGCCATGTGCCCGGGCTTCAAGGCACGGGGCTTTTCAAACACCCATCAAGGGTTCGCATGGTGCCCATTCTGCAGACCAGAGCTCTTCTAGAGACCCTTGTGGAGAAGCGTGAACCCCAGTCACGGGGTGCCGTCATGGACCCGTTTCCCGGGTGGGGGAGCTTGGTGCATGGAGGATTCACACAGTCAGAGAGCGGCAGCTGGAGTTGGAGCCCCTGTCTTTTCCTTCCCAGAAGCCAAATGCGAACAGCTCTGCTCTCCTGCACCCAGGGTCTCCTGAACGGCCCGTGGGGAGTGGTCCCGAGACCCACCTGGAGAACAAGTCTGTGAGGCCTCCTGGTCTGGGGTTCTGGGCGAGCACACACACCATCTGGTCTTGGGCCAGAACAAACCCGATTCCAACAGGGCTGACAAGGCAGCGGATAAAAGTCATGACATCAGCTGTGCTTGTGGCACAGGAGGGGCCCCGGGGCTCCTTGTCACTAACGTATTCGTGGGGCTTCGGCAATCTGTATCTGCTGTGTGTGAACAGGGATGTGTACCACTGAAGGTGGGTTTTGTAGAGAACTTCCTGACGCAAGATCCAGCTCTTCTCAGTCAAGGAACAGCCCCGAGGATTCTGTGGCATTGGCTGAGAGCTACTAAATGAGGAGGTCAACTTTCTATTAAAAGAATAGACTTCTTTCGTAGGTATTAAAACCTTCCAGGTGTATTTGTGGATATGAATTTGCCTTGGAGTATTGCTTTGGCTGGGCAGTGGCTGTGACCCATGCATGCAGTCAACCATCCCAGGGTGCAGGTACCCTTAGGTTCCTCTGTGTAGGAACTTTCCTTGGATTACTGTTCAACATTTTTCCATTTTTCCGGGGCAGAAAAAATTTTCCCATCCCACTGACTTTGGCCTTGGGCATATGAATTGTTTTGACCAATGCAATGTGGGTAGAGGGCTAATGTACCTATTAAGAGGAGTCCTTGGAGATTATTGTGGTTTCTTTTGTCTTCTGCCACATTTGTGATCTGTCATGACAAAATACCCTACTGAGCTTCTGGTCCCAAAGGAAGCGGAGACCTTGTGCAGACTGGAGCTCAACCCACAGCCTGGAGACAGGTTCCACCCATCCCCACCTGAAGCCAGGTGACTGGGGAGAGCGCAGCCTCGCCAGCCAAATCGCAGTCCAGCTGTGGACCAGGGAGAAGAGATGCCAAATCGCAGTCCAGCTGTGGACCAGGGAGAAGAGATGCCTCTGTGGGAAGTTCTGAGCGTCTAGGGCTGTTTGCTTGGAGGACAGCATAGTCAGGGCAGAAGCTGACCACTCCATCGACGTTAAGTGACTTACGGCCACAGACCTAGAAGGAGAAGAGCAGGGCCTAGAATCTTGGCCTCCTTAGATCCTCTCTCCAGTACACATCGGGAGACTTCAGGGAAATGAGTCCAGGAATGAGAAGGGAACCAGGAGGGAGGGTTCTCCGGGGCCCAGGGCCTTTTCCTAGCTCGCCTTCTGTATCTAATGGAGACAGTGATCCTGAAGACCCCTTGGTTGAAGGTAGAATCAGGGTCTGATAAACCCATGGTAAATGGAAAGTATCACTTAGCAAAAAATGAATTTAAAACATCTAATCTACCAAATGTCATAGTGTGGCACACTGTACATAGCACTGTATTAGGCTTTTTCTCCTTGTGATCTCATGGCTGATCACGGGAGCTGCAGCTCACTGTAGCTGCCCAGCATCACAAGACATTATGGTACGGTTTATCACTAGCCCAGGAAAAGCACGAAATTTAAAAAAAAAATTAGATACTTTTTAGTTGCAAATGGACCTTTATTTTATTTATTTATTTTTATATGATGCTGAGAATCGAACCTCACACATGCTAGGCAAGCGCTCTACCACTGAGCCACAGCCCCAGCCCTCAAAATTCAAATTTTAAAGTACAGTTTCTACTAAGTACATATTGCTTTTGCACCGGTGGGGAGTCAAAAAATTATTAAGTGGAACCACTATAAGTAGGGGACTATTACTTATTGATGCATCTGTGACTAGTTGTAAAATTCCATCATCATATTCATGTTTGGAGATGGAGAGTTTTAGGAGGGAAAAACATGTATTAACAATTTTTCTATTTTATAACTTTTAAGGAAACTTAGACAACTAGATAGTCTTAGAAATTTTTACTTTACTAAGGGCTGTTGAGTGAAAAAGTCAACTTTCTGGCTAAAAGAATCTCTCAGTCACTTTATACTTTTTAGGGGTATCTGTGGATATGAATTTGCCTTTGAGTACTGCTTTGGCTGCATCCTCAAGTTGTAGTGTACAATCTTCTCATTTTACCTAACATTGAAATAGCACGAAACATCTAATTAGTACAGAATTTCCTTTTGCATTCCCTTTTTTTAATCTCAAGAGTCATATGGAAGAAAGCTTTCAAATTTCCAGCAAGTCTGATTTCTAAAAATAATTCCTGAGCTATGAATTTTAATATTTCATTTCCCTGTGTTGGGAATGTGCTTTTCTTTGGAACTTACTGAGTTTATCTTTTTTGGGGGGTGGGGTAACCAGGGATTGAACTTGGCACTCGACTACTGAGCCGCATCTCCAGCCCTATTTTGTATTTTATTTAGAGACAGGGTCTCACTGAGTTGCTTAGCTCCTTGCTTTTGCTGAGGCTGACTTGAAACTCGCATCCTCCTGCCTCAGCCTCCTGAGCCACTGGGATTACAGGCGTGCACCACTGCGCCTAGCCTTGCTGAATTTTTCTGAGTCCTCTCGTATGTGTGTTACTTACAAATTCTCTGGATTATTCTTTTGTAGAGTGCAAGTGTTCAATAGCTCCAAATGCCTGCAATGACCTTGTCATCCAGGTAAACGTAATATGCCTGCCGGCTCCTTGGTATCATATAAAAATGATTGAAAATTGGGGTACACTTGTCTAAAGAGAAAATTCCCTAAGTCCAGCCGAGCCCGTGTCTGCTTCCACTGGTGACTTGGGGCCCTTCTGGAGAGACTGGGTTTTGCTGGTCTCCTGCAGGGTGAGATCAAACGTGACTCATCCTGCAGACACATTAATCAGTACCTGACTGCTGCTGCGTGGGTCTGGGGGTGGGGGAGGGTTTGGTGTTGGGGTCTCTTCCCTTGCCCCCTTGCCCCTGGGCTGACTCCTCATTCAGCTTCCCTCTTGGTTGATAAAAATTTGCATTTTAAAATTGACCTGGGAGATGCTGAAAGGCTTTGGTCCCAATGAGCTTTTCACAAATGGAATGATCCTCTGGCTGTGGTCTCTGGCCATTTCCTGGTCTCCACAGAGGTCGGGGCCATTAGCAGTAACCGGGGACTCCTGGTTAGATGTCGGTGGATGATGGTCACCAGGCTCCACCTCACCCTTTCTTGACTCTGCCAGGGGGTGGGACCCCTGCCCCACACTCCACATAAGGAAACTGAGACCTGCAAATGCCAAGCCAGCGGCTCTCAAACTGCCCTGGGAACTCAGGGCTCCTCAGTCATCCTCCAGGAGGGAGGCAGGTCACCTGACCGGCAGGGCTCCAAGCCACACGCCCCTCCCCTCCTTCCAGCTGGACTTCCGCCACCCGGGGCAGCAGGTAGAGACCACAACAGGTGAGCCCACCACAGAGCCGTCCCGAGTGCCTTGCGGGCCCTCAGAGAGCCCTGCCCACCCCCAGCTCACCCGTCTCCTGGCCTCCCTCCTGCCTCCCAAGCGCTCAGCCTGTGCCAGGCACAGAGGGGCTCAGTCTGATGGGGAAGAGTCCAGCGCCAGCTGCCTCCACTGTCTTCCCCACACTCCGGGAGAGCGTGGCGGGGCCTCAGCCTTCCTAGGGTTCTTCACGGCTGGAGGACAGTCCCCTCCCCATTCCCACCACCTCAGAATGCCCCCTTCCAGTGCTGCTTCCTCCAGGAAGCCTTCCTGGATATGCCCGACAGACACTCCCTGTCCCCGCCTCTGTGACTCTGAACTTCTCTGCTCAGCCAACACGGTGCCTCTCCACGCCGACCTCCCTGTCCACGCCGACCTCCCCCTGCCCACGGCCACTCCTCCTGGGAGGGCGTGCCGTGTTCAGGGTCCGGACTGCCCCTTGCATTCTCCCTTGGGCTCCAGGGAAAACCCTTCCACCTCTTGCCGCCCCCCGCCCAGTGACCGGGCGACGCCCCTCACCCTACATGTCAGGCCAGGGTGTTTAAGACGCCCAAGTCACAGTCTTCTCACTTGTTCAATAGGGACAATAAGAGTGCCCCGCTTTCCTGGGTGGCATGAGACTCAGAGGTGGCAGGACGTTCTTGGTCCAGCAGCACAATCGATGCTGGTTCTGCCCAGAGGACACCCACTGTCCTTTCCAGGAGCCGGAATCTGAAGGTGAGAGGAGCTTCCTCCTTCCGGCCAGACCCACCTGAAAGACCTCCAAGTTCCATCTACTTTTCAGATTGGGAAACTGAGGCTCAGAGAGGGGAAGGAGCTCACCTGGAGCCACACAGCGTGGCCCTGGGAGGATCCAGGTCTCTAGGTCGGACGGAATTGTTTGGCTCGCCTTCCTTTGGGGCCGAATCTGCTGTTCAGGTCCTGGAGTCTCAGGGTCTCCCCGTCCATCCGTTCACTCTTCCACTCGGTGTTTATTACAGCTGCTCTGGGTCGGCTCTTCTGCTGGACATCTGGGAAGTCCCTGAGGAAGCCTGCTGATGAGTCACGATTTGCAGTTAGCAGCAAGTCACAGAAACCCAAACGCGATGACTTTTTAAAATTTTTTTTTATTTTTTAGTTTTAAGTGGACATAATATCTTTATTTTAGTCTTATGTGGTACTGAGGATCAAACCCCGTGCCTCACGCATGCTAGGTGAGCACGCTACCACTTGAGCCACATCCCCGGCCCCACCATGATGACTTAAACAGGAAGTACACACCGTCGGGGCTGCAGTGATGTCCTTCTGGCCTCCCCAACATGTGGTTTTCATCCTTATGACACAAAATGGCTGCTTCCATGCCAGGTATCATGACAGCATTCCAAGCAGTAAAATTGGGGAGGAAACCAGGGAAGGGTGAAGAGCAAACAACAAAAGGGCCCTGCCAGGTAAGTTCCTATTTTTATCAGAAAAACAGTTGTTTTCCTGGCTCAGTTCCCAGCAGAAAACTCCTGATTTCATCTCAGGGTCAGCATTGGGCCAAGTGGCCCCCCTAGCTGCAAAGGAGCCTGGGAGGGGAATATTTTTACCTGGGCACATTTCCCCCTGGAGGAGGGAGGAGGGGACGCCTGGTCGTCTGGCTCACCAGCAGTGCTCTCACCCCGGGACGGGGTTCCTGCTGCAGGGAGCCGCACTGGGGCCTGTCTCCCCTGACCTGCCGCCACCCCTGGCAGGTGCCCTGAGAGACCCCGGCTCTCCCTGACGGGGCGCAGGGCCGTGCAGTCGGGGCTGCGTGGTATTTGATGGGACTCTGGGGACAGCGGAGTGCATTTAGCACAAGCCCTCCGGCTGTGGAGGTCCCCCCCCTCTGTCCAGGGCCTGGGGCAGCGGGGGCCCAGCCCTCTCTGGGGGAGGCCGCCAGCCTCTCCCACCGTGAGGGCTCCCTGGCGTCTGGGCCTGTCCCCTCCTGGACGTGCACCTGCTGTGGGTGGCGAGCCCCCAGTGAGCCCTGGACAGGGACCCCGTGAGTCCTGCTGTGCTGAGCACGTGCTGCCCCCAGGGCCGGGAGTCCAGCCCGTCCAAGGCCCAGAGCCTGTCTGTCCGTCCCCAGGGTGACGTCCCTCCGCCCAGGCCTGCCTTCCTCAGGGGGCCCCTGGCCTGGCTCCCCGGGGTGAGGAGGGGACATTCCCGGGGGCAGGAAGGCAGAGGGTCGAGGGAGAGACGCAGGGCAGGGGACGGGCTGGAGGCCCCGCCTGGCCAGTGTCCTTGGGGCAGCGCGGTGTCCCCCTCCTGAGACAGTGATCTGGGCCGTGCGGTGTCCGCTCCGTGGAAACTGCAGCTTGTGACCAGACGAGGCCAGCAGCCGGCGGTGCAGGGGCAGCTGGCCACTGAGCCCCGTTGAGAAAGGGCTTTGAAGACAGCGCCACGCGGGGCCCAGGGCGCGGGGCCACTGGGCGCGGGGCGTGAGGATGGGGCGCAGGGAGGGCCAGGCCTAGCTGGGGACGCCCCCGACCCCGGGGTGGCAGCGGAGCCACGAGGCCGGCTCTGCTCAGAGCAGGGGTCTGAACGCGGCTGGAGGCCTCCAGTAGGTTCCTGGTTCCTGCAGCAGGGATGGCCTCGGGGGTCTCTGCCTCTGCCCGATTGTCCTGCCTGTCAGTCACTCATTCAGCAAGAACCTACTGTGCGGGGCGCTGGCCAGGGCTGCGGGGCGGCACTAAGAGGTGAAGGTGCCCACTCCTGGGGGGAGAGGAGCCGTGCCCAGAGCCGGGCACAGGTACCAGACTCCCCAGCTCCAGGCAGAGGGGGAGCCAGCACAGGGCAGAGAGACCTTGGCTGCCTGCCTACTCTGTGCCACGCGCTAGGGATACAGGGCAAGGAACAGGCCAACCCCCAGTGCCCCCTGGAGCTCACATTTGGTACATAAACAAATGAAGAAATAAGTATGAAAAAAGTCACTGAAGGTGACAGGGAGGTGGTGAGAGGGTGGTGGTGGGCGGTGGTGGGCGGAGGTGCCTGGGGATGCTCTCCGCTCCTGCAGTAGGTGGGGCAGGCCTTTCTGAGGAGGTGGCATTTAAGTAGAGGCTGGAAGGATGAAAAGGAGCCAGCCATTAGTAGATACAAGCAGTGCAAAGGCCCTGAGGCAGGAATGAGCTCAGTGTGGTCAAGGAACCAAAAGAGGTCAGTGCAGTGACAGGAGCACAGTGAGCCCTAAGGAGAGCCACAGGCTATGAGTTAGCAGGGGTCACTCACCCACGGCTGTGTACTGTCACCATTGCATTGATTGCAAAAAAAAAAAAAAAAAAAAAAAAAAAAAAAACACTATTACAGCGGTTTAAACAGATAGCAGATTTTGACTTAATGAACACTAAGCCTGGGGTGGGCAGTTGGGTGCTCATGTAGTGACCTATAGATGTCACCAGGCACTGTGGCACTTTCTTCTTTTTCACTGTCTTCAAATGTGGAGGACTTGTCTCCTCACATTTGCTGCCTCATGGTCACAGTGCAGCTGCTACACCTCCAGCTCTCATGTCCATGTGCCAGGCAGGAAGAAGGGGAAGGAGAAAAGGCCAAAGAGATAAAGGTCCAGGGGCCTTGTCCTTGCCAGAGCCCATTTCTATTCAGAAAGACAATTTCCTCACCGAGGTTTCGTTGTGTCCCGTTGGCTAGATGCGGATTACGCGGCTTCCTCCATCTGCCAGGAAGGTTGAAAAACAAGCCTTGAGACGTTGCTGGTCTCTCTAGTGGAGGATGGAATGGAGAAGGGAACGCACAGCATCCACCAGGACTTCACCTGGGGGACCAGAGGGAGCCAGAGAGCTCGTCAGAGGGTGACGTGGGCAGATTGGTCCCGAAGCTCTGCTATTTAAACTGAGAACCTGTGACAAGCCACCAAAGCGTTCAAGGCTCACTTAAGACGTGACCAGGGCTCCGAGAAGGGCCTCCAGCCTGGCCTCTCTCCTCTGCCCTCCTCCAGCCCTGGCAGCCCCTACCCCCGCTGGCCACACATGGTTCCTGGCCGTCCCTTGCCTAGCATCAGGGCGCGTACGGAGCAGGAAGCGGCCCCACCGGCAGCTCCTGGCTTGTAGAATGCCCACGCACGTCCATCCACCGTCTTTGGTGTTCCTGCTAGAACTGACCCTGTCCCCAGGGAGGTCACGGAGCCCTCCCTTCATGGATGGGGAAACAGGCTCCCGGGGACCTTTGCCTAAGGAAGGTCTGCTCACCCTGGTGGCCCTGATGCCACTGGCCACTGCACCTGGAGAAGGGGCTCTGGGCCCTGGCTGGGCGGGCGCCTCCCCTTGGCTCAGGTAGAGTGGCCATTCTCTTAGCCCTGATTTGAAGGTCTTGGGGGCCCAGGGAGTGGGTGCTGTTTCCGGCCTCTCCAGGCAGCGTGTGAGAGCCACCAGCCAGCCTCTGGCCTGCCACTGCATCGATGCGGGACATGGGGACCCGGCTCTCCCCCTCACACGCCAGGCGCCAGGCTGGCTGACACAGGACGGGCCCTGCCCTCGGGGAGTCCAGCCTTCGAGCCTGACTCCTGGGCCACCTTCTTCTGATTCACTGTGTGACTTCGGACAAGTCCCCTCCTCTCCCAGGGCCAAATTTTCCTTCCTGTTCTTTTTTTCTTGGTTCTGGGATCCAACCTGGCCCAGGCGGGGAACCCCTGCCCCACGGGCCTGCTGTTGCTCTAGTGGGATGACCAGGGGGTGGGTCTGGACTGTCCCCCTCACCCATCAAATCCACCCTTTGAAAGCTTCCAGTCCCTTTCTGCCTACCCCGCCCGCATCTGCCCCTGCCCGGCGTCTTTCATTGTGGCCACTTTCCCTGTCACCCTGTAGCTCTACTCCTCAAGCAAGGACAAGTTGGATCCACCAAAGGTCTCAGGTGGGTCTTCCGCCTGGACCTTGTGTCCAGCGAAGACAGGAGCGGGGTCCCCCTGTGTCTGTCCTCCTAGAGACCAGCTCCTCGTAGGTGCTCACTCCACCAGGCGGGGCGCCCTCAGCCCCGCCCTGTCGCGGAGCCGGTGTCCCCACCCCACCCCCTGAGAACTACGGTCCCCAGAAGGCCGCGGGGCGGCGCGGAGAGGAGCGCGTCTCGGGAGCTGTGGTCCCGCGCGCCCGGGCGCCGGCTGGACGTGCAGGGCGCGGGGCAGCGGGGCTCGCCGTCTGCCCTCCCTGGGGGACCCCCGCTGGCCGCCGGCCTTTGGAAGAAACCCTCGTGCGCTCCCGCGGGGTCTCCTTAAGGGGCGGGCTGGGCGCCCCACCCTGGACGCCACCCCGGGCGGAGTCGGACCTGGCGCTTTCCAGCCCCTGATGTCACTGAGACCCCGCTGGCCCGGGCTGGCTCCCAGCTGTGCGGCCCCTGGGGGTGCAGGACTGAAGAAGGGTAGGAGCGGGGTTCACAGCTGTCCACTGTCAAAACGCACCAGCTCCCCTCCCCCGTGGGAGAGGGTGCCCCGGGGACCTGGCCCAGGCTGGCTTCCATTGGCCTTGGCACTCGGCCTGGCCATGGGGTCCAGGTCAGGGGGAACAGTCTGCGGGAGGGGTCACTTGAGGAAGTGGCTGAAGGGAGTTTGGGCTTTGGGGGAAGAAATCCTGGGGCTGGAGCGCAGAGCCTGGGGACAGACCAGGGGGAGAGGAGGTGCATCCCAGGGACCTGGAGCCACAGCAGCAGGGGTCTGTTGGATCCCAGAGGAGGCTGTGACCAGGGGTCCGGGCAGAGCCTGCCCCCTGCCCAGGGTCCTTCTTCCCAGGCTCCGCTTGTCCCTAGAGGCAGGGGCTTCCCTGGGCCAGGGTACCCCCAGAGCTGGCTCAGTGCTGTCCTAGTGGACCAGGCAGCCAGGAAACCAGGGGCTGGGGCCAGCATCTCTGCCTCGGAGAAGGGAGCCGGAGACCCTGCTGCACTTCCGCTGTGTGGCCTCTGCAGGAGACACTAGGGAAGGCTGCGCCCCAGGAACGCCAGCTGTTGGGACACGGGGGACATGGAGAAATCAGGAGGGTCTGCTCACACCCTTCCTGCCTAGAGGTCGTAGCCGCAGGAAGGGTTCAGGCCCCCTGATGTCAGACCCCCAGAGCCACCTGGAGCTGGGGGCCTGGAGGGGTCCTAATGGGATGGCTGCTCTGGGTCCCTCTTCTGGTCTCGATGGCCATGGGACTCAGGGGGTCACGTTCTCTGGCTCTGACAGCCTGGACCTGTGCTTGGCGGGAGGCTTGGCTCAGGGTCCTGGGCCTGCAGGCCCCAGGGAGGTCTCCATCCTGCCCCTCCAGATCCTGGGCTTCCTCCCCGGCACCTTGGACCCTGCACTTCCCCTAAGTGTTCTGGGCACCTGAGGAAGCCGACTGCAGGCCGGGGCTCTATGCTCCTCAGTGTGGCCTTGTCCCCCAGATCAGAGGCCCGGCTCCGTTGTGATTTGTCTTGGATTCATAAAAAATGGGGAAGCAAATCAATTACCCCTTCCACAAATGCAATTCAGACGGCAGGAAAAAATCTCTCTGGAGGATCAGGGAGCCTCTTTCTCTCATGAAAAATGTGGTGTCTTGAGATGGCCCTGACCCATCCTGGTGGGCACAGGGAGAAGGTTCAGAGTGTACACAAGTTGAAACTTAGCCTATGTTGGGGCTGGGGCTGGGGCTCAGCGGTAGAGCACACGCCTTGCACATGTGAGGCCCTGGTTCGGTCCTCAGCACCGCATAAAAATAAAGGTACTGTGTCCAACTACAACTAAAAAAATTTTTTTTTTTTTTAAATCGCAAATGAACCACTTTTCATCTTTTTTTTTTTTTTAAGAGAGAGTGAGAGAGGGGGAGAGAGAGAGAGAGAATTTTTTTTTTTAATATTTATTTTTTAATTATTGGCAGACACAACATCTTTGTTTGTATGTGGTGCTGAGGATCGAACCCGGGCCGCACGCATGCCAGGCGAGCGCGCTACCGCTTGAGCCACATCCCCAGCCCCTAAAAAAAATTTTTAAAAAAAGTGTACGTGAGGGCCCCACGGGTGTCTGCTCCTCAGAAGTCCCTTCCCCAGGGGGGCCGTGGGCTCCTGAGGCCTGGGCACTCCCTTCGCCTGGCTCCTCACCCCTGGGGTTGGATTTCAGGGCTGATATTCTGATGGTTTCCCAGGTGTCTGCTGATCAGAATCTTCTGGAAGTTGGTTAAATGCAGATTCTTGGCCCCTCCTCCCTGAGATCCTGATACAGGGTCCAAGGAGGGACCCAGGAATGTGGATTTCAGGCCATCGCATCCGCGGAGACTGCGCCCCAGAGCAGAGGGCAGCCTCTGAGCATGGAGGACACAGATGTCTCTTCCCTTGTCCTCGAAGCAGTGACCTATCCAGGTTGCCTGGGGCTGGGTGTGTGCGTCATGTTCAGCAGCGGGGAGTTTGGGGCTGGGGACTGAACCTAGGTGCTCTACCACGGAGCCACATCCCCAGCCGCTTTTATTTATTTTGATGCAGGGTTTTGCCAAGTTGCCCAGGCTGGCCTTGAACCTGGGGTCCTCCTGCCCTAGGCTCCGAGTAGCTGGGATGGCAGGTGCGTGCCACTGTGCCGGGCTTGCTTTAGATTTCTTTATTCTTTTTTTTTTTTTTTTTTTTTTTTTATTGCTGTCTAAATGACCGCGGGTCACTGCTGTAATGCACCCTGCAGAACTGGGGGCCAGTCAGAGCTGGGGACACGCTTGGGGTCTGGGATGTGGCTTGGAACACCGCAGGGCCAGGGCAAAGAACGGCTGGCCTGTGTGACTCCAGGGCTCCTGCTTTGTGAGCCCCTGGCTGCCCCAGTGGGCCGCTCCCTCCACGCCCTCTGTTCCGCAGCACCCCACGTCTGACGGCCCCACAGCGCGGCTCCTGGGGCAGGTTCACCTGTACGTTTCCTCCTTGGGGCTGGGTCTGCAGAGGGCCCTCTGACTTTGTTTCCCCCCCCGGCTGCCGTCCTCCAGGCTGGCCAGCCTGGGTGAAGTCGGGGAGGTGGGCAGGGCTTTCTACCTGCCGGGCACCATCCTTGAACCAGGTCCCCATTCAGGCATTTCCATTCTCTTCCAGGAACAGGCAGGCCGTCCCTCCCTGGCCATCAGGGGACTCCAGCCCCTGGGCAGAGAGCTTGGGGAGGGGACATTCACGTGACCCAAGGCAGGCCAGGAGACCCAGTCCTGGGAAGGTAGCTCTCTTTCTTCGGGGAGCCCGGGCTGGCAGGACAGAAAGCTGGAGTTCTCGGAGTCAGCCGCGTGGACAGCCTAAGCCAAGATGAAGCCAGACAGCCACAGAGCTGAGATGGAGCCGGTGGGGAGACACCCGGGAGCCTTGTTGGAGCACCTGGATCCAGCTTTGCCTGAGGCCGTCCACCTCTTTTGGCTTAGGACAGCTTGGATTGTTTCTGTGCTTGCAACTCGTTCACAACTTGCAGAAAGTGTGTGTCACTTCCACCTGTCCTTACCTGTCTGTTCCGTAGGGCTGAGCGCCTGCCCAGACCAACCTCTCCTGGTACCAGGCCTCCGTTTGGAAGGGGAGGCGGCCAGGTGACCCTAGAGCTTCTGCCAAGGCGAGCCTGGGGCTGGGGCATGGGAGTCCCCGGGAGGGGGAATCTCCCTGGGCTTTGGGAGGAGGTGGCCTGGGGGCTGGGCTTAGAGGCACAGGGAGGATTTTAGTGGTTTGAGAATCAGAAAGGGGACCTCCCAGAGAACAGGGGTCAAAACGGACAGGTGGAGAGAGAGGAGCCCTGGGCCCTGCGCCTGGGCTGGCGGGGCGGGGTTGGGGACTTTGTCTTGGTTAGAAGTGAGGGTCTGGGCAGGTCCCCGCCTTTCCCTTTGCTGCTTCATTCCTGGTCCTGCCCCCTCTCAGCCTCCCAGGAGCCTGGCACCCTCCCCTCCGGGTCTTTCCAGGGTGTCTCCCCACTCGGGGCGTCGGCCAGGAAGTGGGTACAGGGGCACTGTCCCTGCTGCACCTGCCTGCTTCTTGGGTTCCAGCCCTTGAGAGCAGACCCCAGGGCTGGGCCCGGGTCCCCCACGCCCCTCCAGGCCGCGCGGGGCGGGGTGGTGGTGGGCGGGGCTGGTGGTGGTGGGCGGGGCTGGTGGTGGTGGGCGGGGCTGGTGGTGGTGGGCGGGGCTGGTGGTGGTGGGCGGGGCTGGTGGTGGTGGGCGGGGCTGGTGGTGGTGGGCGGGGCGGGCTGGTGGTGGGCGGGGCGGGGTGGTGCCCGCAGGGAGCTCCGGGAACTGCCCTCGCTTCCTGGCTCTGATCAGGGTGAAGAGAGAAGTGGGCCTGCAGGCCAGCGCCCTGAGGACCGGTGACCGTGGACTCTGGCTGGGCTGCAGGGGTGGCCCCACCCAGGGCTCCGAGGAGGCTGCCCGAGGAGGAACGGGAGGGCTGGGGGTGGCTTCCTGGACGGGGTGGGGCTGTGACATTGATGGGGGCAATACCCCTGCCCTTTGCTGGGCTGCTGGGCTTCTTAGCCGTGGCAAGCACTGTCCCTTTCTGGCCGCCACCCCGCCAAGACTCCCTGAAAACACGGCTGCACCCCAGGGCCCTGCCCCCTGCTCAGCGCAGGTGGCCCGGACCCGGGTGCACACATCCTGCTCACCGTGGGAGCCGCGGTGTGCCTGGCGTCCTCACACAGCCAGGACTGGACGTGCTGTGTATCCAGGGCTTCACAAATAAGTAGGTGCAGGATGTCAGGCCACAGGTCTCACTTCTGATTTGAAAAAGCTTGACCACCATTATCTACTTATAGAATCTTAAGGAAATAACAAAACAAAACTCCACATATGTGCACACCCGTGGTCGTAGCAGCATTATTCATAAGAGCCAAAAGGCAGACGCCACCAGGTGCCCATTAAAGGACAACAGATGAACTAAATGTGATCCATCCATACAATGGAATATTAGTTGGCTTTAAAAAAGGACAGTTTGGAGCCAGGTGTGGTGTGCATGCCTGCAATCCCAGGGGCTTGGGAGGCAGAGGCAGGAGGATTGCAAGTTCAAAGCCAGCCTCAGGGGCTGGGGATGTGGCTCAAGCGGTAGCGCGCTTGCCTGGCATGCGTGCGGCCCGGGTTCCATCCTCAGCATCACGTGTCAACAAAGATGTTGTGTCCGCCGAGAACTAAAACATAATAAATATTAAAAATTCTCTCTCTCTCTCTCTCTCTCTCTCTCTCCTCTCTCACTCTCTCTTTAAAAAAAAAAAAAAGCCAGCCTCAGAAAAAAGAAAAAAAAAAAAGGACATTTGGACAGCCGTACAGCACAGATCATAGATGGACCTCCAGGACATGATGCTCGTGAAGAGGCCATCAGGACAAAGCCCGTGTGGTCCCACTTAGGTGAGGTCCCTAGAGCAGGCAGCCGGGCTGCTGGGGGTGGGTGTTGACTGGGGACAGAGACTCAGATTGAGGAGAGGGATGAAACTCAGAGGGGGACAGCAGAGATGGCCGCACCGCTATGTGACCCAGCCTAACTGGACACTTGACGGCGGTTAAGAAGGTGGATGGATTCTACCACGAGTTTAGATGCCGGGGAGAACCCTTGCTAGACTCGATTGTGGGGGCTGGTTAGCCTTGATTCTCGCTCTGAAACACTGTGAGCACTGACCAAAACCAGAGAGCTGGTGAGGCCCCCACCCGGCCACACCAAGACGCCCGGCCATCTGTGTCACTTCATTTCTGTCCCCACCCCGTCTCCTCCCTATTTACTTTGAGGCCAGTCTCAGGGCCAGGGGTCATACTGCTTCACCTGAAGACACTGCAGGACGTAGCTGTCAACTCTCAGGGCCATTCCCACTCCACACCGAGCCACGGTCCCTGAAGGAAACCAAATCGGCACCTTCACCTTTCCACACCGGAGGGTCATGTATCTCATACACAGTTCCATGTGCCAGACACACGGCGTCATCGGATTCCCAGTGTCTGTTCAACATATCAACACATGCCTACAAAATGCGCTTGTGTAACATCTATTAGTCTATAAGTATCTGATATAGAAATGCATCTTGTGTAAGATACAGAACACACACCCATGTGCGCTTATCTTCACGTGACCATGGACCTACATAAGATCCACATGTGAAAGCTGGCCCTCTGCCCTGGACCCTGCAGACCATCCCAGCTCACCCCTCTGCTCTCTGGCCGGTGAGCAAGGACCCCAGTGTCTGGCAGAGCAGGAGACTCTCCCTAGCTTCAGCTGTCACTTCTTGAGAACATCAAGTCCTCCTTGGCTTGGTGTCCAGCAAGGCCTTGCTGGGAAGGCCGAGGGCCCTCACCGTCCACCCGGCCCCTACCTAGGTCTCTCAGACTCTGGCTCCTGCTTGTGAACTCTGAGCCCCAACCCTCTGCTGAGGTTCTTTCCAAATCAAGTCTTATACCAGGGACTAACGTGTCATTTTCTAAACGGATTATGTTTTTTCTTTAAAGTTCTCTTTCGGAAATAATTGAACAGATTCATGGAAGAATCGTTGACATGCAGTAAACTACAGTCTGGAAGGTCCACTTCAGCAGAGAACTCGGGATTTAGAATAGCCACTGGATTGGTGGAGCTGTTTGTTACACAGCACTATCAGAGCAGAAACCTGACTAAGCCACATGGATAACACTAGTGCTCACTTATGAGATTGAGGATCAAATGATATAGTATATTTTAAGGATAATATCCACCTATTGTGTACCTGATACTCACCTGGCACCTGGGGGACAGAGCAGCTTGAGGTCAGACAACCTGTTCCCTGTTGGAATCACACATGCAGCTGTGGGACATGGGGCCACCTGTGTCCCTGTGGAAGGCCCTGGATTCTTGTGTGTGAGACCTCTTGGGGGTAGATTGGATATTATTCCCAAATTTTCATCCTTGAATTTTGCACTTATGTTTGCCAAATGACTTGCAATGCCTGGGACTGGGGCAGGCCCAGTGCCCCTCACCTCTCCCATTGAAGCATGGTCTGGCTACGTGACTTGGGACACTATCTTAAAAACATAATCTTGGACAATGGTTGGGATTTTGGCCTGGTCTGCTATGTGCTGCAAGACCAATGTGTCCCAAGAAATGGATGGTCCCCAGATAGACTCATGGAGCTGAATAAATCTGCCCTGTGGCCTGGAGCTAAATTGAGTCAACGCACAGAATGAAGCAAAGTCACTCCAGTTGACCTGCAGAACTGTGAGATGAAAACAAATGCGACAGGGCTGGGATCCAGCTCAGCTGGTAAAGTGCCTGCCTCGCATGCACAAGGCCCTGGGTTCAACCCCCAGCACCACACACACAGAACAAAGCAAACAACAACAACAAAAGGAAAATAAATGCGACAGCCCCTGGGTTGGTGGAGCTGTTTGTTACACAGCACTGTCAGAGCAGAAACCTGACTAAGCCACATGGATAACACTAGTGCTCACTTATGAAATTGAGGATCAAATGATATAGTATATTTTAAGGATAATATCCATATACAGATATACAGCTCACAGCCCTGGTCATAGAATGGAAACCTCTCAACATCGAGACCCTGAAGTCCCTCTAGATTCCTCATCCCCATCCTGCCATCCTGTCCATCCTGAAGACTCTCTCGGCCTGATGCAGGACCACTGTCCTGGGCAGAGCTTTGGAGATTAAAGTGTTTGGGGGGATTAACGGAGAGACCCATAAGTCTCAGCAGGAGCACGTAGAGGGGTGTGCTTACACCAGGGTCCCCACAGCACAAGAATTCCCTCTTGCTCTGTGCATCCTCTTTAGCCTCCAGTTTTCTAGTCCTTAGCACCACCTGCAATTTTCCAGGTTGCTTTGAAATACGCCACATAGAAGCTGTCAGTCAGCTGAGGTGTCCCTGGGCACGCTCATGCCCTTGTGATGCACACCAAGAGCCGTGTGTGCCGGCCACTGGGCTGGGCTCTGGATGCTGTGGCAACTCCCTGCCCTCGTGGTACCTGTACTGGGGGAGGGGCCGACCTGCATTCAACCAACACTCCTGGGATGTGTGTGCACGCGTGCGTGCGTGTGTGTGCCTATGTGTGTGTGCCTCTGTGTGTGCATGTGTGTGCCTGTGTGTGTGTGCCTCTGTGTGTGCATGTGTGTGTATGTGTATGTGTGTGTGCATGTGTGTGCATGTGTGTATGTGTGCACGTGTGTGTGCATATGTGTGTGCATATGTGCATGTGTGTGTGCATGTGTGTGTGCGCGTGTGTGCATGTGTGTGTGTGTGTGTGTGTGTGTGTGTGTGGTGTGGAGAAAATCACAGCAAGGGGGGTATAGGAGGGTGGTCCTGGAGCCTGGGAAATCGTTCTGAGGTTTTACCAGGAGAAACAATCTCTAGAACAGGGAAGTTTGAGCAAAACTGGCACTTGGTGCCCTGTGCCATGTCGCCCTGAGGCAAAGGGGGACAGGCCCAGGGAAAGGGGGCCTGTCAGAGAGGCAGCCATGCCTGGGCCATCAAGAGAACGCCCCTCCCCCTCTGTCTTATTCCCACGCTACCGAGGGCACATGGAGGCGCCCTGTGGTGACCAGCCTTTGCATGGCCAGAGGTGGCAGGGGCAGTTCTGGGCTGCGGGTGATGCTGAGGAGCTGCCTGGGAACCCAGGAGACCAGGCATCAGGACTGGACGGGGGTGCAGACGAGTGGCTCCTCCATCTCTCTGAGGGACAGCCTGTGCTGGTCCCCAGGGTGTCCCCACCACCTGGGCAATTTCAGTCTTCCAAAAGGGACATCAAGGGGACAGAAGTGACAGACCCTAGTTTGACTGGAGGGAGGGAGTCTCCAGACCTGCAGCTGCTGTGAGATCCTGAGGGGGCCTGGGGACTTGGAGTCCTGCCTTGTGTCTGGGGTCCCTTTGCAAATGTCAGCTGAGTCCCTGCATTGGGGACGAGGTGGGTTCCAGGCCCCCTGCTGTCCCTATTGGGGACGGCTGGTCCCCCTGCAGTGGGCTCTGGAGCCCACTCTGCCCTCCAGTGTCAGCAAGGGCGGGTGGTATGGGATCAGACCCCATCAGGGGAAGAGCTTGGCTCGGAAAGGCCACACCTGGGTTGGAGTCTGGAGCCTGTCACTGTCACTCGCAAGCGTGTGATCTGAGAGTGACGTTTGTCCACTCTGGGCCTCGGGTCCCTCTCCGTCAGATGCAGAGGCGGGCGGCTGAGCCGGTGCTGGGTGCTGGGTGCTCCGTGCGGTGCTCGTGCTCGGTGCCCGGCGGGGTCCCCCGTCCCGCGCAGCAGCGCCAGCGCCTGGACCCGGCGGCGCCTCCGCCCTCCTCCCCGCGTTGCTATTTCAAGTGGCGGTGGTTCGGCTCGCTCTTTTTTTAAAAACCATTCCCGTACTCGAGCCGAGTTCCACAAGGCCAGCTGTCACCACTAAAAATGTCTGTCGTGTGACAGCCACCAGCGAGGAGGTGGGAGGAGGCAGGAGGCCCCGGATGGGACCGCAGAGTGGCTGGAATCGAAACACACACACACACAAAAATAAACCCGGCGACGGCGACGGCGACGCTGAGGTGGAGGCGCTGCCCTCCCGCCCTCGCCCTCCCCGGACAGAAGGCTGCGGCGGTGGCCAGGGGCAGCAGACCCAGTCCTCGCGGTGCCAGCCCCGCCCAGGCCGCGCCCCGGGTCCCCGCGGGCCACCCCATCCGTGCCACCTCCTCATCCGCTCACCGGGGAGCCTGGGCGACCCCCTGCCCGGGCTCTGAGTGAGGCTGGGGTCCTAGGGGGACCGACCCAGCGCTTCCCCGGGGAGGGGGCCAAGAACGTCAGAGGGACCTCTTCTGGGGTCCAGCCACTCTGGAAGGGATTAGGTGTTCACAGCCAACTCGAAAATCAGTCTTCAGTGTCCCCGTTTTACAGACAGGGAAACCGAGGCTCAGCGGGTGGAGGCAAGGGGGGGGGGGGGAGGCCGGGGAGGGGCGGAGACCGGCCTCCCGCAGGTGCTCGGTGGTCTGGAGCCGCCAGTCTCCCGGCCTCACCTGCTCAGCTGGGAACCGGGCGGTGACACAACTGCTTCCTGAAGATGCCTGCGGTTGAAATGTGACCAGGCGTATCCAACAGTCCGCAGGTGACGAGGGAGAATGTGCGGGAAGGTCAGGAGTGGGGATAGGACCCAGGGCCGTTAGATTCCCGAGGCCAGGTTCCTTCCACCACGCAACCCTCCCAGGACTGCAAGGATCAGAGCCCAAGGGCCCGGTAGGGTGACAGGCAGATACCCCTCCCCAGCCTCCAGCCACCGAGTGGCCATGTGGGGGCCAGTGGCTTCCTGACCACAGTTCTGAACCTGTGGCTTCTCTGATGGGAGCCCCTGACCCCTAAACTGGGAAGTCTTATGGGGAGGGCAAAAGAGACCCACACAGAGACTTTCCGAAAAGAAAGGGGAAATTATATAATTATTGTAGAAAACCTTCCAAACAGAAATTTTGTGTGTCTGGAATAATTTCCTCCCTCTCTTCTTTGGGCTTTTTAAATTTTCTTCCTCCTGCTCTTAGAAAGAGACCCAGGCCAGCCATGGGCACATCAGTAATGAATCACACTGGAGTCCCGCCCACCTCAACTGTGCTGTTGCTTTCTGAGGTTTCAGTTACCTGTGGTCAAATCGGCCCAAAGTATTAAGTGCAAAATTCCAGCAATGAATAAAGTTAAAAAGTTTGAAATTCTGTGCCATTCTGCGGAGTGTGACAAAATCTCACGTCATCCTGCTCCGTCCCACCCAGGATGTGAATCATCCCTTTGTCCAGGGTATCCATGCTGTATATGCTACCTGCCTGTTATTCCCTTACTATCCTCAGTCCTCAGACCCACTGTGGCGGTGGCACAGTAGCTTGTGTTCAGATGACTCTTACTTTACTTAAACATGGCCCCAAAGCACAGCAGCAGGCCACTGGCAATTTGGTATACCAAAGAGGAGAGAAAGTGCTTCCTTTAGGTGCAAAGGGAAAGTGTATCATAGATGTGCATGTCTGGAAAAAACATCAAGTGGAGGGGTCAGTACTACCCATCAGGAGTCTTGGGATGTCCCTTCTGATAAGAGGGGACTACTACCAGCTTCTGTGAATTGAGCATCTCTTGTATGCTGCTCCTCTCTGTCATTTTCCTCTTAAAAATCTTCATTTGTCCTCCTGGAAGAAATGCCTTCATCTGGCCAAAGGCCTTTAGTCATTCCTTCCTTTATTTATTTGAAAGATTATCTAGCACTTGTGGTGTGCCAGGCTCGGTCCTGTGTTCGAGGTCATCTTGCACCCAGCAGCCCCGGGCAGTGTCTGCAGGTGCAGAGTCAGGCAGGTGGGTGCAGCTCTGTGGTTGTTCTCTCTCTGCCCACAGGTATCCATTCAGTGCCTCTGGCCTGGGTCCCCTGATTCAGACTCTGGGACACGAGGTTGAGCAGAACATGATCCTTCACTCATTTGAGTGCAATTCCAATGAGAGGGACACCCAACACTCAAATACACACCTGACCGGGGGAAAGCCCTCGATAGGCCTATGGATCAAAACAGAGTGGCCTGGGGGCTGGGGCTGCAGCACAGGGGCAGAGCGCCAGCCCAGAGAGTAAGGGAAGCCCTGGGGGTCACCCAGCAGTGAGTGCAGAGGCAGGAGCGGAGCTCAGCAGCCCTCCTGATGGCCGCGCCTGGCACCAGCTGAAAGAAACAAAGTCAAAAGCTGGGCAGAGCCGGACGTGGTGGCACTCACCTGGAAACCCAGCGGCTCGGGAGGCTGAGGCAGGAGGATCACAAGTTCCAAGCCAGCCTCCGCAACTTAGCAAGGCCCTCAGCAATTCAGTGAGACCCTGTCTCCAAATAAAACATAAAGAAGCAGGGCAGGTGGGGAATCTGCCTTGCCCCATCCCCCTCTTCCTGAGCGTTGAGATCACCAGGTGGTAGGAGTGGAGACCCACCCACTCAGCCAGCTCAAACGGTCCCTGTCAGGGTCGAAGCCCAGCTCCGGCCTGCTGGCTCCTGGCTGGGGGTCTCTGCAGGCGAGGCGGGGTCTGGGCATGGCACCTCCTCCCAGAAGCTGATCTAGTGGTGGGCTCCCCGCTCCTGAGTCCCGCCCCATCTGCCTGGACCTGAGACCTGGTCTGGCCACCTCCAGGGGAGCTCTGGTGCCCCCCACACTGGGAATCCTGCTGGCCAGCCCCTGTCTCCCCTTTGAGCCCCAGACCCAGTTTGGCACAGGGGACTGTGTACCGCAGGGCTGGTCATGTCCTCCGCAGGAACCCAAGCCCCACCGGCCCTGCCGACGTGCTCTGGGCTCTGGGGAAGCGGAGGCCTGCGCTGCCCCACACTGGGCCCCCCCCCCCCCCCCCCGTCTCGCCCCCTCCCCCCTCCCATGTGCTGCTTTTCCTTTAGGAGAAGGAGCAAGTCCCCACCAGCAGGGCCCAGCTCCCAGGGCCAGCCTCTGACATGGCCCCTGGGCACATCTGCCTTAGGTGTCTCCAGGACTCCAGACACACCCCAGACCCCAGCAGGGCCTGCTCCCCGGACCCTCTTCTCCCCGAGTCTCTGTGGCCATGTTTGATCTTGGGTGTGGGTCACGGCTGGGGACAGGGCCAGTGGCCCTGGAGGTTGAGCCTCCTTGTAGTGGGGACCTGCTGGGTGGCAGAGCAGGCCGAGGGCGCTCCTGTGCCGGTGTCCTTTCCGCTTCTTCCTGGACTCACGTCTTGGGGTGGTCCCCTCTCTGACGGACCCGTCTTTGCTTCTCTGCACCTCGTCACAGGATGGTGTGGCTGGTGGTTCTCAGGAGTGGAAGCTGGAGCACCAGGCCACCCTGGCCCAGGCTGCGGGGCCTCAGGGCGGGCTTCCCTGCGTGCGCTGTCCCCACACTGCGCGCTTCTCCCCCGAGTGCTGAGCGCGGAGAGCCCCAGCTTTCAGAGCAGCCCTGGCCTCGTGTGAGTGGGCGCTTCAAGAAGGCCCGGGACGGGGCTGGACAGGCTCTGCAGAGGCAGGGGCCTCAGTGCCCCTCACCTCATGTGGGGGCAGGGAAGACTTCATGGAGGAGGTGACGTTGGGTCAAGCTTCATGGGAGGGACAGGGACTGCCTGGTGGCCGGCTGAGGCGGAGGTACCAAGGCCTGGGCCTGCTGACCAGGGGTGAGGCTGGAGGGTGACCTGAGGCCGGGTGAGACGCTCGGGGATTTGTCCAGGAGCTCTGAGGAGCCACTGTAGCTGTGGGCGGAGGGCAGTGGCCAGGCAGGGCTGGTGGCTGTACAAGTGGCCCCGGGGCCTGACCCAGGGGCCTGGGGACCCGAAACTGGGCTGGAGATCCAGGAGCTGGTGCAGACCTGGCCTCCCAGCTCGGCCTCTGTCCTGGGATGGGCCTCTGCTTTGAGGCCCGGGGCTTCGTGAATCACAGACAGGCCCCTGCCCCGGTCCAGGTGCGCCAGCCAATCCTGCCGTCCCTTTGGATCAGGACCAACCAGGGTGTGGACCCCCAACCTGGAGGCGGCTGGGGGAGAGGCCGGGAGCTGCCTGACTGCAGGCCCAGCCCTCTCCCTCTGGGTTCTCCCCTAAATCTCCCCTAAATAAATGAGGCAGAATCAAAATCAGACTCTCTTCATCAGGAGAAATTACTCATTTCAAATATTTGCAGCCGCTTGAACTGAAATTGAGCGAGATGAAGACTTAGATGAATAATCTGGGGCCTTTTCAAAGACAGATTTTACTCAGCACTTTTTTCCTGACTCCAGAGCCGTCTCCCCACCCCAGCCCTCTCCTGGCTCCAGAGCAGCCTCCGCTCAGGCTCCTCTTCTCACCCTCCTGCCCTCTCCCCCTCTCCCTTCTCCTGCTCTTCATTCATTAAATCTGCAAATATTTGCCCAGCGCCTCCTCCTGCCTGGCATAGAGCTTGTCCTGGGGACGCAGCCGGGACACGGCGGCCTGGCCCCTGCCCGCGGGGAGCCCCGGGGTCCCATCTCGGGACTCGCCCCTCATCTGCCTGGCTCCGCACTTCTTAATATTGGCAAAAATTTTCTTTCCACACTTTTTTGAAAAAGAAATCTTACATAACCTCTCCAGAGGCCCTCGGAGGCCGGAGAAAATCTGGAGAGTCCACCCCCTGCTGACCCCCTTCCTCCTGCGCAGGCTGGGCGTAGGGGACGGAGCAGGCCTGCCCACCCGCGGCTGCAGGAAGTCGGCTGGAGCTGGGGGCGGTGTGGCGAGGAAGGGGGAGACCTGGCCGTCCCTGGCCAGCGCTCTTGGAAAAGAGCCTCCTGGCTCCCAGGGTCCTGGGCCCTCGGCGGCTCTGCCAGCTGGTGTGGGGGCGGGGCCGGCTGGTCCTCTCCTCGCGGAGGAGGGGCTTGTGTGACAGAGGAGAGGGGGAGCCGAGGGGGAGGAGAGAGGAGAGGAAGGGCGAAGGGAGAGGGCTCTGGCAGGAAGAGTGCGAGGCGGTGGGCAGACCACACTCTGGGAGGGCACAGTGCGGGCACCTGTGGGGGACTGTGGAGTTTGGGGCCTGATTCTCCACGAAGACCAAGCGCCGGGCGGCTCCCCTCGGTCTTGTTCCTCCGTGATTTCCCTCATCTCTTTTCCTTTCTCTGCCTCAAGCAGCTACTTTGCAGTTTCTGAATGGAACAGGGTCGCTACTGCCCCGGGGCCTTTGCATGAGCTATTTCCTGTCCTAGAACACTCTTCTTTAGCCTGGGCAGCTCGCTGCTGTGGGATCTTCAAGTGTCTACTTGATTGTCATGGTGACTCCAACGTGCATTTGTCAAGCAGTTGAACTTTCCCCGGAAGTGGGTGCGTCCTGGCCAGAGTGGGGCATGACTTCTGCTTCAGACAGGTGGTAGAGATGTGCGGTCCCACGGTGGTGTCCAACCCCGATCCTGGTGAGCCAGCGGCTCTGGGAAGGTCACATGACTCTTTATTGCTGGGGTGTGACTGAGGCTGGCTCAGAGACCCACCTGGGCCTCATCTTAACCATTTCCCTTCTGCAGGGCCTGGAGCTGCTGGCCACAGGCCACCTGGGGTGCACGCAGGGCCACCATTCAGGGCTCAGCACACTGTGGATTTGAATCAGTGGGTGGCTCTGGAGTCCAGTGTGGGGCAGGGGGGAAGGATGGGTCCTTCAGGGAGGGCGTGGCCATCAGCTTTATCCAGGTGTCCAGGGCAGTTCCTGGGAGGACACTGGAGGCCAGCTCACCTAGGAGTCCCACCGTGGGGGCTTCCAGGGCCTCAGAGGACCTGTGAGGAAGGAGCCACTCCCTCCCCAGGGGCTTCTGGGATCTCCCACCATTTGCAGGTGCAGCCAGAGCCCCGGGGGCCTGAGATCTGGGAGCAGAGGTGCAGAAGAGGAGGAAGAGGCCAGCAAGGGCACGTGGAGGGGTTCGGGACACAGGGATGGAGCAGCATGCCTCCGGGCTGGCGTGGCGGGGCTGGTGGACCAGGCGCAGAGCCCGAGGCGGATCTTTCAGAGCAGAGCTGGGAGAGGGCACCAAGGCCTCTTTGGTGGCACCCTCCGGTGGCCTCTTGGGGGCCTGGTGATGACAGCACACACCTGCGCTGTAGTCACCTTGTTGCTTGGTTAACTGAGGAATTACATCGACCCCAGGTCTCCCCCAGTGATCCCATTGCACAGATGGGGAACTAGGTACGGGGAATGAATTAACTTGCCGAGTTAATTGTTTACACAACTAGTACGAAGCAGTGCCAGATCTGAACCCAGGAAATCTGGCTGGAGAAGCACCCGCTTCCTCCTCTGCCCACCCACATGGCGGGGATTGGGGCTTTGAACTCCTGGTCTCTGTATAGATGGTTCTCTCGTGGCCTCATCTCTATTATTGACCGTTGTCTCTCTCATCTGTAAAATGGAAACAAGTCTAATCTTGCCAATTTCCTTTCTCTTTTAAAGAGGAAGAACTTTCATTAAGAAGTTTTGGTAAAATGCAAACTTCATGAACTGATCACCTGCCCCAGACTCCGGTGAAGGGGAAGCGGAGAAACAGCTAATGAAGGAGGTGCTGTGTGTCCCCGTGCCGCTGGCTGCGGAACCCTGGGAAACCATGCGATGGCGCTGACCCGGGAGCCCTCCTCTGAACAGACCCTCCAGGACCCGCTGCTGTGTGTGCTCCTGGGGCCGCACCTGGGCCAGGCCCCTGTCGGGCGGAGCCCATAGTCCTCCTCCCTCCCTCTTCCACCCCACAGTTACTGAGCACCTACTCTATGCCAGGTGTGGAGGTGGGTGCTGGGTGCTGGGAGCTGGGTGCTGGGAGCTGGGAGCTGGGTGCTGGGTGCTGGGAGGTAGCCAGGGAAGTCTCAAACAGGGTCAAGCCCTGTCCCCAGTGCTAGCTCCCAGTCCAATGGGGGAGGCAGACCTTGAATGCATTGTTCCTGGTTCAGCAAGGGGAGCACAGGGTGCGCAGGGCAGTGTCGCTTGGGGACCTGGCTTGTTCTGGGGGGGTGCAGGAAGGTCAAGTTGGAGCAAGTCCTTAGCAAGGTGAGTGCTAAGCACGGAGCACCCCCCAAAAGGGACTGTCCTTGCCCGCCCATCGTGGCCTGTTGCTCAGCCTGGAGGCGAGTGGCCTGTCCCTTGCCACTGCCCAGGATTCTGGAGGCTGGTCTGCTGCAGGCAGGGATGGCTCTGGCGGTGCCCTGGGGACCCCTGAAGCAGATGGTCCCTCCGTGGTGCAAGCTCAGCTTGAAGCACCGGGAATCTGGGGGCCCTTGACCTGGCATTAGGTGCTTCATGAAGGAAGACGCTTCTGGGGGACCCCTGGCCGGGGATGGGGTGAGGAAGCCAGGGTTCCCGGAGCAGCGTCACGCAGGAGGCTCCGGTCCCCAGCCAGAGGCCTGTTCTGGAGCTGGACTCGGTCGCTGTTGGTGAAGTGGGGGGACCCCGCTGCTCTTCACGTCAGGCAAACCCAAACTTAAGAGGGCTTCTGACCCTCTTGCTGCCCGATGGCGGAGGTCAGATGCGAGGGTGACAGGGATTCGGCCCCTCTTTGCCATCTGACTCCACTGCCTTCTCCGGCTGAGGCAGGAGCCACCATGCAGGGCTCTGCTGTCCCAGACTCTGGCCTTGGCACTGGGGAGCCATGGACGGATGTCCAGAGAGGACACAAGGAATTCTTTTCCTTGTAATGGGTCAGGGTTGCCACAAAAAAATCGAAAAACCAGGACGCAGACACCAAGTGAAACTTGAATTTCAGATAAACAATGAGTGCTTTTCTAAAAAGTGTAAGTCCCAGTTATCACCTGGAACATTCTTACAACTAAAAAGTCCACTTGTTGCTTGGCTCAAAATGTACCTAGGCACTTTCTATTCTTATTTGCTCAATCTGGTGACCCTAAATGGGCCCAGATTGAGCAAATTTGTGGGTTCCTTGCCCCGTCCTTGGCAGCAGGACCTTTCCCTGTAGCTGTGGGGCAGGCTGGGAGGCCTGTGGGTGTGTGGGGGTCTCTGGGTGAGGGGTCGGGGTCCTTTTCACAAGGAGTTAAAGTGTCCTCCCCAGCAGTGATCCAGAGAGTGGACCTCCAGGGAGGCGCCCTGCCCACGCGGCCTCTGAGTCCTAGGAGCGGGGACTGCGCTCAGAGCGTGGTGGGCTCGGGGGGCGGAGGCTCAGGGAGGGGCTGAGCGGCCGCTGTGTGCTGCACCAGAGTGGGGCTGGAGCCCCTGGGTCTGACTCACAGACCCTCTGGCTTCCCCCAGCCTTGGGTCTCCCCCTGACCTCTGGCCTTTGACCCCTCGGCCTCTGCTTTGGCACTCAGCCTGCCTGCCAGACCTGGAGTCTCGGTCTCCCCATGTCCTGTCCCCTGAGCTGGGTCTCAAGAGAGAGAACTGAGGCTGACTGGGGCTGGCACGTCCCCTCCACCTGAGATGTTTCCTGAGTGGCCTGTCATCAGGCACAGAGGGACTCCCAGGGCTCTCTGAAGAATCGTGCTCCCGGCTCTGGGGAGCGTGTCCACGAGTCGGGCCTACTGAAGCCCCACACTGACCCTTTCAGTGGTCCCACCAGCTTCCCCATCTTACAGACATGGAGAGTGAGGCCTAGAGGTGGGGTTACCTGGCCACTTCAGCAAGAGGAGGAGCCCAGCATGTCTGACTAGGGAGCCTGCCTGGTCCCAGCCCTCTCCTGGGGGGGCCTCTTCTAGACTGGGACCCTCCATTTCCCATAGCGCCCTGCCCTGCCCGAGGCAGCCGGGCCAGAGGAAGGAGCCCAGGCCTGGGCCTTGTCCTGGATGTGTTCCTATCACACGTTCCCTTCTTTATGAACCCAATTGAGATGAAATAATATCAGAGCCGTCGCCCCAGCCCTGGCTGCTCATTAGAGCCACTTGGGGACCCCTAACAGTCCCTGGTGCCTGGACACTGCCCCTAGAGGTTCCGATTTAATTGATCTGGGGAAGGTTTCAGGTGCTATGGTTCTTAAACGCTTCCAGGTGATTCAGAGCCACAGGGTGGGGGACGAGCAGAAGTATTGGCGGGAGAGCTGATTAACGTAGGTGCAACCAGAAAGATTGAATTTCCTCTCGTGGTCTCCATTTCTCTATCGTAAAAGATTTGCCACCTTTTAGTGGAAAGTTCTATTAAATTATAAGCTTTGAAGAAAAAAAGGGGGACCCTCCTTATTCCTGAGCATATCTCTGGCTTTGCTTCCATTAGGGCTCTGTATAGAGTGAGCGACACCTTCTATCCCACTATCCCCACATCCACCCGCCCACCTGTTATCTATCCATCTGTTCAATGTCATCATCTGCATATCTATCCAGCCTTTCCTCTCTTCATTCACCTGTCCACTCACCCAGGCATCCAGTCTTTCCCCTAATCATCCATCCAACCACCCACCCACCCACCCATCCACTCACCTGTCCATTCATCCATCCAACTATTCACCCATCCATCCATTCACCCATCCATCCACCACCTACCTAGCCATCCATCCACTTATCCATCTATCAATTCACTTATCATTCACCCATCCATTCATCCATTCATCCATTCATCCATCCATTCATCCATCCATCTATCCACCCATCCATCCATCCATCCATCCATCCACCCATCCATCCACCCTCTCATCTACCCACCCACCTATCCATCCATTCACCCATCCATCCACCACCTACCTAGCCATCCATCCACTTACCCATCTATCAATTCACTTATCATTCACCCATCCATTCATCCATTCATCCATCCACCCATCCACCCATCCATCCACCCTCTCATCTACCCACCCACCTATCCATCCATCCATTCATCAACCCATCCATCCGTCCACCCACCTATCCAAACTATCCACCTATCCATCCATCCATCTGTCCGTCCATCCACCTAGCCAATCATCCACCTGTTCATCCATCCATCCACCCACCCACCCACCTACCCATCTGTCTGTCCATCCACCTGTCCAACCATCCATCCATCCATTCATCCATCCATCTGTCCCTCCCTCCTTTTTTTTTTTTTTTTTTGTGATGCTGGGGATTGAACCCAGGGCCTTGTGCAGGCAAGGCAAGCGCTCTACCAACTGAGCTACATCCCCAGCCCCCTTACCCTCCTTCTATCCATCTCTTTTTCTTCAACTATCACTTGTGGAGCCCTCTTCTGACTGGGAGCTGGGAATACAGCGTCCTGGTCCTTGCCCTTGGGAGAGCAGCCTGGCGGAGGAGCAGACACTTGAAGGACCCTGGGGGAGCCTTGCAGGTGCTGTAGTAGGGATCCCGGAAGGGCAGGAGGGGCCGTTCCTCCTGGGCGGGGAGTGAGTTTGGGGGAAGAGCTGAGACACAGTCGGATGCCCACAGCTTTGGGGAGAATGTTCCAGAATTCCGCACGATCAGCCTCCTGTTGTCCTCGGGTCTCCGTGTAAATGCCATCCCATTGGGAAAGTCCTCTCCTACTCCCCAGGCTGGCTCTCCTGTTACTCGCCTTTTTCCCTCCCCTCCTGTGTTTCTTTGTGGCATCTGCCACAGCTGTCATGAAGCAGTTGGTGGATTTCGAGTGCTGAGTTTCTGTCTCCCTGATGGCTGTGATCTCTGGTCTTGTTCACAGTTGTCACCCAGTGCTGAGTGCAGCACCAGGTGCATGGAAGCACTCTGAGGGCTTATCGTGGGTGTAAAGGGAGCTTCAGAACAAGGAGGTTGGTGACCGCCTGGTGGGGGAGCTGGGGGTGGTGCCCAGTGTGGACACAGGCTTGAGGCAGGGCCCAGCTCTGGGTGTTCAAGGAACCATAGGGCATTGGGGGCTGAAGCCCAGCAGGTGTGGAGCAGCAGGTGTGTGAGTGAGGTGGCCTAGTCTGGGTCCATCTGCAGAGGTCGGTGGCACTGTTTAGAGACACTCTCAGTTCTAACTTTAGAAAATATAATGTCGACATTCTTTGTCTGACAGGGCTTCCTCACTTTCCTGAGATGGTGAATGTGATTATTTTTGTGTGCTGTGCTGGGGTGGAACCCAGAGCCTCGTGCCTGCCAGACCCGTGCTCTCCGCAGAGCCACATCCAGCAAGGCCTGCTCTGCCCTGGCGCTCTGTGTCGGCCGCCATCTTCCATTTCTTAGCATCCTTCAGCTGCAGGCATTAGAAGGCCTTAAACCTCTTGGAGGTTTAAGCCTTAAGGCCATCTAGAATTTTCCTGAAAAGATCAGAGGTGGTGTTTACAGAGCTTCTTCAGCCTCAGGGAAGGGCCAGAACCCTGGTCAGCCTCTCTGTGATTCTCTTGGCCCATCCTTCATGGTCACAGATGGCTGCTCAGCTCTGGTTTCCCCCTCATGGTGGCAAGATGGCTACCACAGCTCCAGGTTCATGTCAGAGACAGAGAGACAGAGAGACAGGAAGAGAAGAGGCAGGGAGAGGTTATGTGTAAGGGTGGTGAGTGGTCTCGTCTGAGCTTCTTTTTACCTCAGAGGAAAAGGTCAGACTTTGCTTATATACCATTGGCTGGAACCCTAACCCTAACCCTCACTCTAAAACTAACCCTAACCCTAATCCTAACTGTAACCTTAACCCTAACCCTAACCCCAACACAAACCCTAACCCTAACCCTAACCTAACCCTAAACCTAAACCTAACTCTAACCCCAACTCTAACCCTAACCCTAAACCTACACCTAACCCTAACCCTAACTCTAACCCTAAACCTACACCTAACCCTAACCTAACCCTAACTCTAACCCTAACCCTAACCGTACCCTAACCCTACACCCTAACCCTAACCCTAACTCTACCCCTAACCCTAACCCTAACCCTAACCCTACACCTAACCCTAACCCTAACCCTAACTCTAACCCTAACCCTAACCCTAACCCAAACCCTACACCTAACCCTAACCCTACACCTAACCCTAACCCTAACTCTAATCCTAACCCTAACCCTAACCCTAACCCTAACCCTAACTCTAACCCTAACCCTAACTCTAACCCTAACCCTAACTCTAACCCTAACCTAACCCTAACTCTAACCCTAACCCTAACCCTAACTCTAACCCTAACCCTAACCCTAACCCTACACCTAACCCTAACCCTAACTCTAATCCTAACCCTAACCCTAACCCTAACCCTAACCCTAACCCTAACCCTAACTCTAACCCTAACCCTAACCCTAACTCTAACCCTAACCCTAACCCTAACCCTAACCATGGCCTCTCCTAGCTGCAAGGGAGGCTGGGAAAGCAAGCATGTGGCTGGTTTAGGCTCTGCCATGGAGAAAGGCAATGGAGGGGGGTTAGGATGGCTCCGGGAGAGGTCCCTTCAAGGTCCCATGTCCCACCCCCTTGGCAGCAAGTCACTATTCAGCTACCTCCTGCTCAGAACACCTTGGCTGGACATCCCGTGGCAGGTCCTTCTTTCTGACAATTCCTAAAGACCACCCTTGGCATGTGTGACCCTACTACAGACCTGTACTCTGTCACAAGGCTCTTTCCCCCCAAAGCAGAAGAAAATGAACTCCCCTCCCCTGTGGGCATGACCCGGTGTACAGGTGCATGTCAGTGTTTTGTGTTTCCAGTTGTCATTTCTCCTCCCAGTTTCTGACCAGTTGTCCACATTACTCCCAGGGCAGGCCCAGGGGAGGGTCAGATGCGTGCCCCTGATGGGCCTCCGGAGGTCGGCCGAGGTCCTGTCACCCTGAGGACCCGCACTGCCCTGCCCCCGCCTGGCCACCCTTTTTAGCTTGTTGTTCTGCCCTCTCATCTGCCAGCTCACTTTTATGAAGTAAGAGGACATTCAATAAAGCGCTTTGCCTGTTCCCACGTCAGCTCCTGGCAGTCAGAGGCTCTGGTGAATGACCCCACACGTGGGTCAGCCATGGTGCCCCCTGCCGCGGGAGGGACTCTACTAATTCCGCCTCCTGAACCCTTGCTGATTGAGACTCTGAGGGTGTCTCCTGGCCAAGGCCACCAGGCCGGGATCGACCTCAGCAGTCCCACCACAGCCTGTGCTCACCAGGGGTCCCGTCGGAGCCCCCACCGTCCCCAGCCCCCAGGCATCCTGGCTAATGGGCCAGAGCTGAAGTGACACGTGTTCTCTCTGGGCTGACGCACACAGAGACAAGCTCCAACTTCCCTAGCCTCTTCCTCTATAAGTTGACTGAGAAGGCTACTTGCTCCAGAGAGGGAGCTGCAGGGTGCTGGAGCCCCCAGGTTGGATCCCCGAGTGTCTGTGGAGCAGAGCAGGGGCCCTGAGCCCCAGTGAGAGACAAACTACTGTGTGCTGAGCCCTGGAGATTTGGGGGCTGTTTGTTCCTGCAGCAGAGTGCAGCTGAGCCTGGCTAACTCAGCACTCTTCCACCTCTGATGTCCCCACCCACTGTGTATGGGAAGCCAGATGAGCACTGTCTGCAGGGTCCCTGGGGGGGGGGGGGAGGCCCCGGGAATGATCATGGCGGCTTCCTGGACCACGAGCAAGGCTGAGCCGCACAGCTGCACAGGATATGCTGGCCCCGCTGAGGTGGCCTCTTGTCTGTGCCTGTCCTTGGCAAGGCCTGGGCTCTGGGCTGAGCTCTGCCAGCCTCCTTTCTCTGTTAGGCCTTTCCGAACCTGGCAAAGCCACACGGAACCTGAGCACAGCTGGGGTCCCTCCTGCAGGCACCCCTCAGAGCCAGGAACTGCCACAAAAGGCCCAGCTGCTGCTGGCAGGGCGGAGGCACATATGTGCCACACTGGCCCGGGTGCTTCTGCCAGCTCCAGAGGCCAGGCAGCACCCCTGGGCCAGCAAAGGCCTGGTTGGCAGAGACGGGGTGTGCCGGGAGCTCAAGGCTCTTCGCCTCCCCAGCGCGTCCCTGCCCAGCTCCCTCCACCCTCTCCCAGCCTGATGGCCTCCTGGTCTCGGGTCCTCTGCTCCAGCTGATGCCTCCGCTGGACCACCTGCCCGCCCCCTGCACTGGTGCCAGCTTCCCACCTCTGCATACCCCCCACCCCTCGGGCCCAGGGTCGCCCTTCTCTCTTCTATTGCACTCTGCCACTTTGACACGACCCCGCCACCTGGCTGTGTAGCGGTCGGTTGACGTGTCCTATGAGAGGGGGCCCTCTAGGGCAGGACTGTGCCATTCTGGGGCTGAGCCCTGGCTTGGCCCGAGACGGAGGTTCTCTCAACTGGGCTTGGAGCAGGTGGATGGCGGCCACTCTGCCCTGGGAAACTGCGCCCGTTTATTTTCTCTGCACCTGCTTCAGACCGGGCCTGTCACGTGCCCGTGGTGTTGGGCTCGTCCTGTGCCACCGTGAGCTCACCTTGCCACCACATGGGCTTATGAAGCCCCTGCGATTTTTATCCTTGACTTGGCTGAAAGCGGAGCCTGAGATGAGGCTCCTGTGTAATGATTTGTTGGGAAGGGCTCCCGGGCTGCAGGGAGCATGGGGCTGGTCATCGCTGTGGGCAGCTGGGTCTCCATCCCTGCCGGGGCCCTCAGAGGACACTGGGAAAGCAGCCCAGCCCCAGCCCCTCAACAGTCGCGACCCCCATTTGGTGGAAGGGGGCCTGGGGCAAGCCTCTGCAGGCCCGGGAGAGGGCTCCCATTGGCTCCCATTGCATCATGGGGTAGGGAAAGGGAACAGAAGGACCATGGTGGGCACAGGGGCTGAGGGGCCTCCCTGGAGCTCACCTGGAGGCAGGGAGGAGGCTGCAGGCATGTGGAGCACCGCGCGGAGTTCCCCATTTTTCAGGCAAGTCAGCTGAGGCCCGGAGAGGCGCAGTCTTCTGATCCGTTCTGACAGTGGAAGAACTCTAAAATCCCTTCTGTCATCTTTCCCCACGTTAGGAGGAGTGAGAAGCACCCCCTGCCTTGGCGGCTGAGGGTCCTGTGGGTGGGACTGCGGGTCCATGACCCTCTAGACTGTGGGTTCCAAGAACTGGGAGCGGTTGCTGCTTGGGGTCATGCCCTGGTGCAGGGGGCCCAGGTAGGAGCCTCTCTGGTCCTCAGCCCAGGGGGCTGTCCTGTCGTGGGGAGGGTGGCAGGAGCCAGGGTGCAAACAGGGAGACGTGCAGGTGCCCTCGGGCTTTGGCTGGGACGGGTGTGTGTGGCCGGGATGTCCCAGAGCTACAGTCTCCAGGCTGGGGCGGGTGGACTCCACGCCCAGGGCCCAGAGCCTCCCCTCTTTCCTTCTCCCTGCCCCCTACGAAGCATGTGCGTTACCATTTCATTTTACAGTGGCTCAAGGGTCAGCCACTTGCCCAAGGTCACGCTGCTGACTGTGGCCAGGTGGGGGCTGGAGCCAGAGCTGCTTACCCTTGACTGTCACAGGGTGGCCATGAGCCTCCAGGTGGGAGTCCAGCCCCAGCAGCGACAGGGACACGGTGGGTTGTGAATGAAATAGGACCTCCTTGCTCCTGGGGTCCTGGTGGTGGGGGAAGCCGCCTCTCAATGCTGGAGGAGACCTGGGTGGCCGGCCTCCCGCGCCTGTTCCTGGCCCACTCTGGCACCGCCACCCTCGGCCTGCGGGGAGTGGGTTTAAACAGGCGCCCGACTGACATTAATTGGACCTAAAAGGGTTTCTTTTTCTTTTTTTTTTGAGAGAGAGAGAGAGAGAGAATTTTTTAATATTTATTTTTTAGTTCTCGGCGGACACAACATCTTCGTTTGTATGTGGTGCTGAGGATCGAACCCGGGCCGCACGCATGCCAGGCGAGCGCCCTACCGCTTGAGCCGCATCCCCTGCCCCCCTAAAAGGGTTTCTGTTTCCCTCCCTGAATGCTGATTGATCCCGGGGAGGCCAACAGCATCCCCAAAATGGGCGGGGGGGGATGCTGAGGGAGCTGGGACAGCTGACGTGACATGACATTTCCTGGGGGAGGGAGGTGAGTCACACGCTAGAGCTCAGCCACAGCCAGGCGCGGGCAGGAGGCCTCTGGAAAGCCTCAGTTCCCCCAGCCTCACAGGCTTCAGGGACCCTGGGGCCTCTCTGCTCCCTGGAGGAGAGGGTCTCCATGTCCTTAAATGGCTGGGCGTCGAGCCCTGGAGGGGGGACCCTGGACATGCGTGGGGTTGAGCTTTTCTGTTTGTGACAGGGAGAGGGGCTCCACGGGACTCTGACATCCAGGGGATGATGCTGGATGACCAGGCCTTGCTCTCTGCACCAGGTGGACAAGGAGGACCAGGCTCTGGCCGCACTGTCACACCCCCCGGGATCTCCCCCACCTGCAGGGAGGCCTCTCTCCTTGCTGACACTGGCCATCATCCAAGCTCTTGGCGGGTTGCTGTGGCCCTGGGAGGGAACGGTCCTCCTGGCCCAGCCTCCCTGTCCAGCCTGTGCTCCCGCCATGCCACCCGACCCGTCCCTGCTCTCTGAAGCTGAGGGTGCTGGGTCTGCAGGTCTGCCATCGTGTGGTCTTCCTCCTCCTGCCACCTGCCCTTAACAGCTAACTGTAGTGACTCCTCGGGGGGCTCTCCTGCCCAGGACACTCTCCGTCCTCTGGGCACCAATGCCTGGGTTTCCTGGGATTACGGCCACCAAGCCCGTTCTCGCCCAGCTCTGCCCCTCCCTTGGACCCCATCTTCCTGGGGTGCCCCCACAATGCAGCCTCTTGAGCCAGAACCCGGCCTTTTCCCCGGCAGCTCCCCCATCTTATCCCCCAGAAGCAGCCGGACACTAAGTCCTCCTGGCTCTTCCTCCTCAGCCCCTCTCAGACCTGTCCACTGCTCTCCTCCCACCACCCCAGGCCCCTGTCATCGTGGCCCCTTGCTGGTCCTCTGCCAGCCCCTCCATGCTATCCCCCACTCAGCAGCCCAGGGACCCCCCTGGTGGGTGATAATCCGGGTGGCTTCTGGCTTCAGTGTTGCCGTGGAGAAGTCAGCCGCCGGCCTCCTGAGGCCTCCCAAGGGGGCTTTTCCTCTGGCTATTTTTAGGAATGTCCTCCTCTTACTTTGGTTGTTTTCTTTCCCTTTTCTTTTTTCTTTCAGCTTCACTCTGATGGACTGAGGTGAGGAATCTTTTCTCTTTCTTGTACTCTTTGGTGTCTTGAGTCCATGATTTGGTGACTTCCATCGGCTCTGGAGAACCATCAGCCATCATTCTTGACATTACTTCTGCCTATTTTCTTTGTCTTTTAGGTCCATTTAAACTCTAGTCTTTTCTATCCTTCTGTCTCCCTCTTTCCCTCTGATTTTACCTCCCTCCCTATTTCTCTCTTTCCTTTTTACAGTGCTGGGTAGTGAGCCCAGGGCCTAGCACATGGATATTTTCTTTCAACGTATCTTCTTTTAGCCCAATTCTTTCTTTGGCTGCTTTTAATCTATTCTTAAACCCACCTCTTGAGTATTTTCTAATTCTTTATTATTTTGAAGTATGACACACATGCATAAAGTGCATATTTTATGAACATATGATCTTGCGGAAGAACAAGACACAAACTTGCAGTTTGATGGGTGATTAGAAACAAATACGCATGGGACCATCCCCACCAGGCCAAGAAATAAAACCCTGACCTCTGCCAAGCTCACCTCTGGAGCTTCTGCTTGGTTCTTGTCTGAATTTGCCACGTCGCTTTAGCAGTTCTGCATTCATTTGGGCTGTTTTCTTAGCTTGTCTTTTTGCTTTGTTGAGAATCAGGAAGCTTACTTGTTTTTCACTTCATCTGCTAATTCCAGCACCTGAGACTCTGGGGTCATGTTTCTAAGGGGTTTTGTTGTAGCTGCTGTTTCTAATGACATCTCATTTCCTCGTGTGCCTTGGGTTCTTCGTGTGTGGGGTGTAGTGTTTGAAAATCAAAGAGCAGGGACATTATTAAGGACATGAGGAAGTCCCCTTTGTCTAGAGTGATTTCTGTCTCTTCTAACACACACTTGGATGTCACCATCTGGACCCTGTAGCTCACACTTGAGGCTGGCTCCCTAGAAGACCCAGACCACCCAAACCCAGACGGTGGGTCCTCGGCAGTCACCCCCTTCCCTCTGAGGGTGTGGCCCTTGGAGTTCCAGCTGATTGTGGGGAGGACCCCCTGCAAGACTTGCTGTGATCTGGGGTCCCTGGGATTCTGTTTCTGACCCCCTTGTTCTTTATAGTGGTGAGCTGAGGTCTGTATGGCGGGAAACCGTCTTTAGGCAAAAGTGGCTCTGTGTGTGTCCCCTTCTCTGACTTCCTGCTGTCCCTTCAGGTTTGATGGGATCATTTCTCACTCTCTTATAAGCTTTGGATGTAGCTCAGTGGCAAAGTGTTGGGTTCGACCCCTAGTTCCAAAGAACGAAAATACCAAAACCAAACCAAACCAAGACGAAGAACCCTACCAGAAACTCTCTCTCTGTATTAAGTAGTGACATTTGACCTTTGAAGGTCTCTTCAGCTGGATGCTTGCTCAGAATCAACCAGCCCACCATTTATCTTTTTTTTTTTTTTTTTTTTTTTTTAGAGAGAGGAGAAGGGGAGGGAGAGAGAGAGAGAGAATTTATTTATTTATTTTAGTTCTCGGCAGACACAACATCTTTGTTGGTATGTGGTGCTGAGGATCGAACCTGGGCCGCACGCATGCCAGGCGAGCGCGCTACCGCTTGAGCCACATCCCCAGCCCCACCATTTATCTTTCTAAACAGGAATTGAGGCACATCTCTGCTCCATCTGCAAACCTTGACAGGCTCCTGCAACCCTCCAGTGAGGATCCACTCTTGACCGTGTCTCCCCAGGTCCTGGCAGGTCTGGCTGGGTCACCCCCCTGAAGCTCACCTCCTGCGCCTCCCCTAGTTCTCTCCGCTTCAGTCACATTGGGCAGTGCTGGTCCCCGAGCCCTTCAGCCCTGGTGGAAGCAGGTGCTACGTGGTCTCTCCAGGCTGAGCTGCCTCTCCCCACCTCCTGGCCTGGCCCTCTCAGGTTAGAAGCCACCTCCTCCAGGAAGCCTCCCCGGACCAACCCTTGCTCTGCCAGGTGCTTCCTCTGGTAGTCCCCTGCACGTCCCTGTCACAGCACTGATGGCCTTGGACTTGCTTCCAGGACACTGTGGCTCAGCTCATGCTTGTTGGATGGATGGTGGGTGAGTGGGTGGCTGCTTCTCACCCTGCCCTGACACTTCAGTTGTTCTGTCTCTTGGGACCATCTCCTGCTCCCCAACTCAGCTGGCAGTACCTGGACAGAAGGACTGTCCTTCCCGCATCTCCTTCCCCTCCTGGGCTCCTCACACTGGCTCCGGGCTCCTCCTAGCAGCTCTCCTGAGGTTCCTGCCATCTCCCTGACCCTAGGTCACAGGAACAGGAAAATACACCAGAGCAGGCTGTTTTAATTCCAACCACAGAAAACCCTACTGCACCTAAAATTCATTGCTGTACCCACAAATCTCAAACCTACTGAGAGAGAAAGCAAGGTGGGGAGGCGCCCAGGGCAGCGATGGCCTCCAGGGGCTCCGGCTTGGGTCTGGGGTTAGCCGTCCTGACTGCGGACTCCGAGCAAAGAACCTCACCACCTGCATCCTCCGCTCACCCTATAAGGACACGAGTTCCCTCCCGCCTGCCCCAGGCTGATGGAGGGCTGGGCTGGAGGGTTTGCCCCGCCCCAGGATGCCCTTCCCTTCCCCTGACTGGTCACACCCACCTGCCACTCAAGGCCAGGCTCCTCCTCCTCCTTACCCTGGTCAGCTCAGACCTTTGCAGGAACCTCATGGGCACGAGTCGAGTTGCGGTTCCTGTGGAGCATTGACCGAGGCCCCTGGGGACGCAGCACTGAGTGAGACCTTGGGGTGTGTCCCAGACTCCTCAGCAGGATTGCTGGGGGGTGGTCTTACAATTGCTTGACGGGCCTCCTGACCGGAACATCTCCCCAGATCCCAGGCTGTCACCCAGAGGTGGGTGGTGGAACTTGGGTGGAGCTGGGGTTTTCCGGAGCGGTGCTGGCATCGCCACATATCAAAAGGTGGAACGTAAGTGTTCCGCCCACATCCTCAAACCTGGTCTCAATTATGGAGGACAAGGCAGCGCTGGTCATTTTACAGAGGAGACCTGAAACCAGAGAGGTACAGTGACTGCGCAGTCACACAGCTAATGAGCCTCACTCGACCCTGCATGTCCCACAGGGCACCCGGCAGACTGCCCTTTCCCTCCTGGGAGTCACCCGCGAGGCCACTGAGCAGGGGCAGCGTCCCTGAGGGCTGGAGATGTGCTCCCCCCAGCACCCAGCTTGGTATCTGGCAGACAGGGCAGGAGGGGGAACTGAAAGTGCAGGGTGTGTGTGTGTGTGTGTGTGTGTGTGTGTGTGTGTGTGTGTGTTAAAGGGCACAAAGAATCTGCAGCCAGGAAGTGATGAGATCCTAAGGCTAATGGAGAAGAAGGGGTGTAGCCGGGTGAGGGCAGAGGCAGGGAGGTCCAGGAGGCCCTCAGAGCACTGAGGCTGGAATTGAGGAGGCCGGGTGTCTAGAGGCTGAGTGGGTGGGGATGAGCCACAGCCTGGCTCAGGCTCTGGAGAGCCGTGAGAGGACCAGGGAGTGTCCTTTACCTATGGAAAGAGCCCAGAGGAGGAGGCAGGGGGTGTGGCCCAGAGGCAAGGAATCCAGTTTTGGCCAAGGGTCCCCAGGTCCTCACAGTGGGGACGTCCAGCATCCCCGAAGGTCTCTGGGACTTAGCAATGACCAGATGAGCCCTGTCCCCATCCCTGCTGCCAACTTGTCACATAGGACCTGGGGACCGCTGCCTGGGCTCAGGACAGTAGACCTCTCCTGCACAGAGGGAAGGCAGCGGGTCTGCTGGGCCCCCGGGGGCGACCCCCATCTGCTCCCTGTTCCTCTGTCCAGGTGCAGCTCCTGGGAGGGAGCGCAGGCCCAGGCTTGGCGGAGAGGTCTTGGCGGGAGAGGTCTGGGCCGCCTGCGCCTCGGCCTTGGGACAAGAGCAGAGGGGGCCTCGCCCAGTGCCCCCGTCCCCAGAGCAGGCCTGGACAGGCCGGCCGAGATCCAGGAGGGTCCTGGAGATTTCCCGCCCCTTTTAATCCAGGCTGGGGACCCTCCACTGTTTCCTGCTTCTGAACTGAGGGCCCAGGCAGGCCCACTGCGGGGAAGAGCCCGACGCCGTGCAGACCCCTTCCCATCAGCTGCACAGAGGCGTGCCCCATGGTGTTATCTGAGGGTTTGTTCCCCAACCTCCGTTTCCACGAGGCTTTGGGCCTAGAGGTCACCTCCATGCCTCAGGTCCTCCTCCTTGGAGGAGAACGTGACATGACCCCACCAGGCACGGAAGGACCTCCCAAGGCCCACAGAAGCCCATTAGCAAATGCCGGGGTGTGAGGGCGAGGCCCGCATGCCTACTGGGGTTTGCAGGGAGGATGGGACATTCTCACACATTAACGTTCTTTAAAAGACATTAAAACTTCCTGCCTGCTCACCCTGGTCCCAGGTTTGGAGGACAGGGTGGGGCAGATGGTTTTACAGAAGAGGAGACCAGAGAGGGGCAGGGATTGTGCAAGGTCACACAGCTGGTGGGTGGCCCAGAAGCCACCTCTTCTCCCTACCTCCCCTGCCAAGTGTGGCGGCTGGAAAGACAGGAGGAAGGGAGGGTTGACCTGCCCGTTCAGACTGCCCACTGTCCACGTTGGTGGGTAGACCTGACCCGAGCCAGGTGGACGGACCCAGAACTGGGAAATCTGTCCTAGGTCTTGGCCATCACTCTGGTGGGACACCGGGGGACCACCTCCTCCTCTCCTCACCTCCTACATCCAAACCTCGGCTTTTGGGGCCACTCGTCGGTTGCTGAGGCCCATCCTGGCCACGCCTTCTACCTCTCCCTCCTGGAAGACTCCAGCCAGTGAGGCCCCTGCCCGCACCGGGGCCTCAGCTCCCCATTGCTCCTGTCCTGGCCCTGGTGCCCAGGGGCACTGTCTGGCCTGCTCCCTCGGGCCTTGCTCCTGACCCACTCCCCTGCTCTCTGCTCCCCTCCTGTCCCCTCTTCCCCTGTCCCATCTAGTGTGGCCTCCTGGGGAGCATCTTCCAAGGAGCAGGGACCTGGTGTCCGTCATGGGTGTGTGTCCATCTCTTTGCAGGGACAGCCTGTAGCTGCTCAGTGGATATTTTTTAATAAACATTTGTCCGTAAAGTCATGACAGCTCGTGGCTCACGGGTTGTTCTGAGCTTCAGGGGGATGGTGTTGGAAGCCCCTCAGGGGCTTGAAGACGGGGCTGTGTCACTCCCTGGATGCAGGGACCTGGGTCCCCAATCCCTGCTACGCCTGGCACAGCTTGACCATGAACCTGCTGATTGCTTGAAGGAGAGGTTCACAAGACAGAGAATAGCAGTCACCACTGTCCTTGGCTTTTGTCGGGATGGAACCCAGGGGTGCTTGAACCATGAGCCACATCCCCAGCCCTTTTCATTTTTATTTTGAGACAGGGCCTTGCTAAGTTGCTGAAGCTGGCCTCCATCCTCCGATCCTCCTGCCTCGGCCTCCCGACACACTGGGATTTCAAGCAAGTGCCACTGTGCCCAGCTCAGCTATTGTTTTGGTTGTCTTGGAACCCCCACCTGGCGCTCAGAGGTGAGTGAGTCTGTGGAGTGAGGAACAAGGATGGAATGATCTAGAAAGCTGAATTGGCTCCCTGGAAGGCGGATGCAGGGAGGGTCCTCAGGAGCTGGTTCCCTAATTGGTCAGAATTAAGATGCGCATCTGGGATCCACAGCTCACAGGAGTTGACTAGAAAGAAACCTTCACTTCTGCCCTCGGGCTCTATGAGTCAGTTGAGGAATGTGGAAGGTGATCTACCAGTGGTGTTTTAAAAGTCCCTAGGTCTGTGTTGGCTACAGCTTAGCGTGAGCCCTCAGGGGTACCTGGATGCCCCTCAGCCCAGAGCTTGGGGGAGTCGCCACCATGGATGCTGGGGGTCCCATAAAGGGCTGCAGCCACTGCCCCAGATCCCAGCCCCAGGGTTCTGTCCTGGAGCCTTCTAGGGGCACAGGATGGGGATGGGATGTCTACTGAGCCCTGTCCCCGTTGTCCCAAGCTGACATGTGCTTTTCAAGTGGTCCAGGGTCTGGGGAGAAGGATGTAGCTGGTAGGTAAGAACAATGACCCAGGTTCAAATCCTTACAGGTAAAATGAATTTAGCAAGGTTGCAGAGTACAAGATCAATATACAAAGATTGATAGTGTTTCTATACACCAGCAACGAAAGCTTTGAAAATGAAATTAAGAAAACACTTCCATTTGCATTAGCATAAAAAAGAATCAAACACTTAGCCATAAATTTAGCAAAAAAGTATTTGTGCACGGGCTGGGGATGTGGCTCAAGCGGTAGCGCGCTCGCCTGGCATGCGTGCGGCCCGGGTTCGATCCTCAGCACCACATACCAACAAAGATGTTGTGTCCGCCGAGAACTAAAAAATAAATATTAAAATTCTCTCTCTCTCTCTCTCTCTCTCTCTCTCTCTCTCTCACTCTCTCTTTGAAAAAAATAAATAAATAAAGACAGAGTTTCTTTGTAAAAAAAAAAAAGTATTTGTGCACTGATAAGTGGCTCAACCTCGCTGAGCCTCGGTTTTCTGTTCTGTAAAATGGGGACACCAGGGAGTGCACCTGCCTCCCCTGGAAGGACCTGGCAGGCCTCTGCCTTTGGACCCCATCTGAGCCATGCAGGCCTTCTGAGGTTCCTGCTCAGGTAGCACAAGCAGCAGGGGCTGCTGCTGCAGTCTGGCTGGGCACAAAATCACGAGCCACTCACAGCCTTGTAGATTCAAACAGCAACTCTTTATTCCCGAACTCACACCGGCCTCTACACACATTCTGGGGAAATTCACGTTCTGAATTCCAAATACTCTCTGAATCCCGTGGGAACTCAAGGAGCGGGCGTGCCTGAGGCAGCAGGATATGCCCTATTCCCAGCAGGGTACTCCTTAAACCTGGAACCGCCCTAAACCCAAGGAGCAGGATACTCCCTAAAACCTGATCCGCCCTAAACCCGGATCCGCCCTGGTCCTTGAGCAAAGTCACCTTACTCAAGCATACATGCAATGTCACTGCAAATGACCTGGGTCCAAAGGCAAGCCCATTTCCACAATGGAGAGTCCTTCCTCTAAGCAACATGGGGTAGGCTGACAAGAGAATTTCGATGCGTCATTCCTACTTGGCAATGGCTCTCAGCAGGCTGCCTCTCCCAGGCATCTCCCCAGGGTGAACTCAGGGGTCCCGGAGCCACTGCGAATCACAAAGGCTAAGAATCCAGAGAAACTGTTTCTCTACCGGCTGCCACTGTCACACCAGCAGTGGGATATAAATGGTGGCAAATGTCACAATGACTATAGTAAAGACAACAATCACTAGAGTTCACAAGGCCAGGCACAGTGGCACTCGCCTGTGACCCAGCAGCTCAGGAGGCTGACACAAGAGGATCACAAGTTTGAGGCCAGCCTCAGCAACTTAGTGAGGTCCTAACCAATTTAGCAAGACCCTGTTTCAAAAAAAAAAAATAAAAAAAAAATATATATATATATATAGCTCAGTGGCTAAGCACCTGGGGTTCAATCCCTGGTTCCAAACCAAACAAAAACCAAAGCAGAATACTTACAAGGGGATCCTGTGTCATTGTCACAGGGGCCCTGGGAAATGCATGTTGTCCCTACCCCTATTTCACAGAGGGGAAATTCTCACTCAGGAAGCTGAGCCGACTTGCCCGGGTCCCCTGTCAGCACAGCGGGGTGGGTGGATTCCAGCCCAGTCTGGCCGCCAGGTCTGGCTCTCGGCCTCCCTGTGTTCTCGGCCTCCCCACTGGCTGCCTCCTTGTTGACCCTCTTCCCCTCCTGCCTCGTAGAGGAGGACCCACCGGGTGTCAGGTAAGATCCAGGGAACCAAGTGGGCGTGGGGTGGGGAGGCCCCCTACGGGCTCGGGCTCTCCAGAGGGTCAGGGCAGCTGGCCAGCTGGTGTCCCTGCTGACACCAAGTCTTCTCAGGCCACCCAGACCCTCCCCAACATGTTTTCCATCATAGACCACGGGACATCCATCTACTTCTGGGTAGACGGTTAGCAAGAAAAACCAGAAGGTGAGGTAAGAGTTCCGACGTCAGGGGCGAGCTCGGCCTCTGGGTCAGGTGGTGGGGACTTCTCCTCACGACCTTTTTCTCTTTTCCTTGCTGCTTGCTTCTCGTCCCTGTCTGACAAGATGTGGCGGCAGGCACCCTCAGGAGTCGTTTCCTCTGCACCCTCTACTGATGTCCAGGAGAGGCCCCTGCTGGGACTTCGCCTGGGATACCACCAAGGATCTGTTCTCCAGCCCCAGGTCTGCTTCCTCTCACCAGGCTGGAGAAGCCTCGGGCCTCGTTTCTCTTGGACGACTTGAGTGCGTCCTGGAATCTCCGACCTTCTAACTGCTCTGGACTCGGCCTCCTGTCTGAGTGTCAGATGCTGGTGATTACGTCAGTCTCCTGACTGTGGTTCCTGACTGCTGATAGGTCCACGGAGCTCACGGGTTCTTTCCCCCAGTGCTCTGGATTGTCCAAAAATTCTCCCAGTGCTGTCCTTGGTCATGGGGAACGGAGCAATCTCTACTGGCCCAAGGATGTGACATTTTCTGTAGTCTTAGGCAACACACCAGGAGGAAACCTGTGACCAGTGCCAGCAGGGGCCTGGGGAGTCTGTGCCCAGCGCCTGGAGGCGTCAGGGTGGCTGAGACTCTTCTGCCCACACTGGCCGCAGCCTTTTTATTAACCTAACCCTCAACTGGGGTTTGGCCCTTTGAACCTCCTCCTTGCAGGCCCTGAGACTGCGCCCCTCCTCTTGTCTCCCAGGGCCAGGGAGAGAGTCCCAGCCCAGATCTGGATCAAGGTGAAGTGACAGAGTCACTTTAGAAGCTTGAAATGGACCAGAGTCTTTTGTGGGGGTGTTGCACTGGGCTTGAATACGGGGTGCTCTGCCACTGAGCTGCTTCCCCAGCCCCTTTTACTTTTTTTTTCGAGACAGGGTCTCACTAAGTTTCCCAGGCTGGTCTCGAACATGCGATCCTCCTGCCTCACCATCCTGAGTGCCGGGCCCAGCACTGCACCCAGCCCGGATCAGAGCCTTAGATGTTAAGAGCGAAAACCGTAAAACTCTTGAAGAAAACAGCAGTAAATATCTGTGATGTTGGATTACACTCATGAGATCCAACTATAGAAACATAAACAGACAATAAATAGACAGATGGACTTCAGCAAAATTAAACGCTTCTGTGCTTCAAAAGACACGAAGAAAGAGGTAAGCCACAGGACCAGAGAATACCTCTGCAGATCACACAGCTGACAAGGGATGCAGAGCAGCATATATAAAGAAGTCCTGTGACTTGCTGATAAAAGACAAATAAGACAATTTAAAAATGGGCAAAGAATTTCAATGGAAAGTCCCCCAAAGAATAGGTACCAATGGCAATAAGAGGTGCTCAGCGCTGTGGGTCATTAGGGGGATCAAATCAAAGCCACAAGGGACACTTCACCTCCGCTAGCAACACTGCGAGAAAAGGGACCTAAAAACGGACCGGCGGGGCTGGGGCTCAGGGGTGAGCACTCACCTCACAGGCATGAGGCCCTGGGATCGATCCTCAGCACCACATAAAAATAAATAAATAAAGATACTGTGTCCATCTACAACTAAAAAAAAAAAAAGCCACTAAAACACCCAAAGTCAACCTAGGCGAGAAGATCATCTTGGGGAAACCGTTTCAGAGGTTCCGTCCATGGTGGCCCCACTCCATTACTCTGGGTCCAAGATGAGGCAGAACGAGCCTGCAGTCCCCGCACCGTAGCACACTGAGTGGGAAACTATGGCCAGAAGGTCCAGTCCTCGGCATCAGCCCAACAGAACTGGAAGCAGACATCCACACCATGCTCACACGCACGCTCACAGCAGCTGCAGTCATCACAGGCCCAAAGTGGAAACAGCCCCGATGTCCACCAGCTGATGAGTGGGTCAGGGAAATGGTCACAGCAGCCATAGGAATAGTACTTGGCCATAAACAGGGGTGAAGTCCCGAACCGTGCTATGCAGGGACGAGTCTTGAACACACGCTCAGTAGAAGCAGCCAGACACAGCAAGCCATTTATTGTATGATCCCACTCCTGTGAAAATCCACGGAGGGAAAGAACAGATTAGTGGTTGCCGAGGGCTGGCACCCAGGGCCGGGGGAGTAGTGCTAACTGGTACGACGTTTCTTGTTGGGGTGGTGAAAATGTTCTGAAATCTGGTAGTGTCAATGGTTGCACAACTCTGTGAACATACTACAAACCACTGAGTTAGACTCTTTAAAAAGGTGGATTTTGCCAGGGGCAGTGACGCCTGCTTGTAATCCAAGCTACTTGGGAGGTTGAGGTGAGAGGCTGAGGCGGGAGACTTGCAAGTTGGAGGCCAGGCTCAGCAACTTGGTGAAGCCCTAAGCAACTCAAAATAAAAAATAAAAAGGGCTGAAGCCGTAGTGTAGCTCAGTGGTAAATGCTCCGGGGTTGGTTCAATCCCCAGTACCGAAAAAAAAAAAAAAAAAAAGAAAAGTTAATTCTATGGTATGTGAATTATACCCCCATAAACTGCGCTATTAAACCAGGGAACTCCACTGTGATCCATGAAAACAGGGATAGAGAAACAGGTTAAGTGACACTGTGAAGAAGCAGACAGACAAAGCCAAGGCCGTGGGCCTTCCACAGGACAACTGCACCAGTTTCTTCAATAAATCAATGTCATGAAAATAAAAATTTTCAGAAGTATAGAACATAACACCCAAATGCCTCGTGTGCACCTCACTTGGATTCTACTTGAACAAAAAATGGGGGCTGGGGCTGGGGCTCAGTGGTAGAGCACTTGCCTGGCATGTTGAGGCCCTGGGTCCCATCCTCAGCACCACATGCCAATAAACACATAAATAAACAAGTGAAAGAAAAGATCCATTCATAACTAAAAATATTTTTTAAAATGGTGCCGATGAGAATTTCCCCCTGAGGGTTAGCAGGCACCACAGAGGACTCTAAACCCAGTGTCCCCGGGGACACCGTGGCTGCTCCCAGCATTGACATGTGTGCGAGTGCACCCGTAAGACGAGGTGAGCTGGTGGGGAGTCGCCTCTGAGGCCCTTCCCAGGGTGGAATCTCTTTTCCTCGGCAGCCGCAGTGACCTGGGGCTGTCCCTCGTGTTGGGGACACACAGCCCCCTCAGTGCACACTGCGCTCTCTGCCTCAGCCCCCGGCTGCCTTCGGCCCCACACTCCGGATGTCCAGGAGCCAGCCCTGGGGACTGGCAGCTGGACAGTGGGCCCTTTTGGAGGTCTGGCCTGTGCCTCAGCCTTCCGTGACTGAGGCCACCACAGAAGGCTGCTTGTGGCGGCCGGGCAGCGGCCAGAAATAGTCCAGCCGTGCCCTCCCGAGGGCCGGCCTGGGCTGGGCCGGGAGCTGCGGAGCTCTTCTAGGGAGCGGGTCTATTTCGGGGCTCTGAGAGGCAGGGAGGAGAGCGGATGGCCCTGAGTTTCCACGCTCAGTCTGCCCCTTTGGTACAGGCTCCTGAGTCCCCCAGGGTCAGGGCTGGCTCCGCGCTGCCAGCTGTGAGCCCTGTTAGGGGTCAGTTTTCTTTATGAGCCTTTCCTTGCTCATCTGTCTGATGGGGACAGATGGTGACAACGTGAGGGCCAGGGAGCTCACAATGGGCCTCTTGTCTTCTTCTCCCTCCCGACTCTTCCCAGCCTTGCTGGGAGCTGGGCCTGCTGTGGGGTCTCCCTAGCCCCTGGGTGGGTGGGCTCACCTTGGTCTGGGGAATGACCTTGCAGGAGAGTACCAAGGCCTGCCAGGCCCCACCCCATAGCTGGGAAGCTCCCTGCCTGCTCCTGCCCCCCTCCTGCCCCCCTCCTGCCCCCCTCCCGCCTCCCTCCCTCCTCCCTCCCTCCTGCCTCCCTCCTCCCTCCCTCCTGCCTCCCTCCTGCCCCCCTCCTGCCTCCCTCCCTCCTGCCTCCCTCCTGCCTCCCTCCTGCCTCCCTCCCTCCTGCCTCCCTCCTCCCTTTCTCCTGCCTCCCTCCTCCCTTTCTCCTGCCTCCCTCCTCCCTCCCTCCTGCCTCACCCCCTCCTGCTGGGCTCCCCATTATTCCAGCTCCCGGGCTTGGTGCTGGGACTGGCTGGCCGTGGGAGGAACCCCGCACGCCTCCCTGTGCCTGAAGCGGGAGAGGAGGCTGCTGACTAAGGAGCTCTGTGTGTGGAGGCCTGAGGTCCTCAGGGAGGTTCAAATATGAAGCCTGTGAGTGACAGGGGGCCCTTGGAGAGGGAAAGGGGGAGTCGTGTGTATCTGCTTCTCCTGGAAACCCTGGGACCAGGTCTCCCCCTTTCCGCCCCCTGGATGTCCTTGAAGCTATTTTTATGTGTTGCTGGAAACCAGAATTACAGCCACAGCCAGAGCTCGGGAGGTTCCTGTGCGTAGCGGGTCCTGCCCAGGGGAGCAGGCTGGTGGAGCTGGTCCAGGAGCCCCACCGTGCAGGCGGGCAGCCTGGGTCCCCATCCTATGAGCTTGGAGGTCACGGTGGCACAAGGTGAGGGACAGGACTTGGAGCAGCTGTGGTAAGGGGCAGTGATCCTGGGGTTCTTGAGCCTGCATGAAAATCCAGAACACACCAGAAATTCAAGAGTCCACTCACCGCTGGCCGCCTTCCACCGCAGTGTATTTAAGTGAGAACTTCCAGCTGCAGACAGAGGGTCACCTACAAAACACAAGGAGCCCTGCTCTCAAGGCACCCCCAAATCCAACTGCTCTGCTCTGACTCAAAATCCTCTCGCGGCTCCCCAGGGCCCCCTGAAGATGGTGCCGTCTTTATACCGTGCTGGGGACAAGTCTCAGGAGTGTTCCCGAGGATCCTGCTCTCTCCTGCCTGGCCAGCACCTTCCATGGGGTGACGAGAGACAAGGTGGAGGGCAGGACCACAGAGGAGGAGGGAAGGGGCGCCGGGTGCACTGACTGGTCTGTTCTTGTTTGGGTGGGGGCCAGGAAAACAGGAGGCCAAGAAGCAGAGTCACCGATCCCACTGTCACCGGTCCCACCATGGGCCGAGCTACATGGAGAACCCAGGGTAGCCTGAGGCTCTGGGGGGGCGTGCGGGAGCCCATGGGGAGGGAGGTCTGAGGAGCCCTGCTCAAGGGCATAACTTGGACTCCCTTAATATTCTTTGCATGACGTGAAAAATATTGAAAATCCCTATAAAGAATGTTGGGTTGCTGTCCTTCCTGAGCTCGGTAATGAGCCTCTGCAGCAACGGGCCATGCAGACCTCAGGAATTACTTGGGTTACATCCCTGGAGCTTCCAGGGCTCTCTGGGACCAGGGACCTGGAGCTGCCCAGCTTTTCTATTTTCTCGACCACCATTTTTTTCTCCCCACTCCCCCACCCCTTTTCTACACTTGACCTTCAGCTGGGCTGGTTCCTCTGGCCTCTCCCAAAAGCCTGGTTCCCCTCTTCCCCATCTGGACTATGACCGTTGCCTAGAACCTACTCACATTGGGTTGTCCCTTTTGTCTCCCTGGTCCCCTCCCCTGGTCACCTGTTTGGCATGCTCAGACTATTTTTCATCTCCTATTTTGGGATGATTTTGTTGTTCTGACTTAGAAGAATATAAAATTAGTGCCGTGGTAAGTTTCACCATTTGTTCACTCTTAGGACAAAACACAGACAAATAACCACAATATCCAGGGAAATAAAGTTAGCTGGTCACTTTGTCTTGAGGGTTTCACAATGAAACAGTCATTCATTCATTTAAAAAAAAATCTGTGGGCACCCACTACATGCCAGATATTCTGTGGAGAGCCAGCTATATGTACATATTTAATGAAGCTCAAACTCATAATCCCAACCTTAAACCCCAAACCAAACCTAAACCCGGCCCTAACCCAACCCTGACCCAAATCCTAAAGACAGCCCTAATCTCAAACCCACACTAGCCCCAATCCAACCTCATCCTTAAATCTCCTCCCGACCTAACCCCAACATAAAACCAGCTCTATCCCCCCACTCTTCCCCTAACCCCAAACTCAACCCTAACCCCACCCCAGCCCTAATTGCCATCTTGTGTTGGAGCTCTTTCTGTTAGTGGTCTCCTCCTCTTTCCTAGTCAGTGGAGCAAGCTTAGCAACAGGAAACTCATTTCTGATTCTGGGTGGTCCTATGCCTTCAGATTGGAAGAGGTAGAAGGCGGCGGAGACCAGACTGAATGCAAACTGAATCCAGGGAAAAATTTTGAAAAACGGGGTGTGCATTTTGGTCCAAATCTCCATGAGCCTATTTTGCGGTCATTTTCTGGAACCACGCTCCTTAGCATGGTGCCACCTACACTCTCCCCTTCCATGAATGTCCTGCGTTCCTTAGGGCCCTGCACGTGGTTGCCTTTGCTATCTCTCCTCCGTGCTCACTGCTCTCTGTCACCAGCCCTCCTTTTGATTCCCGGAATGCTCAGGGCTCCTGCACTCTTCTTTCAGGGCATTTATGGATATTTGTGCCCCTGTGTTATTTGCATGTTTATTTTTTTCCTTAATGCCTATTTCTCCAGCGGGATGGTGATCCCTTGTAGGGCGGCGACTGCTTTCTTCACCTCCACAGCCTACTTCTTAGCAGAGTGCTGGGGACATGGCTGACTTGCAGAAATCTTTATTAAATGGATGAATGAATGGATTTCTACTCCATAAAAGTGAGGCGGATTCTGCCTCATTGATGATCTTGGCTAAGGGATGTTCCTTTGTCCTAGGCCCTGCCCTGGGCCCTGGGGAACCAGGTAAGAGGGACCCTGTCCCTCCTGTTGCAGTTCATCATCTGCATCTGCTGCCACTGGACATCTCAGAGGTGATGAGACTCCACATCCTCATTTCAGGTCCCCGACCATGCTGAGTGGGAAGCTGGCAGGTAAATCTTCATTGTTTTACAAAAATCCCCCCCCCCCCAGAGAGGCCAAAACGCTAGTGTGAATCACCCTGTGGGTAGCAGTGCCCAAACCTGTCCTGGCCCCGGGGTCTTGGCATTGGAATTTCCTTCCGGCCCTGCACGGAGAGATGCTCTGCTCTGCTCTGCTCTGTCTGCCTCCAGGATTTCTGCAGTCTGGCTGCTGCCGTGGGGATCCTCCCATGGAGACACTCATCTCCCCATTTTTTTGACCGAAGCATATGGAGGCTGGCATTAGAACCAGCTTCTGGCAATAGTCAAGAGGCAGAACCCCAGGATTTCCCAGCTGAGCAGAGGGTTCTTCATCCCCAAATGAGGTCCTCTCTTCCAATGGGGTTCAAGAAAGACCTTCGTCTTAGGGGTCACTGCTTTTCCTTGATTACCTCCTGGGGCCAGGCTGGGGCTAATCGCTTGTCATTCCCTGGACCCTCACAACGACCCCATTTAGCAGGTCACGAAGCTGAAGCACGGAAAGGTCCAGTTCCTTGCTGCACAAGGCCCAGGGTGCTGTGTGTGGCGGGAGAGGGAGACCCAGTTCTGTAGGACTCTAGAATCTTAACCTTATACTTGGTAGGCTACGGAATGCCCAGGAGTGCCAAGAAAATGTTGTCAAGATGTCACCAAAACCACGCGGTGCCGATCTCAGCCCGGGGGGCGTCCTCCGCACTGCGGAGTCCCGCACGCGGCCGGCCACGCCCCCTGCTGGCTGACGTCCGCGCCCCGCCCCGGCCCCGCCCCTCGCCCCGCCCACTCAGGCCGCCCCCGGCTCCGCCCCCGCGGGCGGCGCGGACCTCCCATTGGCCGCCGTTTCCATGGTGATGCGGGGCAGGCCGAGCTGCTGGCTTTCCGACACGTGTCCCCTGGAGCCGCCCGGAATTTGACAGGGGACCATGTGCGCGGCAGCGCGGGAGCGAGACAAAGGCCCGGGAGGGCGACGGCTTCTCCTGCGAGCCGGACCCCTCATCGTTCGACAGAAGGTGGGGGTGGGAACTGCTGCGGGAGCCAGGTGGGAGAGGGTCCCGGCCAGTCCCACCTGCCCGCCCTCCTCCAGCAAAAACCAGGCTCGCAGACTCTTTCATGCTCCGGGAACCTGCAGTGTCCTACTTATGCCTTCTGGCCCTGGCTCCTCATCCCGCCTTGACATCAGCCCTTGAGGTTAAAATTCTGTTTTCCTGGCTTGTTACAGAAGCAGAAGCTTACAAGTGTGGTTGTTTTGATACTCAAAAAAAAAAAAAAAGAGAGAGAGAGAGAGACCGAAGGAACTGGAGACCTCGCCATCCACCCACCATCCGTTCATTCTACAGGCCACAGCGCCTGTAGAATTGTGAAGATGTGGCCCTCCGCCCCTACTGGGCTTCGTGCCTAGTGCTGGGCTGGGGTCTCAGATGCAGTAGACAGAGAAGGAGACCTGGGCACCTGTCCCATGTGTTGTCCTCCTGCAGCTTCCCGTGTTTGGTAGCATTACCATCCTTCCAGTCCCCAGGCCAATTGTCCTTGATGTCCCCTTCCTCCAACTCCCCCAACATGACAGGTGGTATTAGTTTCCTACTGCTGCTGTAACAAATTACAAATTTAATGGTTTAAAACAACATAAATGTACTGTTTTCAGGTCTACAGGCCCAAAGTCTGACCTGGTCTCCTTGGGCTAGCTTCAAGGTGGTGACAGGGCTGTGCTCCTTCAAGAGGCTCCAGGGGGAGAATCAGTTTCCTTGCCTTCTCCAAGTATAGAGGCCGCCCACATTGGTCCCCTTCCGTCTTCCAAGCCAGCAATAGCATCTCTCTGACGCTGGCTCTTCTGCCTCCCTCTTCCACATTTAAAAACCCTGTGATTACATTGGCTTACCCAGATAATCCAGAATAATCTCTCTACCTCAAAATCAGCTGATTAGCAACCTCAATTCCATCTGCAACCTTAATTCTGCCCAGCCATGAAACGTAAACTACCCATATGTTCTGGGGATTAGGACAGGGCCATCTTGGAGGCCTTGCTGCCCCAGCCACACCAGTTTCCCCTCTGGAATCTCTGCAGTCGGCCCCTCCTCACCATTCTTCCCGACACTCCCTTCCTGGTTACTGGCATCTCTCCCAAGATGCCACCGGAAGCACCTGTCTTCATCTCTCTAACCCGTCTTCTTCCACAGGCCCCAGGGCCAGTGCCCCAAAAATATGGATGCTGCCACTGCCATCGCCCCTGACGCTTGCAAGGAGAAGTGCAAACTTGACACACAGGTCCTAGACCTGCTCCCCGCATTGGCCCCTTGAGACCCATGCCCATCCCCCAGTGGCCCTTAAGACCAGGTCACTTCTGCTTCTCTTCATTTTCCTTCCGCAGAACCTAATGTGCTCATCACTGAAGAGGTGACTCGAAGCTGTTTGAGCCCATGTCTGCCTCCTCGTATCCTTTGGTCAGCTCGGTGTCTTGCTTGTCTCTTGGCCACAGTGCCCAGCACGGGAGCAGTCCCCTGCTCTGGTAGGAGCTCTGTGCATTCGGGCTGAACTGATTTCAAGGACTTGATCTCGGGGTGGTGAGGGGACCAGCTGGGCTGTTTGGGGACATAAAGGGCAGAGGTGATGGGTGCATGGTACACAGGCCCTCTGCCCTGCTTCTGGTTACTGGGGTGAATAATAACAGCAGCAGTTGTGACAGTGGTGGCCGACACTGAGGGCCACTACAACTGGCATCTGCTTCGGGCTGCACACGTCAGGGTCTTGGACAATACAACCTTTATCTGTTACCCCACTTCAGAGAGGAGGATGCTGAGGCTGACCGCGAGACCCCAGGCCAGCAAAGCATCTTGCTGTCCCTGATTGGAGAGGTGGGGGAGCTGGCACGGATCCTTGCTTTGTGGCTGATGGGGTCACGGTGGGGTTGTCCCTGGGAAGCAGCTTCCTGGATCTCTCCCTGTAGCCTTTCTTCCCGTCTCCTCTGTCTCCTCATTGCTCTGGCAGCCAGGGCCTCCTCCCCGGGCCTCCCCAACCAGCAGATGCAGCGGAGGCGGGGTTTAAGATGAGCTGGGGAGTGGGCTGAGTCTCAGCGTGGGTGGGGCAACAGTCCTGGAGCTGGATGTGGCCATGGCCGTGCCACAGTGTGCATGTGCTGGGTGCCGCTGAACTGCACCCTTGAACGTGGCTAAAATGGTTACTTTTATGTCATGCGTATTTTATCACAGTTAAAAAAAAAAAGTAGGAAAAAAATAGCAAAGTACTTCCTGCTCGCTGAACTTGGAGGGTCAGCTCCACTGCACAGTTGCCGTTTTCCAAGTGCCTCCCTGGGCCAGCCACCCACGTCCTCCTTTCATTCTGGAAACACATTTGAGGACAGAGGTGTCGTCCCCCTTTGCAGATAAGGGGCTCAGAGACTGGTGGTGACGGGGCTGGGTTTAAGACCCTCGTGGGCTTCTGGCTCTAAGGAGCTGTGGAGAGCACTGTTAGGAGTCTGCTCTCCGAGTGGGCCCCTCCCCCTACTGCTGTGTCACCTTGAGATTGATGGATGGGTTCCTGTCACCAACTTTCCTCTTCTGACAATTGGGGACAATCATAGTGTCCCTTCAGTGCCGTGGGCAGCTTCTGCAGCATGTTGGAGAGCCTTAGCACAGGGCCTTGGCCACCATGGGGAACAGGCTCTTCTCCAGTGTTCTGCTCCTTGCTGACCACAGTGTCCCTCCTGCTGCTCAGTGGACAAGGGATGAGAGGCCAGGGCATGCATTAGGGTCTCAATGTGACACTGCCTTTCTCTGTGCCCTTGGCGAAGTCGCCTCCCTTCCCCCAAGCCCTAGGTTTCTCTCTAAGGTGAGTGGGGCTCTTCCGGGTCACATAGGCCCGGCGCTCTGCAGGACCAGTGGGCTCTGCCTTCCCTCCCTCGGCCAGAGGGCACTGGCCCCTTTCTCAGGTCCACCTTTGCCCTCTGATCTTCTCAGGAGCATCTTCCTCCAAGCAAGAGGAGGGGGCGGAGGAAGATGACGGCAATGGAATGAGCCGCGGCCTCCGGCGCCCCACCTGCGATGTCAGTTCTTTGTGCCACCATTGATTGAGCTGTTGCCTGGTAGCTCCTGGTGCAAGTCCTCCCCCTCCCACCCCTGCACGCGAGTTCCAGGGTCTTAGAGGCAGCTTGTATTTTCCTGTATCTCCTGCCATCTTGCAGGGCTGGGCCCTCGGGAGGCTCCTCAGAGACCCCACAGTCCTAGGAGGCTGTTTAGCTGGCCACTGCGAGCAAGAAAAAGGAGGAGGAGGATCCCGAGCTGCAGGATCGAGGGTGGAGGAGAATGAGAAGTTACGTGGGGAAGAAACGGAGCTGAGCAGACCTCTCTTCCCGCCCTGCCCGGAAGCTAGCTCAGTGGGCTCTGGAATGCCTCTGGGTCCTCTGGAAGGAGAATCTAAAGTCAGCTTCCAAGCAAGACAAGGGGGGCCGTCTCTGAGCCTCGGTCTCAGCCAGCCTCCTTTGGAATCCACACTGATGTTGAGAAATTAAGAGCCTTAACCAGAAAATCCATCCATCCGTGTCCCCGTGCATTCGTTAAACATCTACTGTGCAGTTCTGTGTGCCAGGCACCGAGCCAGGCTCGGGGGGCTCAGCAGGGAAAAGAGGTAAAGCTTGCTGCCATCTCGGGGCCCACGTTCCTGCACAGAGGGGCAGGGAATAAGCCCAGGGTGAGCATGGTACCCCTGCTAGAGAGGACAGAGACTGCACTGGGGAGGAAAGAAGTGGAGCCGGTGGGAGCAGGGTCCCAGGGAAGGTGGCTCGTGGTATAAAATAAGGGGCCTGAGGGGTCTCGTGGAAAAGTCACTTTCCTTGGTCAGGGGGTGAAGGGCACTTCATGCTCCGGGGAAGAGCCTGCAGCAGCGGCAACAGTAAGAGCAAAGTCTCCTGGATGGGACCTGCAGGACAGCAAGGTGGCTGGCCAGAGTGGCTGGAGTGGGCAAGGAGCCCAGGTTAGGGAGCAGAGGGCTCCACGAGGCCTGCCAGCCACCAAGGGCTTTGGTGTTCGCCAAGGGGGGAGGTGGGCAGTCCCCGGAGGATTCTGAGCTGAGAAAATCTGACTAACGTGGTCCAGACCCCCTGCAACCCCACGGCAGGCAGACGCGGGGCCGCTGCCAGGATTCCAAGGAAGCCGCCGAGGGAAGGCATTGGTTAGGGAGCTAGTTTGAAGGCAGAGCTGCCAGTAATTACCTGGTGCTCCTGACAGGGGCAGCGAGAGAAGGTGACGTCAGGAAGAGGCTGGGGCTAGAGCCACTTGCTGGATGAGGATCCATTAACCAAGATGGAAAAAGTGAGTTTGGGGGACCAGCAGAAGTGCTGTCGGAGACATGTCACGTCTGAGTTGCCTGATAGCCAACCAGGGGGGCCAAGGGCCGGACGAACCTGCGTTGCGGGTGGGAGGGTGGGTGCAGATGTCAGTGTGGCATCCGTGGTTATAGAGCTGACAGCCCTGAGCTGGATGGGACCAACCTGGAGGGAGGGGGAAGAGAAGGGGCCTGTGTTCGTCTCCTGGGACTGTAACAAACTTCCACAAACTGGGAGCTTAAATAACAAAAAGGGATTCTCACACAGTTTAGGAGGCCAGAGATCTGGAACTGACGGGTCAGCAGGGCTGTGTCTCCTGAGACCCAGCATGGATCCTTCCCCCCTCTTCCTGGCTCTGGGCAGTGGCTGGCCATCCCTGATCTTCCTTGGCTTGCAGCTGTATCACCCTTATCTCTGCCTATGTGGTCACATGGCCTCTGTCCTGTAGGTCTCTGTCCCCTTCTTAGGAGGACTGAAGGTCCACTCCCATCAGGCATGGCCTCATCTTGACTGATTACATCTGCAGTGACCCTGTTTCCAAATAAGGTCATATGCGGAGGCACTGGCAGTAGAATTTCAACATCTTTTCAGAAATTATTTTATATTTTTAAAAAATTTTTGTTTAGGTTATCTTTTTATATTGTGGAAAAATACACATGACATAAAATTTACTATTTTAGCCATTTTTAGGTTGAGCGGCATGAGGTGCACTCACCATGCTGGGCAGCATCGCTGGGGTCCACCTACACGTGTCCATCTCCCTGAGCTGGAGCTCTGCTCGGCTGAGCACTAACTGCCCCCTCCCCCGGCTCCTAGAAGCCGCCCCTCTGCTGGCCATCTCTGATGCCTGCTGTTCCTCATGTCAACAGAACCACGTGGTGGACGGGAAGGAAGTCTGTCCTCCGTGTCAGGCTTGTTTCACTAGCACAGTGCCCTCTAGGTCCATCTAGGAGGTCGAACACTCAGAATTTTCTTCTTTTTTTAAGGCTGAATAATATTCCCCAACATATCTTTTTGGGAGACACCATCCAACCCAGAACCCGAGGATGAGTCTTGGTCATTCCAACGCTGGGGTCATAGATGGGAGTAAGGACCAAGCAAAGAAGGTGGAGGAAGAGAGGCCGAAAGGTGAAGAAGGATCCGTGGGGTGGGCACTGGTACGAGGATGTGGTGATGGCCGTAGAGCCATAGGGGAGGTTGAGCTGACCTCAGAGGTCCCAACAGAGAGGTCAGTGGTGACCTTCACAAGAGCAAGGTCAGAGGAACAGAGAAAGGAGGCCTGTTTGGAGGAAGCAGACCCAGCAGTGGTAGGTGTTTGGGTAAATGTAACACAGGGGACAGAGCAGGGGCCGTGGTGGGAGCGAGTCGCACAGCCGGAGGCGCTGTCAAGGCGGCAGAGCAGCAGGGAGACTGGGTGGTGCAGGGCAGAGGTGACCGAGGGCAGTCTGCTCTAGAAACGGAGTGGATAGAGGGAGTGGCCCAGGGCCAAGGGCAGGAGGGTGGTGGCAGGCCCTGGACCTTGCCCACTTCTGTCCTTGTGAAAGAGGAGGCAGGTCCCCAGGAGAGGGTGGGGAGACGGTAACGATGGTCTGAGAACCGGAGGATGGGTAGGCGGTCACCCCAGACAGGGCAGGGTGGCGGAAGGAAGTCTGCCACAAGTGCTCACGGCCACCGCAAGCCCCGCTGCAGACTCACCCTGAGCCAGGGTGACGACGCTTCACGTTTCCCCATTTGAGTTTCCAACTCTCTCTGCGATGTGTGTTTTTATTTTTCATTTTATGCATATGGGGACTTCGAGGCCTAGATCATGCTATGCTCTGATGATCGGTGTCACCCCAGAGGTGATGGTACTAGGAGGTGGGCCCTGGGGTCACCAGGGCGGAGTCCCCACTGTGGCAATAGTGCCTTATGAAAGGCCCGGGGAGCATGCTTGGCATTCTACCATGTGAGGAAGAGGACGAGGAGGACAGCTCTAAAGCCAAGGAAATTTCAGGAAATTTGGAAATTTTTGGAAAATTCAAAGAAAACAGATATTTTTAAATAACCATCATTAACGTGGGGACCTCCTGGCAGTACTGTCCCTGCCATCAGCTGTGGCAGCCAGGTCTGGTAGCCTGTTTCCTCTGGTGGGGGCTGGACTACATTTCCCAGCTTCCCCTGCAGGAGGGGTGGCACATGACTGAGCTCTGACCAATGGGATGTGGGAGAGGGTGAGGTCACCCACTCTTGGGTCTGGCCCATCAGATCTGTGGATGCTCTGTGCTCCCTCTTCTCCAGATGCGCTGGGGATGGGAGGGACCCAGTGAAGGACTCTGAGACCCTAGGGAGTAGCCAGGCCATGAGAAAGAAGGAACCTGGGTCCTGAATGCCCCTGTGCAGGGGGTCCTCCCTTCCCTGACACTCCACAACCGATCAGGTCTTAAGGGAGAGACAAAATTCTGCTGTGTTAAGGCGCTGAAGTCTAGGAGGCGTTTGTCAGAGTGGCCTGATGCAACCACACTGTGTGAATATGGGGCCTACCCTGTGACGTCCTTCTCGGGCTGATTTATCCGACTGCTTAGCCCTGGTCACAGCCTCTTCACCACGTGTTAAACTGCTGGTGACACGTGGTAGTCCACCATGGGGCTGGGTATGCAGGTGGCTTCCAACACTTTCATCAGCTCGACTCCAGCAAACATCCTCATGATGAATTGGATGTCTGAGCCTCTCTGTCCACACTTAAAGAGGTGCCCTAACTCCAAGGAGACCATGTTGACAAGTGGACATTGCCTGGTGGAATGCATGTTATTGGACTCAGGTGTATGAGAAGCCCTGATTTTTCTAGAACTGACCCTGTGCCCTTTCTTGTCTTGGTGGTGTGGCAGGGGGACGGGACAAAACTGAAAACCTGCAGACACTGGCTCACCTCAAACCTAACCCTGCACCTTGCTTTGCCCCAGACTCCAGTGGAGCCTCTTCCGACTGTATTCCCCCCCCCCCACCCCCATGACTGCTGTTAGGAGTGCCACCAACCGAGGGGCTATATTCAGCAGGAGTGGATTGTCACAGTCCTAGAGGCCAGAAGTACAAAGCCGAGGGGTCAGCAGGGTTAGGATCCCCCCAAAACCTCCCTGGGAGGGTCCTTCCTGCCTCCTCCAGCCTCTGGTAGCCCCAGGCTTGGGGACAGGTGGCTCTGATCTTGCCTTTGTCTCCATAAGGACTTCTTGTCTGTTAGGACGCCTGTTGTGTTGGATCAGGGCCACTCCAATGACCTTTCCCAACTTAATCGCATCTGCAAACCCTATTTCCAATCAAGGTCACATTTACAGGTGCTGGCAGTGGGGACTCCACGTGTCTTGGTGGGTGCAGCTCATGCCACCATCCCGACCCTGGCCCCGCGGCTGCCCTCCAACTTCCCGTCCTCCCGCTCCTCCTGCCCTGCCAGGTCTCCCAGACCTGGGGCTGTCTCGCAGGAGCTCCTGGTGTCCCGTCCCCTGCGTCCCTAACTCTGGGATCCAGATGTTACATCCCGGGCCCTTCCTGGGGCATACCCCTCCAGGTCTGTTTCCTGGAGGCGAGGGTGTTAGAAAACTCCACCCAAGAAGCCAAGGGGGGTGCATCAAGCATCCTGCGTCCCCCGGGGGTTCTGGTGTTGGTCCTGTTTGTCCTGATGGTCCCAGGTCTGCACGCGGGGAGCTGCAGGCCTCCCTGATGTGGCTGATGCGCCTGCTCAGCCCTGGCCACGCGGCCGGGGCTTTCAATGCTCCAGGCCTCCTCTTGTCCCTCTTCTTGTCCCTCTCTCTGGAACCCTCTTCCCTTTGCCCCCTTGCTCGGGCAATTCCTGCTCATGTTTTCGGTTCTGCATGGACAGCCCTTCATTAGGTAAGCTGTCCTCCTTGTCCCTGACCTGACCCCCACGGCTGCCTGGCGCTGTTGTCCTTGTGGCTTCGTGTTTTTGTCTGTGACCCTCAGCAGACCCCGTGTTTCAGGGGAGCAGCAGCCGTGCCTGCTGTGTTCCCCTCCGTTGTCCCCAGAGCTGACACCTGGATGGAGAGTGAAACCCAGTGGAGGTGATGACATCTCTCTGAATTAGGTCAGATGGTGCAGAGGTGCCATCCAGCCACCCAGACCCACGGGCACTCAGCTGCCCGATGGAAGCCCTCCTGCTTCGAGGACCCCACCAGTCAGTGACGACCAGCCTGTCTGCTGGTCAGGGGGCTGCAGACGGCCCGTTGTTCCCTGGACTCCCCTCTCTCCTCTTGCTGGAGCGACTGCCGGGTGAGCATGCGTGTGCGACAATAGAACAGCTCCCGAGCTTCAGCAGCTGCTCTCCGAATTCTCCATGCCCCAGTGAGCTCCCTTCATGCATCTTGCACCTTGTCTTCGAGCGGCTAGGGCCAGCGCAGAGCAGCCAGGGAGCAATGGCTACCACACATAGTAGGTGCCATAAATCCTGTAGAATTGTGGAAAACACTGGGTTTGCATCCCAGCTCTGTACTTGACGGCTTTGAGGCTCCTTTTCCTCATCTATAAAGTGGGGTAAGCATTGCACACCTGAGCAGGTGTCCTGAGGTGAGGGACGAGGGCTCAGCCTGGCCTGCTCAGCGGGAAGGGTTGCTCCTCTTCCCTTCCAGACTGTCCTAGGCCTCCCTTATCCGGCTCCCCAACCTCCTGTCTTCCTTACGGCCAACCTGACCTGGCCAACATCGCCGGTGTCCCCTCTGTGGTCCTGTCTCCCACGGCCCCAGCCCTGCGGCCGCTCCCATCGCCTCCCAGACACATCCTCGCTCCTTCGGGGACATCCCAGACCCTCCACGTCCCCAACTCAGCCACATTTCCAGCCTCATCTCCAGGTACTCTTCTGTACTTTGGCCAAACAGGTCACCTGCCGTTCTGCCCCCAACTCTGCCCATCTTCCGGGACCCTTGCTCCTCTCCAGCTGCCCCTTCTGCCTAGGATGCCCTCTTTTCTCCAAACCAGAGAATATTTGTCAAATAACCTTGACGATTACTATCAAGGGAAAAGCAGAAGAAAAAAAAAGAAAAAGAAAAGCAAGTGTTAGCAAGGATGTAGAGAAATCAGAACTCTGTGCGCTGCTGGTGGCGGGGAGTGGTCAGCCACGTGGAAAACAATGTGGTGGCTGCCCAGAAAGCAGAGGATCCCAGAGGACCCAGCACCCCTACGTCCGGTGTATCCCCAAAGGAACTGGAATTCGGGCATTGAAAGGGTATTGTACACCCACATTCATAACAGCATGTGACAATAGCCCACAGGTAGAAGCAACCCAAGTGCCCATCCACAGAGGAATGGACGAACAAAATGTGGCCTATCCACCAACGAACGGCATATTACCCTTCAAAAGAAGGGAATTCTGACTCTAGAATGTGAGTGAGCCTTGATATTCTACTAAGTGAAGAGTCGTCACAGAGGCTAAGTGCAGTGTGACACCGCGTGTGAGCCCTTAGCACAGTCAGACTCAGAATGTGGCATGGGGCCTGCCAGGGCCTGCAGGGAGCCCAGTGGGGGTTCTCATTTAGTGGGGACAGAGCCTCTGCTTGGGAAGATGGAAAGGTCCTGCTGGTGATGGTTGCAAAATGTTACAGAAGTACACAAGGTCACCTAACTGCATGGTTTAAAATGGTAATGTGGCAAGTTTGGGGTCATAGGCATTTTGCAATTATGAATAAAAAACTGTTATGGTTTAGATGTGAGGTTCCCCCAAAAGCTCACGTGGGAGACAATGCAAGAAAGTTTAGGAGAAATGATTGGGTTCTGAGCGCCTTGACTGGATCAGTATGTCAGTCTCCAGAGAGGGCTTAACCAAAGAGGAGGAGGGAGGGGGAGAGGGGGAGGAGGAGGGAGGGGGAGGGGAGAAGGAGGAGGGGGAGGGGGAGGAGGGGGAGGGGAGGAGGGGAGGGGAGGGGAAGGAGGGGAGGAGGAGGAGGAGGGGGAAGAGGGGGAGGAGGAGGAGGAGGAGGAGGCAGCGGCCGCACCCCTCTGGGTTTATATTTTGAGAGCTGTGCTTAGTCCCTGCCTCTCTGCTTCCTGGTGCCATGTCCCCAAACTGCTTTCCTCTTCCACCAAGACGCTCTGCGTCAGGCCCTGAGGAGTGAAGTCGGCCACCTATGGACTGAGACCTCTGAAACTGTGAAGCCCCCCAAAAAGCTTTTCCTCCTCAAATTGTTCTTTTTAGTTCTTTTGCTCACAACAGCGAAAACCTGACTAAAACAACTTTGATGGTTACCTTTGCCAGAAGCCACCACCAAGAGATGTCTGTCCTTGCTTAGCTGCACAGAGGAGCTGACCCCCCAACAGAGCCCCCATCCCCCCACAGCAGAGGCAGGACCCCACGATGAGCTCTGAGGCTCCCCACCCAGTCCTTCCTTTACCCCGGACTCCCCCAGCGGCCAGTGACGGCTCACCCCTCCCGCAGTGCCCTCTCAGGGGCCCTCATCAATCCTCCTTTCCCCGGACCTGCCCACCTTCAGTCTGCCCCAGGCGCCCTCCTCTCCCCTCTTCCCCTGGCTGCGTCCTGGCTGGTCTCTGCCCTCAGCCCCGTCTGGTCAAGGTCAGCCACGCGCACTGGGACCTGCACCGGGAAGCCCAGGCCACACTTGTGACCCTCTGCTGCCATCAGCGGCCCCTGTGTCCTGGGTGGCGACCTCTGCCCCCTCCACCTCGCAGCCCGGCCTCCCTCCAGGCCCAACTCTCGGGGAAGAGCTGCTCTTACTTGATGGAAATCCAGAAGGGACCGGAGGACCCCCTGCCCTGCAGCTACGACCTCCCGTGTGGCCACCTCGGCCTTCCCTCCTCTCATTCCCCCAGCTGGCCTGTCCCCGCCCAGGCCATGTGCCAGGCGTCCCCTCCCTGGGCCTCCACTCCAGCGTGGCCCTGTCTCTCCTGCATCACTCACTGGCCCATCTCCTGGACCGTCCTGTGCCCCCATCATCCACCGTGACGAGAAAGTCAGTCCCAGTCCCCTCCAGCTCCCACATATTCCATCAGCGGGGGTCTGTGTGCCCTCTCTTGGTCATCTCCTGGGCCACCACACTCTGGCTCCTGAGCTGGCCACCACCCTAGGCTCTCACCAAGGTCAGCACCGACTGGCACACCCTGACCTCAAAGGCCGGCCTGGGGTTCCATGCGGCTCTACCTGCCAGCAGCTGGGGACCAGCTGGTCACTGCTCCTCCGTCCACCCGGCGGTCCACAACTCAGCCTCGCCTTCTTGTCCTGCCACCTGCCTTCTCCCCTGGAGACGTCCTCTGCCCAAGAGATGCCGGCCCAAGAGATGCCGGCCTCAGCCTCACCTCCCTGGCCTCGGGCTGGCACGTCCACAGGCCCATGCTGCTTCCCCAGGACGGCTCGGCTCCCAAGGTAAGGCGTCCACACCAGGACACCCCCGTGGGCCCCGGCTAAGCCCATACTGCTCTTCTCTGTAGACAGAGCCCTCGGTGCCCCTGACACCTGGCTTCCGGCCTCAGCCACAGCTGCACCAGCAGGTCCTTCAGCTCTAACCAGGAAGCACCTGGGACCCAGCCCCGTCCTGGTCTCCTGGGACCCGAGGCCAGAGAGACCTTGCAAAATGCAAGTCAGTCACGCCTCTGGGGGCTCAGGACCTCCAGGGGCTCCTCATCTGGTGGAGAGGGGGGTGCACAGTCCTGGCCGCAGCCCACCCAGCCTGGCCACGGCCCGGCTCCTCTTACGTGGGAGCCCAGTGCAGGCCGTGTGGGGGCAGGGCTGTGTGTCCGTCTGCAGCCATCCTCTGGCATGGTGACCAGCACCATGACTGATCAATGAATGAGTGACGCCTCCCCCCAGACTCCACCCAGCCCCGCCCCGTGGCCTGCACCTGGCCACCCGCCTCTGCCAGGTGTGCAGCCTTGGGAGCAGCTGGTCCTGGCCGCCAGCACCCTGAGGAGAGGTGCGACAGGGAACAAGGTGCTGTGCCTGCAGAATCTCCTCGTGCTGTCCTGGTCACCCTCCTAGGAGACCAGGAGCAGAGAGCTGCCTGCTGTCTGGCTTCTGGCCAACAGAGTCCTGGAAAACAGAAGGCTGCAGGGAGCCTGGAGCAGCCCTGGCTCCTCGCTCAGCCTTGTCCCGTCCTGGGCCCTGTACCAGCCACGAACAGCCGCACCGGGCTCCAGGACACTGCCCGGCCCCCGCCCCTCGCTTCTGGTTTTCATTTTTAGTTTTTATTTGTTCTTTTTAGTTACATGTGACAGCAGAGCGGATTTTGACCCAGCGTACATACGTACATACGTGAAGCCCGACCTCCCACTCTGTGGTGGGATGTGGAGCCGAGTCACACTGGTCGTGTACTCATATATGAGCACAGGAGGGTGATGCCCGATTCTCTGCTGTCCTTCCTGTTCCCATGTCCCCTCCCTTCCCTTCTTCTCCTTTGTCTAATCCAATGAACTTCTATATCCCCCACTGCTGTGTGTTATAATCTGCATATCAGAGAGAAGCTTTGTATTTGGGGGGTTGTCTGATTTCACTTAGTGTGATATTCTCCAGTTCCATCCATTTACCAGCAAATGCCATAATTTCATTCTTCTTTAAGGCTGAGTAGTATTCCATTGTGTATAGGTACCACATTTTCCTCATCCATTCATCTGTTGAAGGGCACCTAGGTTAGTTCACAGCTTAGCTGTTGTGAATTGAGCTGCTATAAACATTGATGTGGCTGTGTCCCTGTAGTAGGCTGATTTTTAGTCCTTTGGGTATATGCCGAGGAGTGGGATAACCGGGTCGAATGGTGGTTCCATTCCAAGTTTTCTGAGGACTCTCCCTGCTCTTTCCAGGGTGGCTGCACTAGTTGGCAGTGTGTGGGTGGACCTTCCCCGTCCTCCCTGCCCTCACCTCTGGCAAGAACACTGCAGGCCAGTGCCTGGGGCTGGGCCTAGACCCATCCCCCTCCCATCCTGAACCTCCCTGAAGTCTGCTCCCACCCACGGAATCTCCTCCGGGTCAGCTGCCTGGTGGCTTTAGGCTTGGGTCCGGCTCATTTACTTTGCGGGGTCACCTCTGCTGTCCTCCCAGTAGGGCCAGGTCAGCGTCAGACACACTGGCGTGGGGCACACTCAGGGCCCCAGCCTGGTGGTGGCCCTCGCCAGCCCCCACTTCCCCAGGCCAGCCTGGCTCCCGACGGGCTGGGGTGGCTCTCGGAGGGAGGACCTACTGTGCTGTCCTGGTCACTCTCCTAGGGGACAAGGGAGCATGCCCCTCCCTCTGCCCTCACAGCAGCCCTGGTGGGCCTCTCACAAATGAGAGAGCAGGTCAGGGAGGCGGAGACAGACCCACCGCTGGTGGGGAGGAGGACTGGCCTCTGAACCGCCATCCTGGACACCAAGGGAAGCCCCCCCAGAGTCCCCGAGGCAGGGAAGGGCTGGGGATGCTTCACACTGCCACCCAGGTCCCTCCAGCACAGGACCTCGGCCCCCCACGTCCCGGTTCCCCGTGGAGAAAAACGTGAGGAGCTTTTGGATGCTGTTTCAGAAGTTTAGGAAACACCCAACCATCAGCCAGGGGCAGGGCTTCTGCCCAGCCTGCGACCCTTCCCTGGCCAGGCTGTCCCTCCACGGTGCCCTGGGCCTGCCACCTGGCAGGCACTCCTTCCCCACCTGTAGGGTTGTTGGAGATTCCTGAAAGTTCCTTGGGGGTCTAAGGTAAGAGCCTGAGTCTTGAGAGGGGCAGGGGAGGAGGCTAGGTGCCGCAGTCTGGCCGGGCACAGATAACCGGGAGGTCACGAGACACTTGTAGATTCAAGCAGGAACGAACTTTATTAGAGAACCCACGCGAACTCCATGGGAACTCAACGGGAACTCCGCGAGAACTCAAAAGTAGCGGGCACCTGAGGTAGCAGGAGCCGCCCTATTGCCGGACAGCAGAGGTCCATATACACAACTGAATACCCAGCCTGCCCCAATCCAGCATCATCCAGTTACAGCAATCAGCCATCATCCCAATAATTATACCCAGCTTAACTTAACCATCATCATCCTAATGGCTCGCTGGCGCTACCCCTCCACCACTCCTTCTGGCAAAATGCCAGGCGCCATCCTGACTTGGTGGTGGCTCTCAACAGCCAGGGAAGGCAGGCCCCCGGGGGGCCTCTGGGTTCAGACCTCCAGAGACCCCGCTCCTGGGAGGGAGGAACACAGTGGATGTGTCTCTCTCTTGGGGAAATGCAGGCTGGAGGGGCCGGCCAGCTGGGCGGGCCGGCCAGGGGCAGGGGGGCCAGAGAGCACAAGGCCCAAGGTGGCTCCCAGCAGGCAGCAAGGCCAAGGTCACTGCTGAGAGAGATCCACGATGAGACCATAGAGGGACGCCCCGTGCCCACCGAAGAGGCCGCGGACACCACCTGGGGCGGGGAGGTGTCCATCTAGAAGGCAGAGGTGCAGGGGTGAGACTGAGGCAGAACTTCGGGAATCTATTCCCAGTCTGTAGACTAAATTGAATCGATGCATAGAGATTCTCAGTTTTAAGTTTCTGTACTTGAATTTTTCATGTGCACATAGCACCTGCCAATACCTGTCTGCCATGACATTCAGTGATGACGCTTGCTACCCCCTACGCGGGTTTTATCTGCACATCCTAGGACCCTAGGCATTGCGCTCCTCAGGAAAATGCATAGAACACCTGCCCCTGCTCTGGCAGACACAGGCTCAGAGAGGGAGGTCTCCTGCCCAAAGCCACACAGCTGGGGTGGGGCTGATGTCTGAACCCAGGTTGGGGAGTGCTTCAGCCTCGGCTCTCCCACCACCCTCTGCTGTCTCTTGTTACACCAGAGCCCTGAGTTCTTTTAGGAGGTGCCTGACTTCCCTGTGCTTCCTGGTAACCATCAGTGTCTGGGGGGTTCTGCCCTAAAGAGGCCTTTGTGGGGGGCTGTTCCCCATGTGTGGAAATGGCGGGGAGCCAAGGTAAGGATTTGTCGGGGTGCCCTGAGGGGTGGGGCTGCCGCTGCCCTGTTCCTCTCCTCTCCTGCTCCCAGCCAGGGAAGGACGCTGAGACCCCTGGGGGTGGGATCCAGGGCCGCGCGTTTCCAGGGGCCGTGTGGTGTCTGCGCAGCCCCTGGCTGGGCCTGCCTTCTGCCTCGACTTCGTCCTGAGGCTGGATCTAAGGAGACCCCCCACCCCAGCCCCCAGCCCCAGGGCCTGGCCACTCCTTTTCAGTCCCTCTGGCACCAGCTTCTCTGCCCAGGGCTCTCCGCACCCTATGGTGGTGGCGGGCGGGTGATGCTGTCTCCTGAGGCTGAAGGACGTCCAGGGCACCTGGGCCGCTGTTTTGGGCCATGAGAAGCAGCTGCCAGGCCCCCCCCCTGGCCTGCCCAGAGGCCCTGGGGCCCCTCCCAGCACCCTGGGGAGCCCTTCCACTGGCACGTCCCTTCCTAGGACTTTAATTGCGGCTCCGTAAAGGGGGTCATCAGCTTGGAGGGTGAGCTGCCTGCCTCCTGGCACCCCTGTGGGGGGTTTTGATTTGGGGCTTGGCCCCCTCCCTCCACCTCCTGCCCCTGGGCAGGGTTCTGGCTGCAGCACGGGGTGGGAGCTGTGGTCACTGGGGTCCTGCTGGCCCTCCTGTCCCACGTGGCCAATCAGGCTGCAGACACCGTCCTCCTCCGTGTGAGGTGTCCTGCAGGGAGAGGCCACTGTCAGCTGGGGAGGTGGGCAGGGTGGGCCTCGGGGTGCAGGGTAGGGAGGGCGTCCAGTGGAGGGGCCTGTGAAGGCGGGGAGCATTTGCAGAGAACAGATCTACATGCAGGGAGCTGAGGGGCCGTGGGCCAGCCCCCCTTGGGCCTCGCTGTCGTCCCTGTCACTGGGGACCATGGGGTGCCTGCAGCAGGCAGAGGTGACGATGGCTCCTGTCGGCATTAAAGGCGCTCTGGTCCCCACCTTGGAGGGAGCGGGTCCCCTGGTTCACCAGCTGGGGGTCGTCCCTCGATGATGGAGTTGTCCCCAGTGTGTCGGCAGAGCTGGGACCTGGGGGACAGTGACCTTAGGGGTCTCGCTGACGTACCCTGTGAAGGTGATGCCCCCTTTCCCTCAGTCCTTGGGCCCCTGGTGGGTGGGAGCCCACTCCTCACCAGCCCTTAATGTCAAGGAGCTGTTGGGCGGCCGTTTAGTTTAACTGTGACTTACTTGTTCCTATGCCTACTGCTGATGCCGCATGATCTTCGCTTCCCAGGTGGCCATGTGAAGTCCCCTGCAGAGGCATTTATTGAGGTCAAAACGGTGGCTTGAGACGGCCAAGCTAGTGACGGGGTGGGTAGGGCCCAGGTGGAGTGGAATGTGGGGAGCACCTGGTCCAGACCAGGTGCCAGACAGACCCCGGGCAGACCTCTGCTTTTTGTCATTTGTCAATCAGGATCCACATGGGACATGTGTTTTGTTCTGTGGGACCCAATGGAGGCCACTGTGGACGAGAGCCTCCAGGTGGAGGGTGGACACTGCTTGCCAGTCCCTCCCATGGGATCCAGCAGGAGAAAAGAACAGGGATGTGCGCTGGGCCAAGCCACACGCGCCTTCCTCTCGCCCCGAGGCTCCCCGCAGGCGCGACTCCACCTGCCCCAGGAGTGCCCTGTGTGCCCACAGCCTCCTCTGCAGGATGGTGAGGCTGGGCTGCTGTGCCCTGGCTGCCTGTCCCCTCTGTCCCACCCTGGGAGGGCCCGGGGCAGGTGGGGGGGCAGGGATGCTGGTGGGGCTGCCCGATCACCCAGGCCGCCCTTCATCTCTGCCCCTGGCCCACTGCAGAGCCCACCCAGCCTCCACCCAGGGGGGCCCTGGGAGCCCGGCCTGCCCTGCGGTCTCTGCCCAGGGACGCTGAAGCCCACTGACTTGCGCTGGTAGAAGAAAAGGTATTTGGAATGAAAGGTGGGGCAGGGGGCCGGCAGGCGGGGGCTCCGGTGCGGCTGCAGCGAGGGTCCACTTGGGACCGGCCGCCCTTTGCCACTCTGCGGGGTTCACTGTGCGGCAGAGCAGGGGAGGCCGTCACTGTCTCGAGAAGCACATTCTCAGTGTGTAATGGGGGCTGCCAAGGGCGGTGCTCCCAGCCCTGCCAGCAGGCCCTCTGCATCGCAGTGGGTGGGGGGTCCGCGGGTCCCCTTCCTCCGCCTGGAGGGGTCTTACGGCTGCCCTGCCCCCTGCCTCCCCAGGGCCAGGCCTTCCCAGTGCCCTCAGGTTCCGCTACCTCACTCTTGGACGGGGGGTGCCGTGGGATCGGGAAGGGAGGGTCGAGGGCAGACCCCCGGGGCCTGCCTGGAGTTGCCCCCAGTAGCCGGTGGGCTCCCCGGGACCTGGCAGTGCTTCAGGGCCCACGCGGCAGTGTCCACATGCTGGGGCGTCTGGACCCCAGGCTGTGACCGGCAGACCAGGGGCTGCGCGGCCAGAGGCTCCGCAGCTCACGGCGGGGTCGTTCCTCATGATCCCACCCCGGGCTGGAGACATTCTAAGTGGAAAAAGCGTTCGATACCCCAACCAGGCCACCGTCACAGCTCAGCCTGGAGGGCCCTCGACTCTTCTCTGAACACTGACCATATCCTGCAGTTGTGCAAAAGGAGCCCAAGACAGAAGGAAGCGCTGGAGAGCCCCGTGGCTCAGGGGGCGCTGCACTGAGGGGTGACCCGCAAGGGGGGTGGGGGGCGGCAGGGCGGCGTTCACACGTGGTAAAGCAGCCAGGTGTGAGCTGAGCCAGGTGAGGTGGGACCATCTGTATTTAGGGGTTACTGTCCAGGGTGTAGCACAGAACTGGGGGGGCACAGTGCTAGGAGTTAGGGGAAATGGGGCTGCCACCCCCAGGATCTCAGGGTCCATGCCAGGGCCTCTCAGTCTTGAGGGTACAGTAGCGTGGCCTGGGGGCCTTGTGAAAACCAGACGGCGGCCAGGCCCCGGGGTTCTGACTCCTAGGTCTGTGCATTCCCCACAAGCTCCTGGGTGGTGCTGATGGTGCTAACCCTGGGCCCCGCACTTTGAGGACCACTGGTGTCCTCAGGTGGCTGCAGTGGTCCTGGCTGGGACTGAGGCCAGAGACCATGTCCTCCTGATCCTCAGGAGCTGCCTCAGTACTGCATGGAAAGAAGCAGGACAGAACCTGGGGACTGTGGCACATGTCTGCAATCCCAGTGACTCAGGAGGCTGAGGCAGGAGGATTGGAAGTTTGAGACCAGCCTCAGCAACTTAGACCCTAAGTAGTTTAGTGAGACCCTAGTAATTTAACTCAGTGGTAGAGCATCCCTGGGCTCAATCCCCAGAAGAAGAGAAAAAAAAAATCAGCAGGATATAAGTGGGCACTAAGTGACTGTCTAACTGTGCCCGCGGGGCCTGGGGCTGTGTGGAGACGTCTCTGCAGGGTGGGAGCTGGTGGGGTGAGAAAGCTGAGGCTCAGAGAGGGCAAGTGCTCTGTCCAAGGTCACAGCCAGTGCGCCAGGGACCAGATCTGGGGAACTTAACCTCACTTCTGGTTTTACCTAGTTCCAGTCGCGTGAAGGGAAAGGACTGGGAGGAAAGGGAGTGTGTGGCAGGAAGGGAGCAGGTGACAGAAAGGAGCCCAGGGCCTGGGGTGTGTGGGGGCAGTGGACAGAGCAGCCACTCCAGTTGGGGCATGGCCAAGCCGGGACATAGGCTCTGCCTCCCTGGCCTGATGCCTGCCTGCCCCGGCTGCAGGGGTCTTCTTTGGCTGGGGGGCCCCTGTCTCCACCACCCAGGCACACAGACACCTGCCTTACGGTGGAACGGGACATCTTTTCTTCTCCTTTCCACTTTTCAGGTCTGAACTAAGAGTCACCTTGTGGAGCCCTCCACTCCCAAACCCTAAGGAATCGTCCTGTGGGCTTGAGATTTAGCCCCGAGCCTCTAGGGTCTGGTCATTCTGCAGAGGGACCTCTGTAGAAGGTGCTGGAAAACTGTGAATACTGAAAGCGCTGCTTCAGAGGGCCACAGCAGAGTGACAAAACAGTAAAACTACCACATGCTTAGTGAAGTGTGCATTTCAGGCAAGTAACGCATAACTTGTGACAATAAGCATGTCCCAAACACTGGATGGGATATACTTATGCTAAAAATTTTGGTCATTTGTCTCCATTTCTATTGTAACTCAGGGTCTTGAGTTTCACCGGGTCACCTTGCTACTTCCTCCCCGTCTCATGCCCTTGTGGGCAAACTGCTAGTTCCCGAGCCCCTGGGGACAGGACCCTGCTGGTCCAGGCCCACTCTGCATGCACCCAGAGAACCCGGCAGGAGCAGGAGCTGGATCAACACCTACCTGTTGCCAGGACCAGATGGAGCCAGCCCCTGGCCAGGTGGAGCTCTGTGCTAGTGCTCTCCTCCATTCCTGCAAAGACGAGTGCAAATTAGCAGGAAGTCTTGGTTGGTTCCAGGGGCTGCTTTTCAATTCTTGTACATCTGTGACTCCCTGTGCACCTACTGTGCACACAGCCTTACCTGTTCTCACACACACACACCGCCTCTCACCTCTTGGCTGGTGGGGAAGGGATTCTTCCTCAGCCCGTGGAAGAGGCTGGCGAGGCCGCACACCTGGCCGCACACCTGGCCGCAGGTGGCGCTGCTGGAGGCTGCGCTGAGGTCTTCCTCCAGGCTCGGGTGCTGCCAGCCCAGGTCTCCCCTGTGGTGTGAACAGCGCCGGCTCGGGTTGCTTTGGTGAAGGTCCTGTGCTGCCTGAATGCGGCTCCTGCAGTCACTCCCTGGGTGGGAGGTGAGAGGAGAAGCCCCACCCAGGAATTCTGACTGAAGGAGGCTTTGAGTGAAAGAACTCAAATCCCAGAGGGTTCAGGGAGGTGGCGGAGTTATTGTCAAGGCACCCGGCTGGACTGTCAGGTGGGACAAGGGCCTGAATCTAGTCCACACCACTTATTGCTCCTGTGGCTTTGAGCAAATCACTCCCCCCCCTCCACCCAGGGCTGGGCATGAAGCCAGGGACTGGCCCACACTAGGCAAACCTCCCCCTGCACTACGCCCCCAGCCCCAGGCCAGGCACAGCCTCCCTCCAGCTCAAACCCAAGGATCAGCTGCTGTAATGCAGATAATGTTCAAGGTGACTAGGGACAGGAGTGGTCCCCCTTCCCTGGGGGCCCTGGGCCCTCACCTGGACCTGAGGAGCCCCGAGAATCTTTGCAGCCCAGGTTGCAAGGAGAGCTGTTGAGAAGAGGAAGCCTACTCAGGTCTGGGGCCCCGGGGTCAAGGTTAGCCAGAGGGGCGCGGCTTGACCTTGACCTGCTTTCTGACTGGGGCAGGAGTCTCCCTCCCGCTTTTCAGGCTGTGGGGCCTGGGGAGAGTGTGCATGTGTGTGACTGTGTCTCCGTGTGTGACTGTCTCAGTGTGTGAGGGGGGAAGGGCCCGCTGGGGGGGTGCTCATATTTTAGGGGCTTCCTCTGGCTGGGGAGGAGGGGCCATCCTTGCTCCTGGAAAGTGGCTCTGACCGTTCCTCAAAATCACTCCCCCTGGGCTCCTGAGGCCCTGCAAGCTGGCTCCTGCCCATGCCTGCCCCAGGACCACGTGGAACCCTGGCTTTTCCTGGTAGCCCTCAGGTCTGTGCCCCACCCCTGCCAGGCCTCCTTCCCCAGCCTCAGGTCTCCTCCTGGGGGCTTCCCTAAGAGTCCTTCAGCCCCAGGGGTTTGCCCCACCCGAGGTCTGGTTCTGCTGGCCCCAGTTCCCCTCGGGAGCTGTTGGAAGCACTAAGGAAGGGCTGTGCTCACTGTTGAAGTTCGGATCTGAAAGGCCCCCCAAAGGCTTGACCCAGAAAGATCCTGCCCGGGGTGGGATTTGGGCTCTGAGCGCATCAGCAGATCAACCCATTGGTGTCTTAATAATCTGCCTGGATTCCGGGGAAGGGGGCCTGGCTGGACAGAGCTGGTCACTGGGGCGTGCCGGGCGTTATCTTGTCCCTGGCGCCTCTCTCCCCCGCCCCCAGCCTTCCGGCCCTGACTGCACCTCCCCTCGGGCACAGCCCTGGAGTCGGCTGACCATGGATGGGAATCTCCAAACCACGACCAAAGGGACCTTCCCTCCCCTCCCCTCCCCTCTGTTGCTCCTGTCAGGTGTTTTGGTCACAGTGATAAAAAGCCGCTAACACAGTCCCTAACTGCAAGTGTGTTCAGAGCCCCTTCCTCCTGTCACCTGCTCCCTGTGAGGGAGATGGCCCTGCCCTGGGGCGTCTGTTTCCAGCCGGGTGTGTGTGGGCGCGGGGATGTGGGGTGAGGCGGGCACAGAGCAGGTGAGAATGGGAAGCCACACCACCTGGCCGCTCCCTCCAGCTCCAGGCTGCCGGCTCTTCTCCTCCACGGTCCCTTCTGGATGTTAAGAGATTAATATATGCAAATACCCTTTTCCTACGGTGGGTTTAGCCTCGAACTCCGTGGATTAAGTGACTTGATTTAAATACATATTTGTCTCCCCCCCCAACATATACATGTATAAATCCTAAACACTAAATAAAATCCCCTCATTTCCCATGTGCCGTGGAGCTTCTAATCCCCAGTCCTGTGGGCATTCCAGCAGTTAGGATGGTTCATGGGGCTGCGGAGGTTTATGTGGAATATCAAATACCTGTAGTCAGAGGCCCCTTAATGGAGTTGGCTAATACCTGCCAAAGGGGGTCGGGATAAGGCCGGAGCTGGAGGTGTGGGCCTCGGGAGGGAGGGAGGCCCATGACAAGTGACAAAGGAGGTGGACTGGATGAGTGGCAGCCTGCCTTGGGGCCCGTATTTGGATGCACCAGAGGGGGGCCTGGGCAAGACTGTGGGGTTGTGAGAAGCCACCCGGGAGGGTTAGGAACACAGGTGTCCAAGGAGGAGACCTGGAGGAGACTCTTCAAGACCACCGGAGAGTGGGGTGGGGAGCAACTCCAGAGGCCTTCCAGGTGGTGGGCAGGGCCAAGGGGTCCTGGCTTGGGATGGGCCCTGACAGCAGGGGCCAAGGGCAACAGGATGGACTTGGCCACTGGCGACAGGAAATCGGTTTCCCCAGCAAATCCTGCAAACTCAGACCTCAGCTTCCCTGCAAAGAAGGAGCCCATGAGAACCAGTGGGCCGTCTGTGGGGGCCACCTGCCCTTCAGGAAGATGAGGAACGGCCTGGGCACGGCCTTGGGTGCTTGAGAGGCAGGCAAGCCACAGTAACATGCCCACCCTCCCTGGGACTGGATGGCCTGGGGCCCCCTCTAGGCACCCCCTTGCTCCCCGCTCCTCCCTCCTGCAGGCCGCAGCTCAGAGGCCACTTTGTGGTAACCCTGCCCTGAGCCACCTGCTCTGCCCACCCAGGGTTCCGCTCCCTGTCTCCTTGTGCAGGACTTTGTGATTTGCTTTTTTCTTTAAGTTGTAGGTGGACATAATACCTTCATTTTGCTCATTGATCTTTGTGTGGTGCTGAGGCTGGAACCCAGCAACTCCCACGAGCTAGGTGAGCGCTCTGCCACCCAGCCCCAGCCCAGCCCTGTAATTCACCTTTATGTCACCTGTTGGCTGCATTCTCGCTTCCCCTCCCCTCCCGTCCCAAGCCCATCCCCAGAGGTAAGCTCTGCGGGGTCTGGTGTCGGGCCTGCCCGGGCCTGCCAGGTGCTGGGGAAATGCGCTGGCGACTGGATGAGCTCCGTGAGCCACTGTCGGGCCCCAGCCTCCCCATGCTGGGCCAGGCCCCGGCCAGGAGCTGCTCCACAGAGGTGACCAGGGAACAAGGAACCGCCCAGGACCAAGGCAACCCAGCAAGTCCTTACTGAGCGCCACCTGCACAAAGGTCAAGCCCTGGTGAAAGGGGTAAGGAAGACCCAGTGTGGCCAAGGGACCCCGGCGCCCATGCTCTGCCCTTCTCGCCTCACCATGGCTCTCACGGAAGACTTCCCCAGGGAGGTGAGTGTGGAGCGGGGCTTGGGGAGGCTGGGCGCTGGGCGCTGGTCTTGAGAAGATCTTGGACGCCGCTGTCTTTGGGGTGATCTTTATGCAGCGCGCGGCCTCCTCCGGCCACTGCTGGCCTGTGTGTCTTTTCTAGCAGGTTCTGTGTATTTAAGGGCAGCTCTGACTGTGTTCCTCTAACCCTCCTTTCCTTTCCTCTTGGTATTATTGTTGTTAATGTCAGCATTTAATGGTTGGTAAAGTGAGTAAGATACTCAAGACCAACTTTTCACAGTTAATCTAGAGTTAATAAGGAGCCACTCTACATCAAACGTAGGAACTCGGCAACTGTGTAGGTCCATGACCCCACACCGTCGTCCTTACATGACAGTTGTCATATGTGAAGGTAAGTTTTACTTTAGAAAGTCCTGCGTATTTTGTAGGAATTAGGAGGATCTTTTCTGTTGCTCAGATAGTTACGCCAGTCCTTTTCATGAAGACCTGAATTTCCATCTTGTCTCCTTTCTCTTTGGCCTGAATAAATTCCTTGGAGCATTGCTTGTGGTGCGTGTCTTCTGGTGAAAAATTTCTTATTTAAAAAAAAAAATCTGAAAATGAAACTTTCTTTTGGAATTTTATTTTATGCACAAAGAGCTAGCATGTTCTCCCTCACTGGGTGGCGTCTTGGGCAATCCATTGGAGGAAGACCACTTAGTCCAACTTAATGAAGCCTCTATTTTTAGCGTACTGATGGAAATACTGCTGGCACATGCGGAGGCTGTATATTCTGATGGGACCATGCAGGCTTGGGCTTATGAAGCAAGAGTAAGAACCCTGGCTGAATTTTTATGGGTGGCTTCAATTTTTATGGGTGATCCATCTTGCTTTCAAGGGTGCAATGAGGCAAAAGGCACAGCTTTCATTTGCAGAGGATATTTTAGCTGGGTATAAAAAGCTTAGGTTGAAGTATTATTTTTCCTTCCTTTTTAAAAACCATTTTTCTTTCTGGTCCCAGGGATTGAACCCAGGGTCTTTTAACCACCGACCCACATCCCCAGCCCTTTTTAAATATTTTGTCTAGAGACAGGGTCTCCCTGAGTTGCTAAGTGCCTCACTAAGTTGCTGAGGCTGACTTTGAACTCTCAATCTTCCTGTCTCAGCCTCCTGAGCCGCTGGGATTACAGGTGTGTGCCACCATGCCTGTCTTAAAAAAATAATTACAGATTCACAGGAATTTCCAAAACTCAAACAGAGAATTCTGGGTGCCCCTGCTAGTTTCTGTCAGTGGATGTATCTACATGATAGAACAGTATCAAAGCCAGGAAATGGACATTGGTACAGCATGTAGAGTTCTATCTGCTTTGTTGTGTGTGTATATATTTCTGTCCCAATCATGATATGGAATTCTACCCTCATCACAAAGATCTCCTGCATGTTGCCCCAAACCCCTGAGAACCAATCTTCTGCTCTCCATCTCTATGGTTCTGTCATTTCAAGAATGCTGAAATGTAAATGAAGGCATACAATATATGATCTTTCCAGAGTGGCCTTTTTACTCAATGTAATACCCGGGAGATCCATGAAAACTGTTGTATCAATGGTCCATTCCCTTTTATTGCCAAGTAATAATCCATGGTTTGTTTAACCACCCACCTATTGAAGGGCATTTTGGTTAGTTTCAGCTTTGGGCTATGACAAATAAAGTCGCTGTGAACATTTACATTCCGGTTTTGGTGGGGATATGTTTTTCACTCTCTGGGATAAATGTCCAGGAACATGATGGCTGGTCATATGGTAAATATAAGTTTAATTTCTTGAGAAACTACTAAATGATATTTTAAAGTGATTACAAATCTTTATTCCCAACAGTAATGTGTAAGCAACTCAGTTTCTCTGCATCCTTACAAGCATTTAATATGATTATTATTTTGGTTTTTGGTTTTTTTGGTCTCACCTGTTCTAGTAGGTGAATGGCAATATCCCCCTGTGGCTTTAATTTGCATTTCCCCGATGGCTGGTTGAACATCTTACACATCTATTTGTCACCTGTATATCTTCTTTGGTGAACTGTCTTTTCACAAGCTTTGCCCATATCCTAATTGGACTGCTTGTTTTTTTTTGTTTTGTTTTGTTTTGTTTTTTTACTATTGAGTTTTGAGGATTTTTACACTAGGTAGACGTAAGTTCTTTGTTAGATGGTTTGTTAGGGGATTTGCAATTACTGGTTGTAAATATAGGGGCTCTGCATTTGCAAATTCAACCAATTGAGGAACAAAAATATCTTTAAACAGTATCTGTACTGAATGTGTACAGGCTCATTTCTTCTTGTCATTATTCACTAAACAACACATTACAACAACTATTTACATAACATTGAATTAGGTGTCATAAGTAACCTAAAGATGACTTAAACTATACAGAGGATGTTCACAAGTTCTTTGTAAATACTACATCATTTTATAAAGGGCCCTTATTGGTATCCTTGGGGGTCCTGAACCCCGTCCCCTGAGGATACTGAGGGGCAGCTCCATTTCCTCCTAATCCATAGGTTGCTTTCCATCCCTTATCATGGTTTTTGGTAGAACAAAAAATTTAAATTTTGAAAAAGTTCAATTTGCTAATTTTCTTCTATTATGGATTATGCTTTTGTGTTAAGTCTCAGAACTCTTTGCATAGCCCTGGATAATAATGATTTTCTCCTATTTTTTTTCTAAAAATTTTATGATTTTACATTGTATAGTTAAGATTGCATCCATCCTGAACTGATTTTGAACAAGGGGTAAGGCTCAGTCCAAGGCACCATCTCTTTTACCTGTAGCTGTACCATTGCTGTATCACCATTTATTCAAAGGGCTATTCTTGCTTTATTGAATGGAGTTTGTACCTTTATAAATGTGATATATATATATATTTTTTTTGAGAGTCTTTTTTTTTTTTTGGTTATCTGTTCCATTCTTCTGATCTTTGTGTCTGTCCCTTTACCAACACTACACAGTCTCTGCCACTGTAGCCGTATCATGTTTTGAAACTGAGTAGAATGATTCTTCCTACATCATTATTAGTGTTCAAAATTATTTAAGTAGTCTATTTTGATTTTTCCATATTAATTTGGAATAATACTGTTTGTATCCTCAAAATATCTTGCTTGAGGGCTGACGCTGTGGCTCAGTGGTAGAGCGCTCGCCTAGCAAGTGCGAGGCCCTGGGTTCGATCCTCAGCACCACATACAAACAAAATAAAACGTGTTGTGTCCAACTACAACTAAAAATTAAATATTAAAAATATATATTGCTTGAATTTTGAGAGGAATTGCATTAAACTAATGTATTCATTTGGGAAGATTGACTTTTATACTGTTGATGCTTCCAATCCATGAATATAGTTCATCTCTCTGCTTATTTTTAAATTTTTTTCATCAGTGTTTTGCAGTTTTCAACATATAAGTCCTGTGCATTTTCTGTTACTGATCCCTAAATGTTTTGGCTTTTGAGTGATTGTGAAGAGTATTATGTTTTTACTCTTAGTTTCCACATGTCCATTACTAGTACATACATTCAATTTGATTGGGGTTTTTGTAGGTTAGTGCTCTGTCCTAGCCGGGCATGGCAGGCCTAGAATCCCAGTGGCTCGGGAGGCTGAGGCAGGAGCATTGTAAGTTCAGAGCCAGCCTCAGTAAAAGTGAGGCGCTAAGCCACTCAGTGAGACCCTGTCTCTAATAAAATACAAAATAGGGCTGGGATGTGGCTCTGTGGCTGAGTGCCCCTGAGTTCAATTCGCAGTACCAAAAAAAAAAAAAAAAAAAAAAAGTGTCCTTTGGCCCTGCTGAACTCATTTATAATTCTGGGAGATTTTTGTAGATTCCTGGAAATTTCCATACAGACCACCATGTCATCTGCAAAGAAGAACATTTTTATTTCTCCTTTTCTGGTTCGCCCGAATTTTATTTCCTTTTTTTTTTTTTCCTTCTACTCTTGCAACATCCTCCAACACACAGACAGACTGTGGGCGTGGTCCTCCTCACCTTATTTCCAATCACCCCTAAATGATGTGAATCATAGAGCTGTTGGGAGACGTTTACTATCAGGTGGAAGAAGTCCCCCATCTTAGTTTTCCTAATGCTTTTTCATTAAGGGGTGTGACATTTTGTCAAATGATTTTTTTCATCAATTACTATGATACGGTGGTTTTTCTTCAGCCTGTTTTACGGTAGGTTACATTTATTAATTTAGAAATATCACACTAGTCTAACATCTCTAGAGTAAAACCCACTGTGTTGTGACGTTTCATTCTTTTTACATATTCCCGAATTCTATTTGGTGGCATTTTGTTAAGGATTTGGTCATCTATACTCATAAGGGATGAAGAGAGTATGTGTGTGAGTATATTACGTGGTTTTCTTTAATGTACTGTCTTTGTTTGATTCTGGTACTAGAGTTAAGGAGCCCTCCTCAAATGAGTTGGAGAGTGTTCTTTTTCTCTTCTGATGAATTCAAATTCTTTATCAGCATTTATATGATGTATTTCGTATTGTCTGAGTTGTGTGTAATAGCTTGTGTTTTCTAAGGAGTTATCCACTTTACCTAAGCTATCGAATTTATGTAAAAACTTGTCTATAAACATTCTCTTATAATCTTTTTGACGTCTTTAGGGTCTATGCCGATGTCCCTTGATCCATCCCTGATAACTTGTGTCATCTCTCCCTTTTCTCTTTGTCGGTCTTGCTAGATCTTTCACCATTTTATTGATCTTTTCAAAGAACCAGATTTTTGTTTCATTGGTTTTCTTTATTTTCCTGAATTAAATTTTATTGATTTTTCTCTTACGTTGGTACTTTCTATTGTTTATGTTGGCTTTATTTATTTATTTTTGCTGCCTTTTTCTGGTTTCTTAAGGTGGAGATTAGAAGATGACTCAGGCTTTTCTATGTGTGAGGGGAACGCGAGGGCTACAGATCTCCCTCTGGGCGCTGCTTTAGCTTCATCCCACAGAGGTCGACAGGCAGGCTTTGGCTTATCCCAGTTCTGTTTTTTGTTTCCAATTTTCTCCCAGACTTCTCCTTTGACCTACGGGTTATTTAGCCGTGTGTTGTTCAGTGTCCACCTGTCTGGAGATCACCCGTTATCTTCCTGTCATTGGTCTCTGCGTGTATTCCGGTGTGTCTGAGGATGCACTCATGTATGAATTCAATTCTTCTGAATTTGTGGAGGTGTCCTTGAGGCCAGGACGATAGCGTATCTTAGGGATGTGGTGTGAGCACCTGAGCAGGTGTCCTGTGGTGGTTGGGGAGTGAGCACCTGAGCAGGTGTCCTGTGGTTCTTGGGGAGACGGTTCTAGAATACCGACTGGACTCCGGTGGTCGATGGTGCTATTGTGCTGATTTGCGTCTGGGTGTTCTGTCACTTGTTGAGAGGGGAGTGGCCCCAGCTGGGTCTCCTTCCAGGTCTCTTTGTTTTGCTTCACATACTTAGAACCTTCATTGTTTGATTCGGACTCGTCAGAACGACTGTGTCTTCTTAGGACTTTCCATCCTTATTTACTGTCTCTCTTTGTTTCTGGAAGTCTCTTTGCTCTTTATCTAATATTAATATCGCCACATCTTTCTTTTGATTGGTTTTGCAGAGGGTGTATCTTCATCCACGCTCTGGCTTTCGACCTACCTGGGTTACATGGACAGCCCTCGACTTACAATGGTTTGACTTAAGTTTTGGACTGTACCATGCTGTGGAAGCAATGTGGACTTGATAGAAGCCATACATTGAATCCTGAATCTTGATCCGTTGGATGACACTTTCCAGTGATGGGCAGTGGCAGCGAACCACAGCTCCCAGTCAACTGCAGGATCACAGAGTGAACCACCAACATTCTACAGTGTACTGTGTTGCCAAGCTCCAATGTCAGGTAAGTTAGGTATTTTAAATGCTTTTCCCACTTATATTATTTTCAGTTTATAATGGGGTTATTGGAATATAATCCCACTGCAAATTAAAGAGAATCTGTATTTGAAGTAAATTTCTTACATTTATAGTTGGGTCATTTAAAAAATTTACCCTACTAGCCAGGCGCAGTGGTGCACCCCTATAATCCCAGTGGTTCAGAAGGTTGAAGCAAGAGGATCACAACTTCAAAGCCAACCTCAGTAACCTATTGAGGCCCTAAGCAACCTAATGAGACTGTCTTTAAATAAAACATTAAAAGGGCTGAAGATGTGGTCAGTGTTTAAGCACCCCTGGGTTCAATTCCTGGTACCAAATATAAATACATAAATAAATGATTTTACTCTACTACTTCTGTATTTTGATTGATGAATTTAGGCCATCTGCATTTTATGTAATTATCGATTTATTAGGGCTTAAGTCTGCTGTTACATATTTTTTAAATTTATTTTTAGTTATGCATGGACACAATCTCTTTATTTTGTTTTATTTATCTCTATGTGGTGCTGAGGATCGACCCAGGGCCTCACATGTGCGAGACATGCACTCTGCCCTGAGCCCCAACCCCAGCCCTGCCTTATATTTTTAGTTTTATGTTTGTTTCCTCTCTTGTTAAGTTTCCTCTTCTTTTTCCCTTGACTTCCTGTGGATTACTTAAATTGAAAAAAAATCCCTTTCTCTAATATTTTAAGGGCTTCTTTAATTATTACCCTATACACACATAGTTTATTGCAATGCACTTGCGTTGACATTTTGCCAGTTTGAGTGACTATAGAAACCTTACCTCCATTGAGCTTTCTTTACCCTCTCTGTCTGGGCTTATCTTGTTTCTGGTTGGCTCAGCTTCGTGAATCTCTAGGGTTGTATCATTTGGGCTCCCTAGACCAGCTCCATGGACACTAGAAATATTGGAAATATTCATCCATCATTCCTTTTGCCCTTATTCAATCATGATCTCTTTATCTTCTCCTTCCCGAAGTTCTGTTTTTTTCTTTCCCTCTGTTCTGATTGCGTCATTTCTTCTATCTTCAAGTTGACAGATCTTTCCTTAGATCCTCCTTTCTACGTGGCTCCCATGGAGTCCATTTTAAATTTTAGTTATTATATCTTCAGTTCCCAAATTTCCACTTTTTCTTATTTATATCTTCTGTTTATTGTTTTTTTTTTTTAAGAGAGAGTGAGAGAGGAGAGAGAGAGAGAGAGAGAATTTTTTTTTATCTTTATTTTTTAGTTCTCGGCGGACACAACATCTTTGTTGGTATGTGGTGCTGAGGATCGAACCCGGGCCGCACGCATGCCAGGCGAGCGCGCCACCGCTGAGCCACATCCCCAGCCCTGTTTATTGTTGAGATGTTTTTCTCTCCATTTGTGTCAGGTGTATTTGTGATTGCTTGTTGAAGCATTTTGATGCTTTCCATTCCTGGTGAGATGATTCCAACACTCTGCGTCATCTTGGGGTCAGCCCTTGTTTATCCTTTTTTTCTCACTTCAGTTGAGATTTTCCTGATTCTTGGTAGGACAAGTGATTTCCCGTTTCATTCTGGACATTTTGGGTGTGACCTTCTGGGACTGTGGGTTTTATTTACAACTTCTGTCTTAGCTCCTTTGACAACATATTGGTGGAGTGGAGAAAGGACTGTCTTAGCAGGTGGGGACGGAAACCCAGTGTTTCCCATCAGATTCTCTTGTCACTAAGTGGAGATCAGAAATGCCCCTTGCTGGTTGGGGTGGACATTTGGGCTCCCTAGACCAGCTCCATGGACACTGCCTGTCTGGTGTGTGGGGGAGAGGGGAGGGCCCCTCATTGCTGCCTCCTCTGGGTTTCCACTGACACCCTGGGAGGTGGCAGGGTGAGTCCTGCTGGGAAGTGGTCAAAGTCCTGGCTCCTCCCCAGGCTCCCCCTGGTGCTGCTTCAAAGGTGAGAGGAAGGGTGTTGCTTTGCCATGGGGTGGGAGTGAGTCCCGGCTTCCCTTGTGACTTATTGTTGGTGCAAATTGATGTCCTGGTGAGAGAGGAGGAGGGAGAAGGGGACTTGGTTGGCCCTGGTGTCTAGCTCCCAGTGTCCTTCTGTTGACAGCAGTTGGCGTGGGGCTGTGGTTTCCCTGTGATGCTGGTCCAGGTGGGGTTTTTTGCTGTTGCTGTTGGAAAGTTCAACTTGCTGGACTGCGCCCTTCCCGTTGTCTTGGCTGGAGAGCGCAGGGTTTTCTTGGGACTTTCGTGTGTGTGTCTGCCCCTGTTGGTTTTTCTGGGTTGCAGGTTCTTCAACTTCTATAACTCCAGAGAAATAGGAGGCAGGAAAAACATCCAGGCAGGCCTCCGTTTCCCCTCTCCCCTCCACTCAGGAGCCTCGTGTTGTTCTACAGTCAGGACCCTCAGGTGAGGGGAGGGGAAGGGCCTGCACTGCCCACCCTGTGGGGACGGGAGCTCTGCAGTGGGCGCTTTCCCCGTTCAGCGCTTTGTCTCCACTCCCATTACTTCTGATGGTGAATGAGTGGAATTTCAGATGGTTGTTTTCTGTTTGTAACGGGTCATTTTTCTCTGGCTTCTTTCAGGATTTTCTCTTTCACTTTTATTTTGGGCAGTTTTAACTGTCATGTGACTGGGTGTGGTTTTATTTGTGTTGGTCCTGCTTGAGGTGGTCTGACCTCTTGAGTCAAAAAGTTTGGATGATTTCTGGCCATTCTTTCTTTCTTTTTTATTTCTATTTTTATTAGTTATTGATGGACCTTTATTTATTTATTTATTTTTGGGCGGCCCTGAGGATCCAGCCCCGGGCCTCCCGCGTGCTGGGCGAGTGCTCCACGGCTGAGCCACCAACCAGCCCCTACCATTTCTTTTTGTTTTATGTTTTGTACTTGGGATTGAACCCAGGGCCTAATGTATGGTAGGCGAGTGCTCTACCACTAACCTACTTCCCCAGCCATTTTTTTAAAAAACATATTTTTAGTTGTAGGTGGACATAATACCTTAATTTTTTTTATTTATATGTGGTGCTTGAGGATGGAACCCAGTGCCTCACACATGTTAGGCGGGTGCTCTATTGCTGAGCCACAACCCCAGCCCTCCCCACTCATTTTTATATTTTATTTTGAGAAGGAGCTGACCTCAAAATTGCCATCTTCCTTTCTCAGCTTCCCGGTTAGCTGGGATTACAGGCATGTGCTAACACACCCACCTGGCCATCACCTCTTGAGTATTTTCTTTTGATCCATTTCATGTCTCTATTAAGAAAATTAAATTAGTAGTTGTTCTGGTTTAGATATTAGAGTCCCCCCAAAAGCTCATGTTTGTGACAATTCAAGAAAGTTTAGAGGTAAAAGTATGAGAGCTTTAACCTAATCAGTGCATTAGTCCCCAGATAGGTACTAACTGGGTGGTAGCCACAGGCAGGTAGGATATGTCTGGAGGAAACACACATCTGTAATCCCAGCATCTCGGGAGGCTGAGGCAGGAGGATGGAGAGTTCAAAGCCAGCCTCAGTAAAAGCAAGGTGCTCAGCAACTCAGTGAGACCCTGTCTCTAGATAAAATACAAAATAGGGCTGGGGATGGGGCTCAGTGGTTGAGTGTCCCTGGGTTCAATCCCCAGTAACCCTCCCCTCAAAAAAAAAAATTGTTCTTCTTGGGTCTTTTGGTCACAGCAGTGGAGAAAGCTGACTAAAACAGAAATCAGAAACTTAAATTAGAAACCTCTACACCCAGATGGCTTCACTGGTAAATGCTGTCACCTATTAAGGCAGAACGACACATGGACACTTTCAGAAATCAAGAGAGAGGAAAAGCACTGTTGCTTATTAGGTGAGGCCAGAGCAGCCCCGAGGCCCAAACCTGCCAGACCCGGAAAGAACGGAAACACAGAGACGCTGAGCCCGCACCCCTCGGAACACAGGGGCAAACACATTCATAATTAGGTATCAGCAAATTTTATCCAGCAAAACACTGTAAGGATGCTACATTAAGACCACGTGGTTTTATCTCAGGACTGTGATGTGTGACACTAAGAGATTCAATTGATGTTGTACACTATGTTCACAAAGTAAAGGAGAAAAACCATATGATCATTTCAAAAGATAAACTTTTACAGCACTCCATACTCATTCATAATAAAGACTGAGTTAGTCAGTTTCCCATCATTGTGACAAAATCCCCGAGAAGAACAACTGGTAGACGCCAAGGTTTGCTTTGGCCGTGGTTTCAGTCCACGCCTGCGAGCTCGGCTCTGGACCTGGGGTGGGCAGACCTCAGGGTGGAAGGGCGCTGCCCTCAGCCGCTCACTGCATGAGGCTAGGAACAGAATGGCGGGAGGGAGGGGCCTGACGAGGTGTGGCCTTCCAGGGCGCGTCCCCTTCCTCCAACCAAGCCCCACGCCTACAGCTCAGCCCCCTCCCCTAGTGCCATGGAGCCACCAGCTGATCGGTCGCCGTGAGGTCAGAGCCAGGATCCAATCAATCCCTCCCTAAGGGTCCCACCTCGGACCATGCTGCACTGGGCACCACGCCTTCACCGTGTGAGCCTCTGGGGACATCCAGGGCCCAGCCATAACATGTAAAAACGCTCACTAACTGGAAATAAAAAGGACCTTTATTGAGTGAACGGGGCATCACGAAAGCCCCTCAGCTGACATTAGCTTAGGAGTGACATGGTGAGCGGCTGCCCGGGCCAGGGTGGCGGCCTCTGTATGTTATTGTCCCGAAGGCCAAGCAGGGCCACGAGAGCCAAGGGGCCAGGAGGGAAGAACGAAGGGCCCTAGGCCCAGCGAGAAGGCAGGAGCTGGCCGAGCTCACCTCAGCCAGATGCAGGAGCCGCCAAGGACTCCAGGACGCTACTGTGACAACTTGAACTTGGCGGGACCCTGAGATCTGGTGTCCGAGGTGTCACTGAGGGTTGTGTATCTCTAGGGGAAATTTACAAACTTTAAATCACAGTAACACTAACCAACGAAAAATTCAACAGATTAGCTTTTAGTCATTAGTTTATTGTTGGAAATAAATGTAACAAAAGACAAAAGTGAATGAAGACCTAAGATCAATGGAGAGAGGTTATCCGATCGTGGATGGGACCACTCAGTATCCTTAAGTGGTCAGTTGTTCCCGGATGGACGTCTGGTCAAGCCCCATTCCAGGGATAATCCCCACAGCCTTGGGGAAGGGCACGAATATCAAGGTGGTCCTGATATTTGTGTGGAAATGCAGAGAAGCCAAGTTAGCCCTAGAAGTCTTGCCATAGGTTGGGGACTTGGGGCACCTGATTTCATGACGGAAGGAGAAGGTGAAAAGAACAGATCTGGTGCCGCTGACCCCAGCCACACCACACGCTGTGTTGACAGAGGGACCACAGCATCCCCACGGGAAGGGCCTTTGAGCAAGTGCTTCTGGAGCAACTGCACCCTAAACTGACAAAGATGAGCCTTGACTCAAACTTCAAAATTCAACTCAAAAATGCATGCAAGCATTTAACTCAAGATGGCTCCAGATAGAAAGTAAAGCTACAGCCCTTCTGGAAGTACACGGGAAAGACCCTCAAGCCTGCCAGCAGACAGGTCCTTCAAGTGGCATGGAGAGCAATCAACACTAAAGAAATTGATAAACTGGGAGGGGGCTGTAGCTCAGTGGTAGAGCGCAAGCCTAGCATGCATATGGGTTGATCCTCAGCACCACATAAAAATAAACAAATAAAAGGAAGGTATTGTGTCCATCTACAACTAAAAAAAATATTTTAAAAATTTGATAAACTTTCTTCATCAAAATCCAAAACTTTGGCGTGGTGGCCACACCTGTAATCCCAGTGACTTGGGAGGCTGAAGCAGGAGGACCATGAGTTTAAGGCCAGCCTCAGCAACTCAATGAGGCCTTAAGCAACTCAGTGAGACCCTGTCTCTAAAAAGCTGGGGATGTGTGACTCAGTGATAAAGTGCCCTTGGGTTCAATCCCTGGAGAGAGAGAGAGAGAGAGAGAGAGAGAGAGAGAGAGAAATCCCAAATTTTGCTTACTGTTAAGCAAAAGGTAAAACTGTGCACTTGAAGAAAATATTACAAAACATATTTGATAAAAGACTGGTGTTCAGGGTCAGGGCTATAGCTCAGTTGGTAGAGTGCTTGCCTCACATGCACAAGGCCCTGGGTTCAATCTCCCCCCACCAAAAAAAAAAAAAAAAAGACTGGTGTTTGCAGTATATAGATAATTCTACACCCCAATAAAGGGACACATACCCAAATTAAAATGCTGAAAAAAATCTGAACAGACACTTCATAGAGAAATGTATGTGAGAGGCCAATTAATACATTTAAGAGTTCTCAACATCATTAGACTCCAAATTAGAATCCATGAGATGCCACTACAGTCCCACTAGAATGATTAAAATTTTTAAAAAGATTGCTGGCACCAAATGTCGGCAAAGATGTGGAACAACTGGGGCTCTTGTAAATGGCTGGTGGGAACACAAATGGTCACAAACACTTTGGGAAGAGTTTCCTTGGCCACCCGCAATGGAAGACGTACACCCCTACACACACCTTCTGACCTACGATGCCACCTTTAGGTATTTTCTCTAAAGAAATCAGTGCATGCGTCCCCAAAGGCTGGTCCGAGTATGTGGATAGCTTCTTTACAATATCCTCCGCCTGGAGACCTGCCAGTGTTCACAAGCAGGAGCGCGGAGAATGGTCCACACCCTGGGGCGCCCCAGGCCACGGGGGCTGCTCATTGATGAAATGGGGTGGACACTAACACGCAGCACAGCGCAGATGGACGGCGTCCACGGGAAACGCTAGACCCAGGGAGCAAGAATGCTGTGATTTCGTTTCTAGGAATTGTACAGCAGGCAAAGCTGATCGGTGGGGGAAAAAACATCGGAAAATCACCTCTGGGGTGCAGGATTATCAGGGGGACACAGAGACATGTCCCAGGAGGTGGGACTCCAATGCGGGGCTCTGTGTCCTGCGGCACAGGGGTGTGGGTGGTGCAGCTCTGTGTCCCCGTCAGAATCCTGACACCTCACTGCTATGGTTCGCATGTGCGCCCTGAGGGTCCCCCACTGGACTCTAGCTCCCTGCTACAGTGTCGGGAGATGGGACCTTCTCGAGGTGGTGAGATCCCTCACGAATGGATGGACACCATTATTTGGAAAGTAAGTCTGTCATCTCAGGAGGCCCCTGGCCCTCTCTTGCCCATCTGCCTTCCACCATGGGATGACACAGGAAAGAGGCTCTGGGAGGACACCGGGGCTAAGACCCTGGACTTTGCCTCCGGATCTGTGAGCCAGTGAATTTCAGCTCTTTATAAACTACCCAGTCTCTAGATTCTGTTATAGCAGCCTAAAGCGGACCAAGGCTCATAAAACTGGACATGTGAAGCTGTGCATTTGTAAACAGGCCTTGGTGCCCGTGTGAATTTTACTTTTAAGAAATCCCTGAGGGCTGGGGACATAGCCCAGTTGGTAGGGTGCTTGCCCTGTAGGCACAGGCCCTGGGTTCAACCCCCAGCACCACAGAACAAAGAAAAGAAGAAAATCCCTGAACAGCAAAACTAACCCAGGCTCCTCGGCCCTGCACAGGTGGGTGGCGGCACCACAGGACCTGAGGCTGAGAGCCGGTGGCTGGCTCCTCCCTTGGGCTGCCTGGGCCCTGACCCTACTTGCCTGTGGTCAGGACCTGGAGACAACAGCTCCCCGGGCACAGTCACCTGGGGCTTGGCCTCCCAGTGGCCCCCAGACAGCCACAACTGCTCCCCTGGGCTCTCCTCTGCTGACCCCGCATCACAGGGCCATCCTTGGTGAGCAGGAAGCTACGCCCCAGCCACATCTCCCTGGGGACCTTGGGTTGCAGGTGAGAAGCCACTGGCTGCTCCCCTCCATTGGGTGCCTTGGTTCTGCCCCCAAGCTGTGAAGATCCCCTGTGAACCGGCCTCTTGTTCCCATCTCTGTCTCCTTCACACCTTCACCACATTGTCACTGAGGCCCTACTACGTGCCGGATGCCACTCTAGGTTCCTGGTTCACACTGCAGGCAAAATGAGTGGAAAGACACAGATTATAGGTCCCCCAAAGGGGTCCACATTCTATTCCCCGGAGCCCTTGAGGATGGTGACTTGTGTGCCGAAAGGGACTCGAACAACAGGATTAAATTAAGGGTCTCCAGGTGGGGAATGACTCTGGACCAGCTGGTTGGGCCAAATGTAAACACGCAGGTCTTCCTTAGAGGGGGGAGGGGCCTGAGTTAGAGAAGGTCCTGTGACCACAGAAGCAGAGGCTGCATTTGGCAGAGGGAGCCAAGGCCCAGGAGGGACCCGACCTCCGGAGCCGGCAAGGCCAGCTGAGTGAACTCTTTCCTACAGACTCCAGAGGAACCCAGAGCTGCCCACCCCTGGATTTCAGCCTCCTGGGGCTGAGTTTGGACTTCTGACGCCCAGGACTGCAGGATAAGGAGCTTGGTCGTTTCCAGTTTGTGGTGATTTGTTACAGCAGCTGCAGGAAACCGATACCCACTTAAAGGAGCACCTCCCATCTAAGCAGCTTCTCCATGGCATGTTAGAAGGTGGTGGCCAATGATTCCGGGCTCTTCTTTGCCTTAGGGAGAAGCAGCCACGGGGACAGTGTCTACCAGCCCTGCGGTAATTGGGCCTCTGAGTGGGACAGTCCTCAGGTCCTCTCTAGAGGAGAAGCCTCCTGCTCATTGAGAAGAGAGGGCCTGGCCACTGCGGTAAGGTGCCAGCACGGTTCTGACGGCCTCTGGGACTCGGTTCTGACGGCCTCTGGGAGGCGGGTCTGACGGCCTCTGGAACTGGGTTCTGACAGCCTCTGGGACTCGGTTCTGACGGCCTCTGGAACTGGGTTCTGACAGCCTCTGGGACTCCGCTGCTCGGACTCAGAAGACGGAGAATGCTGCTCGCCCGTCCCCACCCGGGGCTTCTGCCACCGTGGGCAGCGGCCTGAGCCTGGCTTCCTGTCCACACCAGGATCAGGGCTCCTCACGCCCAGGGCGGCTGCTCCCACACCTCGGGGGCACTGAGCAGGAGGGAGAGGGCCGCCGCTGGCCCCGGGGCCTCAGCCTCCTGGTTCGGGTCTGGCTGCTTCTCCCAGCAGCGCACTTCCTGGCTACAATCCCAGCCCCCAGCACAGGCCCCCTGCCCCCTTCCTTGGAAGCCCCGCCCCCTGTCCCTCCCTTGGAAGCCCCGCCCCTTCCTGGGAAGCCCCGCCCCTGGCCCCTTCCTGGGAGGCCCCGCCCCCTGTCCCCTTCCTGGGAGGCCCCGCCCCCTTCCAGGGAGGCCACGCCCAGCAGTAGTTTCCTCTCTGAGAGCAGCCTCCCCGCCTCCCACTCCCTGAGAAGCCCGTGGGGGCTGGCGTGCGGGTGGCGTCGCCTTCGTTACTTGAAAGCAAAGCTGGACTCAAGGCTGTTGTTTCCCCTGTACCGCAGGTCGGGGTACAGGGTTAGCTGCTGTAACAAAATCCATCACAGCATCATCCTGGACAAGACAGAGTTGGTGTCAGGGACCCAGACTCCTGCTAGCTCGCTGCTCGGCCCCCCTCTACACATGGCTTCCACCTGGTGATCAAAAACGGCTGCTGTGGCTCCTACCATCATGTCCCCACTCTAGCCGGCAGGAAGGGGCCATGAGGAAGTGGGCTGGATGTTGCACAGGTCACTTCCACTCGTGTGCCTCTGGCCAGAGCCTGGCACATGGGTATCAGGAGTTGCAATAGAGGGTGGGAAATGGGGTTTTGGGTTTGGAGGTCAAGGACCCAGCAGAAATTTTTATTAGCCTAGTAGGAAAGAATAGATATTTTTTTGCTACAGCCCTGGCTTCCAGATAGGCAGAAGCGCCCAAGAATGTTCTAGTCAAGCACTGAGTTTCCCTGGAGGCTGGGGGGCAAGTATAGCCGCAAAGACCCAGGAGTAGAACGCACGGCTTTCCTCTCACGCAGCGCAGCAGAGACAGCGTTCCCACCACCAAGGGTGGCGCTGGATGCCCTCCTAGGACAGGGTGGGAGGCCCGCTGGGTGAGGGAGGGTCTGAGTGGCCCAGATGTCTTAGGAGCCACTCCCTCCTGCAGGCTGCCCCCATGGCCCCTGTCCCACAGCAGGGTCCCTCATGCAGGGCTCCTCTCCCCGGATGCAGCTGTGCCAGATAGATTTGTGCAGAATTCGGAAGATGCCGAGTCCTTCTCTTTCAAAGCACTCACAGTTACACAATTGTGTCACTTCTCTTTCTCAGAGAATCCCAGTCCTGTTTGAGCAGCACTGAGGCCAGCCCCAGGGGATCAGTCATGAATGGTCCATTCACAGCAATTCCTACAGGTGTGAGCATGTGCCACAAGCCTAGTCAATGACACAGACAGGGAAGTCACCTGGGGGCTTTCAGGAAGATTGCCTACCCACCCAACAGGGAAAGATCTCTTTCAGATGTTGGTGTATGAGATGTAATGCCTGGAGCTGTGGCAGCCACTTTGTAACAACAAGATGACAAGTTTGAGGTTAAAAAAAACCCTAAGGAGGACTGGGGATGTGGCTCAAGCGGTAGCGCGCTCGCCTGGCATGCGTGCGGCCCGGGTTCGATCCTCAGCACCACATACCAACAAAGATGTTGTGTCCGCCGAGAACTAAAAAATAAATATTAAAAAAAAATATATCTCTCTCTCTCTCCTCTCTCTTAAAAAAAAAAAAAAAAAAAAAAAACCCTAAGGATTTCAGAGCAAAAGGGTGGAAGGCACAGAGGTTCTTGAGGCTCTGGGTTGACCCCAGGACTTCTCATCTCAGTAATTCTTCTTATTCTTAAGCAAACTTTGTGGCTCAAGCCACTCAGAGTCAGTAATCTGTTCCTGATAGCAAAGCATTCAAACACAGCCACTTTTGTGCTGGAGCTTTTGGTGACTCTCCATTCTGTGCAGCATAAGAGCTGAAGGTCTTAACCTGGCTCACTGAGCCTGTGCCTCCCCTTGCGAGCTGGAACTGTGTCCCTCTCCCCTTTGCTCCCTCTGTCCCCTCCACACCAACCGTCTTGAGTTTTCTCCTGACCCTCCAGGCTCTCACCTATTGGGGCCCTGGTTCGGGCTGTGCCTTCTGCCTGGAGTGTGTCTCCTGCGCCTCTCAGTGTCACCTGGCTGCTTCTACAGACCCGCTGGCCTTAGTTCTTGCAGCCTCCAGCGAGGCCTTCCTGTGCCTTGGGGGACTCTGGCTGAGGCAGAACGAGGCAGGCCCTCACTCAGGATTCCTAGCCACTGTCTTCCTGCAGGAACTGAGCTCCCCCGGGCCTCCCAGGCTCTGCTTTCCCACGCAGTACCGAGCGCAGTACTGGCCTGCAGCACAGGGGCGCTTCCTGTCTCCCCACCATGGCCAGCAATGAAGGTAGTAGCCCCCCCTTTTCCATGGCCAACCACGGTCAAAAGGACTAAGTGGGAAATTCCAGAAATTGACTGTTCATGAACTTTCAGTAACTTGTGTTACAATTCGCTGCTGTGATTGTTTGTATCATTAGTTGTTGTGGTTAATCTCTCGCAGTGTGTCTGATCCATAAGTTCAGCTGGGTCCCACAGACATGATGGGGAAATAGTGTTAGTTGCAGTTTGGGGCATCCCCTGGGGTCTGGGAAGGTAGCTGCTGTGGCTACGGGGCCCTGTGTCACAAGAGTCCCACCCTCCCCGTTCCCCTCTGCCTCTCACATGGCCCGCATGCTGCTGTGTTCATCTCACGCTGCACAAAAGTCCCCAGAGGTAGCAGTTAAGACAGCAGAGTGGCTTCCCGCACTGGTGCCGTGGTCAGTGACTGGGAGCAGCTGAGCTGGGCGGGTCTGGGAGTGTGGTGGTCCAGGGCTGCGGTCCTCCCTGGGTTTGCATGGGGCCGCAGGACCCGCCCCCAACAGGACTCTCCAGAGCTGCTCAGGTGACCTGTGGCATGGCAACTGACTTCCAAGGGGCAAGGCACAGGCCACAGTCCCCCTATGACCTTGCCCTCTAAGATGCATACTGTCATCTCCCTCCTGCTCAGCTGGTCACAAGACCAGCCCTGATTCACTGTTGGAGGAGGCCACACAGGGACATGAATACTAGGAGGGGCCATCTGGGAAGCTGGTTGGGAGGCCTGCAGCTCCAGAGAGCAGGCCTCTGACTTCTGCCTCGGTGGGGGCTGGAGCTCCTGCTAGAAGAATCCAGAGATGCACTGGGGACCTTAGGATAGTAGTGTACCTCCAGGGCCACTGAACGTGGGAAAATACAAGACATTTGAGCATGGCAAGAGCTCTGTGCTGGACCTTGTTATTGTTTTTTTGTTTTTGTTTTCGTTCAGGGATTGAACCCAGAGGCACTTAGCCACTGAGCCACATGCAGTCCTTCTTTGTATTAGAGACAAGGTCTCACTGAGTTGCTTAGGGCCTCACTGAGTTGCTGAGGCCGGTTTTGAACTCATCATCTACCCGTCTCAGCCTCCTGAGAAGCTGGGATTACAGGCTGTGCCAAGACGCCGGCTGGTCCTTTTATTGTGGCTGAAGCTCCTATCTAAGCAAATCTGACACCCAGAGGTGGTGTTATATAGGCGGGTGATTCATTTGCTCTCATCCAGCCCAGCCCCTGCGAATTTGGGAGGCTCGGGGGTGGTCCCAGATGGTCTGGGGACTTGGGGAGGGGCGGCTGCCCGCTCTTCAGGACACTCCGGGTGTCCTGGCAGTGTCTGAGGGGATGCATGGATGGACCACCAGACCTCCACGACTCCTTGCTTTTTAGTGAAGTCCTCCTTCCCTTGACCTCAAGTTGGTTCCTGGGGAGGAACTGTCCAGTGGGGCCCAGGAAGAGCAGGATAGGCATGCCCAGACTCTCCCGCCTGAGAAGTGTGCAGGGGGGTGGACAGGCCCCTGGCCTCTGTCCCTGTGGGGTTTTCCACAGACCCCTAGATCTCCTTGTTGATTCTAGTGGCTATTCTTGGGGGCCTCTCGGCCTCGCAGGTGGTTTCCATGTTTCCTCTGAGGCCTGGGAGTCTCCCTCCCCCACAGCCGGTGGTCCCCAACTGAATCTAGATGTCATTGAGCTCCATGGAAACCGCCCAGACTCAGTTAATCCCACTTGCCCTGCTTGGAGCAAACCGGTGTATGGAAATCACTGGGATCACAGCCGTTGAGCCTCGGCGAGGGGCCCATGCATTAGGTGACATCGCCCGTGGATGACTGTAGTGAGCGCTTGTGGCTCAAGGCTGTCTTCCTCCCTTAGCACCGGGAGGAACCCAGAAGCCAGCCGCATCTCGCAGGGCTGGACAGAGTGACCACCAAGGCTCTGCCAAGACCCTGCCCATGGCACTGGGCGGAAGGCAGCGGCCGCTGGAAAGCGCTGAAGCTGAGCGCAGACAGACATAGGCCCCTGGACGAATCGCCCGGCGACCTGAGTCTCAGTTTCTTCATCTGAAAAGTGGGGGTGGTGACGACAGCACTCGCGGCTGGACGTGGGCGCTGGCCTACCGCGCACGCCGCAGCCGTGTCCCGAGGGAGGGTGGCAGGAGCTGGGTTAACCAACCCACGATCTGCAAAGCTGCGGGGGCGGAGCCCGCCCCGCCGCCCGGGCTGCACCCGCCCACCCACCCGCAGGCTGGGGCCGCGGGTCTGGCGGGCGTGGGAACAGCGATTGCAGCGCAGTGTGAGGTCCCCGCTCTTTCCCAACTCTCCAGCACGAGTGTTTATGGCTTTGATAATGGGGGGTGGGACCCCAAAGACCAGACAGCTGGTGACAGAAAAGGAGGAAGGGAGGGGAGAGCCCTGGCGGCGCCCAGACGGGAGACCGAGCGAAGGCGACGCAGGGTCCGCGGAGCGCGGCGGACCTGGAGGTTCGGGGAGGTGGGCGTGGCCGGGAGGTGGGCGTGGCTGGAGTGGCTTGAGCGGGTGGGGCCTGAGCGCAACTAAGCTGGGCCCGCCCTGGGCCCGCTGCGGGGCTTTGGGCCAGAAGTTGCCTTCTCGGAGCCTCGGTTTCCTCCTCAGTGAAACAGGAATGCTGGGGGTAATGACAGCCCCGCATTCCCCCAGAGAGTGAGCAGCCACTGGTGCTGGGAGCAAAGCAGCAGGCTGTGCAGGTGTCCCATCAATAAATAAAAGCGGAGGTCGCACGCCCCTGTCGACGTCCCACCCAGACGCCTGCAGGCGCAGCTGCGTGTGGAAACAGGCTGTGGTTGGGCTGGGGACTCTCCCCTTCTGTCCCTTCCACCCCTCCTCCCAGCTTGCGTGGCGTGCCCCCTGGTCTCCCGGGAAGGACCCGCTCCCCTGAGGTCCCCCGCAGACAGGGTGGGAATGCGGCCAGTGGGCTGGGGGAGATTTCAGGAGGCCAGAAGCCTCTGCAGACTTGGCCTTGGAGGAGGGAGGCTGAAAGGCGAGGATCTCTCGCCCAGGGGCACGGTCCTCCCTGGGGTAATCAGTCGTGTGTCCGTGCCTTGCGGGCTGGGAGTCCCCTTCACAGATCCGTCCACGGGTTATTGGCCCCACAGAACCGCTGTAGGGAAGCTCACGGTCTCATGGGCATGTTAGCCTCTGCCCGCAGCCCCTTGGGAGAAGTGGGGCACAATGATCCCAGGACCCTCTCAGCCCCCTAGGCAGGTGAGCGACTCCAGTGGTCTCCTCAGCTGTCCAAGGGGAGCTGCTGCCTCCCTGCCCCTGATGTCCCGAAGATTCGGAGAAATAAGGAGCACCAGGTCTGTGTAGCCCAAAGCTCCGCGATGTCTGCTAATGAGCAGGCTGCAGGGTGGGCCGCAGTGGGAGCCCAGGCCTGGGCCGGGCCTCCCCCGAACTAAGCCAAGCCCATGGGCCCTGCAGCCCCTGCAGGTGGCTGCCTTTGCTTCCCAGCTGTGAGGGGGAACTTGACCTAGTTAGTGGTCCCTTGTAAAGGCATGGCTCCCAGTCCCTAGGGAGGCCTTGGAACCTGCTCTCTCCCCTCCCCGCCTGTGTCAGTGCAGAAGCAGGGGAACCCCTGGGAGGTCTGAGTGGCTCGTTTATTGCAAGGACTTGGCTTGTGCCATCGAGGCATGGCTGGGCAAAATCTGAAGGTGGCCACTGGAAAGGGGGGGCTAGAAATGGCAGCTGACACTGCTGCCCACCAGCAGGATTTCTCCCCTCTGGCAGGGACGCCTCAGCCCTACTCCTAGGCCTTTCAAAGTCGCTGCCTGAGTGTGGCCTGCACAGATGATCCAGAACAATCTCCATCCATGAAGCCCACGGATCATGAATTCTAATCACACCTCGAAACACCTTCTCTGCAACACGGAGACTGGGGTTTGATTGAAGAACTGAGGACTGCAGGCTTGCCAGATGGGTACAGGAAACTGACCATCACTCCATCCTCCTCTCTGATGATTTCCAGATCCTTCCAGCTTGAACACTGAGTCAGTCAGTCTCAGCCTCTCGCCCCTGCTGGGGATCTGGTGAGGTCAGCAGCCCTCCCTGGCTCCCGGCCCTGCTGGGCTTGCTCCTGGCCCCTGGCCCTCCAGGAATGAATTCCCACCTGGACCTCAGCCTTGGCCCAGCTCCTTCCCCAGCTGTGTACCCCTGGCTTGTGAAATCTCCATTAACTGGCCTGGGGAAGCCCCCCGAGAACCAGCCTGGGTCTGAACAAATGAGCAGCCTGCCTTGCGGCCCTCAGGGAGCTCCAAGCGTCCTGGGGGAGCTGCAGGGCCAGGACCCAGGTTCCAGGTTGACAGAGCAGGTCTGCCCAGAGTCTGTGTTGTCTTGGATTCCTGGCCGAGCTCCGGCTGGATCCCCTAGTCAGGCCACAGCTCTGGGCTGCAGGAAACCGGCCCATGGTTGTTTGGTTTCGATTGCACAACCCTGGTGCAGAGGCCAGAGCAGACATCTGGTGTTTTGGCGGCCCAGCACCCACACCTCCCCTTCTGGCAAGAGCCCCCCAGTTGCCTCATGGGGAGCTCCCCCAAGTGTGCAGCTGGGGGTGGGGTGGGGGGAGGCTGTCAGTCCAGATGCCCCTGTCCTTCCTTGCCAAGGGCTGGGCCTGCAGCCCTGGCTTGGTCATGGACCGTCCTTCCCTGGGAACAGAGCACATTCCTCATCCTGATGATCAGTCCCTGAGGTGGACACTAGGACCCCTCGCTCTGCTTGCTTCTCTTCCCCTCCTCTCTGAGCTCCCCACTGCCTGATGATAAACCTCTTTGCAGCTCAGGACCAACACAGCCCATTTCCTTGCACAGAAACCTGACTAGGTGGACACCGAATGCCAATCCTGGCTCTGCCCAGACTCTCCGTGCGGCCCTGGCCTCGGTTTCTCCATCTGTACATGTGAGCCCATCTCCAACACCACACCCCACGGCCCCATGGCTGCTCTTGGATCAGACAACAGACGTGGCTGATGAGTCCACTGTTGAGGACCAGCTGGGGCCTTCTCTGCCCTGACCCTCGAGATTATGGGTGTGTTTGGTGGAGAGAGGAGCCACAGCAGGACAATCTTATTTCCACCTCCTGCCATGGGCAGTAGGGTCCAAGGATCAACACACTGCCTTCCAAGGCCTCTGAAACTGCTCCTCTCTGTAAGCCACCGTGCTTCAAACGTTGGCGATTCCATGAACGCTCTGCAGGTCTCCCCACACCAGCCCCCACCCCATCTCTGTCACACACACAAACACGCACACTTTACAATCTCCAAAGGAGCGTTGGGACCAGCCTTCAGATGCCTCTCCTGACCCTAATGTGACAGTCCCTAAGTGCATATAACAAATGAGCCTGCACACACAAGTTCAGTGGTGGGGCCACCCGGCTGCTGGTGAGCACCAGCTCATTTCAGCCCAGCGGACAGTGTTTACCGTTCGCCAAGCCCTGGCTCAGGGTTTTCCTCTTGGCATGTAGTTGGACTGCATTTCCCAGCCTCTCTTGCAGCCAGGGGTGGCCACATGACTGAGCCCTGGCCAATGGGCATGGAGCGGCTGTGGTGGGCCCGCCCCCGCCCTTTTAGCCCGGTCCATAAACATCCTTCCAAGCTGGCCTCCAGTTTGCTCTCCCCTCCACCCGGGTATTGCAGAGGTGAAGGCCCTGGAGAAGGACAGGGTCACAAAGCAAAGGGCCCGAGAGTTGAGCAGGACCCATCTCCCCTGCCCCCAGCCCACCGCAGACTGCCACGGGATAGAAACTTATTTGGGGGCTGTTTGTCACCTAACCCAGCGTCTGTGTGGGATCCCTCCAGGGAAGAGCTTCTGTTTACAGGACTCCACCTCGGGGCCCCCTGGAGCTCAAGGCTGCTCCACTACCTTTGGGCCGGGAGCCTGGGCCCACCCAAACCCAAGGCATCTTCCCCGGGCCCTGATTTATGGCAGGTCTGGGCCTCCCCTCGCCCCCAGGCCCCACCGCCTTCCCTGTGCTCCTGGCCTCCTTCCATTCTTTGGCCTCCCCTTTATTTGGCCATTGTCTGGGGGTCCCAGAGTTCAGGGGTCAGCTGCATTTTTTCCCTCCCTGACAAATAGCAATGCGGACGCTCCCCTGCCAGCAGACCAGGGTCCACAGTGGCTTAGAAACGCTGGGGCCTGTGCAGTTCTGCGGTGAGGCAGGCCCTGACCTGGTGGTGCCCCGAATCCCGCTTTCTTGGGACACCCGGATTCCAGCAGGATGGGGCAGCCTCCTCATCTGGCTGTTTACCCATAGGAGCACCAGCAAGGCTCCAGGAAGGTGGAGGCCAGGGCCGGGGCTGGGCTCCTCCCTCCCTCTAGCCTCATTTCCCAGCCTCCTGCGCTGCCTTTGGTGGAGGCTGAGGCGGCAGTCTCCCTGTGGAACCCCTGCCCCTCAGAGGGAGCCCGGCCTCCCACCGTGACATAATTAAACTGGTTTCTAGGCTACCAGTTACCAGCCCCTTAGCCTCTGGTTATCTTCCCAACAATAATATGAAGAACCGACTCCGGCTGCGGCCTACAGCGCCCACGCTCGGCCTTCCCGGCCTAGACTTCACCAGTCCCTCCGCCCGTCCTGGGCATGGCGGCCGACATTACCCCATGCTACAGGTGAGGAGGTTGAGGTTCAAGAGCCTCCTCCACAGGCTCCAGGAGCACACGGAAGGAGTGGTGCCATCAGCCAGGAAGCAAGGGGCACGGGGCAGCCCGGGTTCCTGCTGCCATCCTGGGACAGAGAGCGGCTGGAGGGCCAGGAAGGCGAGGTCCCGCCGCCTCCTGCAGCCGGGATCCTGGGGCTCCCTCTCCCGCTCCGCAGGCTCCCTACCCTCTGCAGCCCCCTCCCTCCCAGCTCCCAGCATCAAAAGCTGCTGCGGACTCTGCTGGGTTTCTCCTGAGCATAGCCAGCGAGCTCGGCTGCTCAGAGGTTGTGTGCTCACTTTGCAAAACAGCAGAAATTTATAGCCCAAGTAATTGATCACGGTGCTTCTGCCTCCCTCCATCTCGCTGGGTCTCCTAATTCCCTTCTCCCTTCGCTTTTTTCTCAGCGCGCCATCTGTAGTGTCAGAGAAAAGGAAGCCAAAAAGGGAGGGAGGGTTCTAGTCCCAGTTCTGCCAATTATGAGTCACATGAACCTCAGTTTCCCCAGAGGAGCTAATAATACCTGCTCACAGAGCACTCCACCTGGTGCCGGGGCAGGGATGCCTCCACATAGCTGACCACTCTCTGCAGCCTTCCTATGAGGTGGGTGGTGGGACTGGGACCCACTTCTCTGGGCACTGGGGCCCAGAGAGCTTGACTCATTCACCCAGAGTCACAGCTGGTAAACAGCAAACCCAGGCCTGGAACCCCAAGTCCAGACCATTAGGCTACACTGCCCCCACCGATTCCAGGACCAATAAGAAAAGAGGTGACACTTGCCCTGTCTGGACTGGCTGCCCTCAATTTCACTTCATCCTGGGTCGGCTGTGGGGATGCCACCGAGGTCACGGGGACAAGGGGAAGACTTTGCAAACCCCAGCATGCTGGGAAGGTAGAAGGAAAGGTCCCCACCATTTCTGTCACTGCTTAGTGCTGTCCCCTTCTTGCCATCAGCTGTGTGGACAGGGGCCTTCCATCAATCAGGCCCCCACACCTGCCAGCTCCCTGGAAAGCCCATAGAACCTTCCAGAATGACCCACAAAAGGATTCCCAAGAGCACCAGATGCACCAGCCCGGTACCTAGTGGAGCCCTGCGGGCCTGGCTGGAACTCTCCAGGGAGCCCCCTCAGTGTTTTGCTGGTGACAATCCCCAACCCTTCTGTTCAGTTCTGGGAGGAGGGTTCACAGGGGCCACGGCTCGCCAGCTCCCTCTCCTCTGGGCCCAGCTTTGTCTCTGCCCCTGCACGTGCGCCCCTCTCCTGGCCTCCAGCCGCAGGTAGGACTTGCTTCCCCAGCCGAGGCCAGGAAGAGCTCCTCTGGGCTCGCTGTGCATCCAGGGGCTCCGTGTGCAGCTGCCCAGCCTCTCCCTTCCCCACCCCAACCCAGGGGCTGCGCCCGGAGGCTGGCCGCCGCTGGGGGCCGTGGGCACGTTCTGTCCCCCTTTTCGGGCGGGGACCCGGGCTCCAGCCCCGCGGCCGCCTGCTCGCGCCTGCCTGGCGGAGATGAGAGCCGGCTGCAGGGCTGGAGCGAGGCGGCAGCACGCAGAACAAACAGAATTTTTTTTTGCAACTAGAGGGGGAAGCACAGAGCTAAAAATAAAACGAAAAGATCAGTATCTGTCAGCCTGACAGCTGATTGGCTGCTCGGAGATGCATATAATTACCAGCACCCGGCGCCGGGGAGGCAAAGCCGGGAGAAACTGCTGAGACGAGGTTAGGATTTAACCTTTAAATTCTGGAGCCTCCGAAAGCGAGGGGAGGACGACGGGCGTCGGTGCTAATGAGGCTGGGGGCGGGCGGGGGCGGGGGGCGCCGGGTCGGGGTCAGGTCCCGGCTCCCGGGGGCCTGGGCCGCCGCCTCCGCCGTGGGACCGGGCAGCCTCCGATTGGGCGGCCCGGAGGCGGGGGCCTTCTCCCCGCCCCTGGAGGTGGTGCCTGCCGGGAAGCCGGGGTCTCACCTGGGCGGGAGCGAGGGGCTGCGGGCCGGCCGGCGCACCATGAGGCCCACCCCGTCCCCACCCACATTCCTCCACCTGTCCCTGCCTGGTGTCAGTTTCTGCCACCCAGGGGGGGGGGCTTCCTCCTGCACCCCGAGTCACCCATCCCTGGCTGTTTCCTGCCCCACCCGGGGAGTGGGGGCACTTCTGCACCTCGGGGTGATCCTGGGTCCCAGGGAATAGACCAGAACCGTGGGGCTGGAGGATGCTGTGCCCTCCCTAACTCCAGTGACTTCACTTGTAAAATGGGGTGGCCATGGCAGGCCCTCCTGACCCTCCGCAGGCACCGGCGTGCTGCCCACGCCAGGAGCCAGGGCTCTGGGCTCTAGAAGAGCAGAGAGTTGCTGCCTCTGCTTTGGCACTGTTCTCCCCCGAGAGGAGGAGTTTCTGCCCCCCCCCCCAGGGGACAGTGGGGACCCAGTGAGCTGGTGTCTGGGTTGCAGCCTAGTAAGTGGCACCTGCTGGGGAGGTGAAGGGAAGGTCTTGGGCTCCTGGAACACCCCCTTTCTCCTGGCTAGGCCTTTGTCCAGCTGGGCCAAGCCTTGACTCTCCTGTGTCCTGGTCTCTAACTTCCCTCCGGAAGCGCTCCCTGGGTTTCTGACCCTCCTAGGCCCTGATTCTTGGCCCTGCCCACAGGACTGTGAGCCCCAGGAGGTCAGGAGCCATGTGTGTCCATGGTGCTTGGCAAGTGTGACATCAGAGCCTCTGCTCTGGGGCCTGGGAGCCAGCAGAGGCAGGAACAACGTGGCCCCATGGCCCAGGCTTGAGGCAGACAGTGGCCTCAGTTGGCGGAGAGCCAGCTCTTGCCAGCACATCCCAGGCCCCAGATGCCACAGAAGGCCTGGCTTGCCCGGTGTCCTCTTAGGCAGGAAGCCGGTCCCAGCCCCTGTTGCCCATTTCTAGGAAGTTTCGGGGTGCGACTGCCCAATCTTGGCCTCTCCCTGCTGGATGGGGCAGTGGTAGGGCTGTCATGGAGGGCTGGGACCTAGCCAGCCAGGCTGACCTGCAGGGGAACTGCCCTGAGCTACTGGGGTCAGAAGCCAAAAGCAGGTGGGGAGGGGGGAGGAGGCAAAGACTCCTGGTCCACCCTAGCCTGGCCGTGTGTCTGTCCACCTTGAGCACTTGTCAAGGATCCCTTGAAGCCCCTCAACAACCCCTAGGAGGTGATGCTGTGGTTACCTGCACTTTCAGATGAGGAAACTGAGGCATAGAGTTAAGCCAAGTGCCTGGGGCCTGTGGCCAGTGAGGACCGAGCCTGGATCCCCCCAGTCCATCCAGAGGACAGGCCCAGCAGCCCTGCCTGTCGGGTACAGATCAAGCGAGGCAGAGGGAGGAGGATGTTCGGGGACCTCCCTGTGACCTGGGCTCAGCATCTTGGGAATGTTTTAGTGTGTGGCCTGCAGGGGGTCCCCTCTGGTGCCTCTTTGAGAGGTCTCAGGAAGATTTAAACCTGCTTCTCTACGGTTCTGGACGCCAGGTGGGTGTTGGATGTGACAGGGATAAACTGGTTCCCAGGCAGCCAGGTTTCCTTGGGGTCCTGGTGATAGAGGTGGTAACAGAAGCAGCTCCCACAGACTGAGTGCTCACCCTGTGCCTGCTGATGGACTCTGCCTCCGCTTGGACACTCATCTGGAGCCTCACCATCGCCCAGAGAGCACCCTGGGGCCTCTGCTGTTTCCTTATACCCTGTGTCTGAATCTGTTTGACTCGACACTCATTGTCACCTCCTGTGGGCATGAGCCTGGAGAGAGTCCCAGTCTGGCCTCTCCCATTCATTGCTGAGTCCCCAGCACCCAGAGCCAGCCCGGTGTAGAGAAGCTGCATGATACAGTTTTGTTAGATGCATTTGTTAGATGAAGAGACTAAGGGTCAGGGAGGACACATGGCTTGCTAAGAGGAAGCCCTGGATTTGTTTAGCTCAAGGAGCCAAATTTCTGACTAACCCCCTCACGTGGCCACTTGGGAGATTCCCTCCCGTCCCCTGAGAGGTGCCTGCTGTCTTCTCAAGCCTCCCACTAAAACCAGTGAGGCAGACTGCATCTGCCCCCGGCCTCTTCCCTATTTTCCTGGGTACTAAATGACAACCGGCCAGAGTCAGCTCCGTCTTGGGGACGTTCTCTCCTCCAGACTTGCCCAGTTTGCCTTTTTTGGTGTGTGTGACCTGATCCAGATTTCCCATCTCTGTCCCTTGGGTGCCCTCCTGCACCTGACCTTGCTGCGTGATTCCTGACCCAGGCAGTTCATGCCTGAGGTTGGTCACTGTTGCTTTTCTCTCTCGTGGTTCTGGGGTGGCATCCAGGGTCTTGGTGAGGCCGGAGGTTATAAATCAGAGCCCTGATGGTTATGCTTAAGAGTCGGCTCTACCACTCAGTGACCCTGGTGGCCTTGTTGAACCTCTCTGAGCCTTGGCCTTCCTTTGTGAAATGGAGACAGGTTGCCATGAGTTCAGTTGAGTTGGTGTGTGGAGGCCGTCTCCCTCCGCCTGGCCGGAAGAGCGGTGCCGTCCCTTGTGCTTTGCTCAGTGACAGATGCATGTTCAGAGAAACGTGTTCCTAGGCGATTTCACCTTTGTGAGAATATCAGAGTTCACTTATGCAAACTTAAATGGCCACTAGGCAATAGAATCTTTTTTTTTTTTTTTTTTGGGTACTGGGGATTGAACCCAGGGGCAATTTACCACTGAGCCACATCCCAGACCCACCCCCGTCCCTTTTAAATTTTGAGACAGGGTCTCGCTAAGTTGCTAAATTGCTGAGGCTGGCCTCAAACTAGTGATCCTCCTGCCTCAGCCTCCTGAGATGCTAGGATTTCACGTGTGGCCACTGCACCTGGCCAGGCAATATAATCTCATGGGCCCATGTCCTTCAGGTGGTCCATCGTTGACTGAAACACCGTTATGTGGCACATGGCTGTCCCACTGTGCCTGGCCACCAGGGTGTCCTGAACATGGACTTTAGTGTCTGCAATTTTTAATCTGTCTTAAATGAATGTCCCATGTGTTTTGGTCAGTGTCTCTGCAGATGAAAAGCCTCTAACAGGCTCTCTCAAAAGACCACCACCCTCTGTGGGCAGCTGACATCTGCAAGGCTGGCCTGGCTGCCAGGTCCTGGGCTCGGCACGAAGGCAGGACCCCGGAGGTCACCCCCTCTTCACCTGGGCTCTTTAGCAATTGGTTTTCAAATACCCTGAGTTCCTGGTCCGAGCTGTGCTGGCCCCGCCGTGCTGGCCCACTGAGGGGAGTCGGGCCGGTGTTGGTCCTGTCTTGCGCAGATGTCAAGTTTCCTTTTTAGAAAACAAACAAACAAACAAACATGTTTTCCGTTACCAGTGAATCCTGGTGAACACCGGACCTGCCGCCAGCCCACGTTGCCCTCGGCTCTTGGAAAGCCCGAGGCCCGTGATGCCTGGCTGTGGGCAGGTCTGTGATCTGGTGGTGCCCACCCTTGCCCCCAGGACATCCCCCAGGCCTCCCCGAGGTGCTGCTGGCCGGTGATCATTTCCTGTGCGAGAAGATGAACCGCTGAAGGTCCCGTAGAAGGAGGGCCCTCTGTCGCCCTGGGCTGGGCTGTGCTGGCCGCAGGCCCTGGCACAACCCGAGGAGCCACAGGCAGGCGGAGGCACGTGTCTCCTGGGGGAGGCGGACTGTTCAAGGGACCAGCGAAAACGGGGCAAAGCACGGGCCGTCACGCTCCAGGCCTCCGGGAGAGCCCAGGCCTGGCCTGATGGAGCGCCCTGGCCGCATGGACACGAGAGCGGGGTCCTTCACCCTGAGCTCGGTGAGCCGGGTCCTCCCTCAGGGCAGGCTGTCTCAGGGTGCCCTGGAAATCCCGCGGCTGCCCTGGGCGTCCCGCGCCTCCCTGGCAGAGCTCTGGACCCGCCCTCCTGATCCCCAGGCCCCAAGATACACCAGTCCCCAAATATGTGCCCAGAGGTGACCACTGCGAGCCGCAGTGTCCAGGGACTGCAAACTGCAGAGCCCTGTGCCCGCTGTTCTCGGCGCTCTCACCCTGGCCCCGGGCTCCCCCCGAGGTGGTGAGGTGGAGCAGGTGGGGGGCTGCGCCCCATGGAGGAGCCTGGCCGGATGGAGGGAGGCGCACAGGGCTCCTGCAGCTTCCTCGCCGCAGGCCCCTCCTCTCCTGCAGGTTTCTGCAAGAGCGAGTGTGTCTGCGGCTGGCAGACTTCCCCGCAAACCTGCCCACAGGAGCCCACATGCCGTCCCCAGGGACAGCCTGCGTGGAGGACGTGGGCGAGGATGTTTGCACCGGGCCCTTCCCACCCTTCCCACCCGCGGCCTGTGACTCTGCGCTACCCCCTGGCCCCCGCGGGGGTGGGAAAGTCCTTACTATTTTTTTTTTCTTTTTTCAGGGCTGGGGCTGGAACCCAGGGTCTGGCTGTGTTAGGCAAGGGCTGCGGGTGGGCCGCATCCCAGCCTGTTTCTAGAGAAAGATAAGAAAGCAGGTGACCCCTCCGGCCAGTCTAAGGGAGCCAGCGCCCCTCTACGGGGCAGATTCCTGAGGGCGTCCTCTCCAGTTCCACACCCCCCCTCCCCCTGCCGCCTGTTTGCTGAGCAGTGAGCTGCTGGGGTCACCCAGGGCCACTCAGCTCCCAGCTCCGGAGAGTGACGGCCGGCCAGGCTGACATCCCTGCCCAAGACACCGTGCCCGTGATGCCCGGGGCAGCCTGGCCTGCGGAAAGGTGCAGTGACCCCCGGGGACTTTGAGGGGCTGTACATAGCCAGAGAGCCTTGGAGGGCCCCCAGGATACCCAGGCTGAGAAGCACTGGCCAAGCCGGTTGTTGGGGGGCGGCTCTTTGACACCCTTTGGCCATTCTCACCTTCTGTCAGGGAAGTCCTCGAAAAGCTGGGCGCCAGGGTCTTTCTGCGTGTCATTCACCACTGTGTGACCCTGGGGAGTTGGCTTCTGCTCTCGGACGCCCGGGTGCCCTCACAGCCTGGGCGTCTTGGCTGGTGCCACCCCAGCCTCTGCGCCCAGCTCCCCACCCATGGGCCATGACCATCACACTGGATTCGGGTGATGAAAGGGAGGCCAGCAACCAAGACGGCTCTCGGGAGCTTCAGCTGGGGCCCCTCTGAGAAGCTGTCTGAGGGGGACAGGGAGCCTGGGAGGGGGACAGGGAGCCTGGGAGGGGGACGGGAAGGCAGGCGGCCAGTGATGAGCAGCGGCTGAGGCTGCATGGAGAAAGCGGTTCCAGGGCGCCCGGCTCCGTCTGCCCTGAGCCACCTCCGGCTGCTGCTCATGCGGATTCTGCTGCGGTGGACCTGGGGGGGCTCCCGGCGATACAGGTGCTAGGCCGGGGCCCGGTGGGGACACTGGGCAGCAGTGTTATCATGGGTTCTCTCCCGCCCCTGTGCGCACTGGGCTCTGGTCAGAGGGAGGTGGCTGGTCACTGGTGTCTGGAAGAAATGATGGTTCCGGAAAAGCTAGAGAGCCCGCGGGTCCTTGCCAAGAAAGCCAAAGCAACCCGAGGGTAGAATCATGTTTTTAACAGGAGAAGGAGACCTCTGCCTTCCAGCAGGCGGGGCGCCTGCTCCCACCCACGCAGCCCAGGGGCCTCAGCCGCCTTCCTCCCCGAGGCCGTGGATCCGCTCTTAAAAAGTTCCCTACAAAATGAGTTTTCTCCATCCGCCTATTTCCAGGCTGTTTTAAGACCCTTGTAGTCACATCCCTCTGAGAAACACCCACCTCTGGGCCCTGGAGCTCAGCTGGCAGCAAACCCCAGGGACGGAGAAGACCCCTGGGGTGCTCAGCAGCCCCCGGGTCACCGGGCTGCTGAGCTCCTGAGAGCTAGGGCTTCCAATGTTGGGGATTCCGACTTGAACCCCCAAATGGGCAGAGGTCCATGGCCGGTCGCCGGTGCAGAGCCCTGACCATTGGGTGAAGTGGTGGGACAGAGGTGGCCCAGGGCAAACCAGACCCTTAGCTGGAAAAGGAGCTGAGAGAGGTCCCATCCTGGCAGACCAACCCTCCTGTCCTTTATCAGTTGCCACCAGTCATACTCAAGTGCTTTAGGAGCCAACCTCTGGGACACTTTGAGTATGTGTCCCAAAGAGATCTCTGAGGCTCTGATACCGAGTTCCATGGCCAAAGACTCGTGAGAAATGGAGAGTCGAGACAGCAGCCTCCTTCTGGGCAGGCTCTGCCTTGATAGGCCCTCGGCCTGGGACTGCCAGCAGGAGGTGAGTCCCCATCTGCCTGAGCTGACAGTGGCTTTCCAGAGCCTAGCCTGGGGTCTGTATGCCAGGGAACACACTCTGGGAACCCAGTCAATGGAAGGCCTTCACAACTAAAAAGTCTTTCTGTTTCTGTATTAGTCACCTCCTGCTGTGTAACAAATCACCCCAAACTTAGCAGCTTAAAACAATAAGCATTTATTATCTCAGTTTCTGTGGGTTTCAGACGTGGTCCAACGGGCTAGTCCTACTGTGGTCTTTCCTGAGGTTGCAGTGAAGCTGTCATCTGAAGGCTTCTTCATGACTCACTCACATGGCTGGTATGAAGGTCTCATCCCTTGCAACTTGAATTTCTCCATGTGGCTGCTCAAGTTTTCTCCCAAGAAGTTTCCTCCCCAGAGTGAGTGACATAAGACAGCAAGACTGAAGCCCCAAGGCCTTTTATGACCCAGCCCTGGATGGCAATATGCATATGGTAATTCCCTCAAATCCTATTGGTCACACAGTCCAGCCCTGATCATTGTGGGAGGAGACTACACTGGCTGTGAAGGTCAGGAGATGGGAACCCTTCGGAGACCATCTTGGAAGCTGGCGACCATGGTAACCATCGCTTCGTCCCCACAGTGGCTTGCTGCCATTCAGTGGACACAAGTGACCTGAGCGGAGCTGTTAACCTGTGTTGGGAAGAGAAGAGGAAGAGGCCAGGAATCCCCGGGCCTCACCCAGCTCGAGTAACAAGAGCAGGGGTAGCTCAGCCCCGCTGTCGGGGCCTCAGTCTTGACCAGGTCAAGGCATCGTGCCCTGCGCACCCCGAGCTCTCGAGCAGCCTGCTCCACCAGTATCTCTAGGTCAGCTCACCCGTTTCCACGAAATGCATGATGTGTGTAATTTTGGGGTCATGACAGCTCCATCCACGAGGGCAGCTCTCTTCTGGAAGTTCTGAGACTCGGTTGGTGACGGTGAGCTGAGGGGTGCGATGAGCGCAGAGTGAACTCAGGATGGACAGATGCCAGCGATGAACAAATGATAAATAGATGAAATGCTCATCTCCAGGAGGGGGTTAAGTACATGAGCAAGGCGAGGAGTCGGCGAGCCAGGGGACCCTGGGGTGGCCAGAGCCTCACTGCTGTGAAAACGGCCACATCTCTAGCTTGGGACAGAGAGGGCTCCCTGGCTGGGAGGCTGAGTGGTACTGGGCAAGCGCCTGGCACCCAAACGTGTGTCCCAGGCTGACCCTTGGTCATTGGCTGTGCTGCCCAGGCAGGTGACTCCACAGCCCTGTGCCCTGCTGCAGAGTGAGGCAATGTAAAATGAGGATTCAGAGGGATCACCCCCATAGGGGCTCCAGAATGTGGGTCACCAGCTGCTGGCACCCCAAGTGTGAGGGACCCTGATACAAGGAGTCTTATTGCCGGAAGGGTACAATGACAGAGTAGGTCCCCACTCTCAGGACAGACTGGGCCTCCTGCAGTGGTGACCCCAGAGCCTGGAAGGAACGCAGCCCCTCCTCGGCTGGGGGCATGTAGAGGCAGGGAGCCTGCCCAGCCCCTTCCTGTCCTGTTGGGGCACGATTTTCAAGACAGGAGCATCCTGGGTGTGTTTTGGCCTCGGGAGTCTCGACAGGCTCCACAGGACTTAGGGCAACTCTGAGTCTGCTGTCCCAACAAAGGGACCAGGCACGGAGACAACACTCAGAGGACAGGGTGCAGGAGCCAGGGCCTGATCCTGCAGCCGGGCGGGGCCTGGGCATCGCGGGGAGGCCCTGGGGCCCCACCCCTCATGCTGTGTGACTGTGGGCAGATTCCCCGGCCTCCCTGGGCCTGAGTTTCCTCACACATCAGCTTCCAGGCTGGGCTTGAGGACTGCTCCCCAGTCTGTTCTGGGGCTGGGGCTGGCCGTCAGACAGCCCTGTTCCATCTCCTTGGTATGTTGGTTTCCATTAATAAGAGGCAGAGGAGGAGCAAGAGGAATCATTCCTACAGCAAAAGCAGTACGACCCAGACGTTCCCCATAACTTGTCTTTATCCCCTTCTCCAAGCTCTAAGGGGAAGAGTGGAGGGGGCCAGGGACGTGTCGGGCTCAGTCCCCAGCACTGGAGAGGGACGGGCAGGAGATCTGCAATTTCCAGTGGTTCTTGGTTCCCTGGACTTGAACCTCTCTCCTCTTGGCCTCTGGAGGGTGGGAAGGAGGGGGCTTCAGGTCCCGCCCTGTGGCCTGGAGGCCCCGCAGGCGGCTCTCTCCAGATGATGTGCTGTGGGCATCTTGGCTACGGCTACCAGCTGCCACACCCAGGTCACCTGGGGTGGGCAGCCCGGCCACCACAGTGGGATCCTGGGCCCGCTGCCCCTGGGCCTCAGGGTCCTCATCCGTAAAGGGAGGACACTGTGGGCCTAGATGACCTCAGCTCTTCCCAACGACACTGACTGAATGGCTCCTCCGCGGGGCTCCAGCCGTAGGCAGGGGTGGTGTCTGGGTGGGGCCTTGCTGATCCTCCTCTGCTGCCTCACGCTAGCCTGGCAGGGCCGGGCTCAGAGAGGCCTCAGGCTGCAGGAGAGCCCAGCGCCAGGCCCAGCTGCCAGGCTGCCATTTGAAACGCGTCCTGTTGGTGGCACTTTGGCGTGGCTTGGTGTTCCGGTCTTGGATCGCATTTGATCTGTATGTGAAAGTGAGCTCTGTCTCTTCCTATTGAGTTCTCTTTTGCTGAAGTCGTCCTTGTTCTTCCCACAGGAACCTTTCTGCAGCTCTCACTGCCCTCAGAGGAGGTCCCCAGCTGGGAGTGGCCCCCAGGCCAGCCTGGTCCCCCCTGGGGCCTCCCTCTCCCCAGACAAGACAAGCCACCTTTCTCTTCCTCAGGAGGGTCCCTGAGTGTCACTTCCTCCTGGAAGCCCTCCCCCCTTAGTCTAGCCCCTCATCTGGGTTCAGGCCCGCCCTCCTGGTCACTTCCTGGTGGGGATCCTCGGTGCCCATCCCCACCCTGGAGACAGAATGCCTCAGGCACAGGGTGGGGTGGGGGGCCTGGAAGAGTCTCCCAGGAGTCCAAGACTCAGACCACGGAACACCCTGTGGATTCTGGGACGGGGTTGCCACCAGGTCACCTGACCAGATCACTGGAGCCGGGGAAGGACCGGTGGCCGCCACCAGCTGCTTCCTCGGGCCTGCTGCTAGGGCAGTGAAGGGGTTAAGTGTTTCTGCGGCAGCTCCCTCTTCCGGGCCGAAGCAGCCGGGCTGGCGAGGAATGTTTGCAATGCAGCACTGGAGGAAGGGAGGGAGGGGGCCCGCGGGGGTGGGACCGGCAGGCCCCGGGCCAGGCTCCCCCATTGAGCAATAGGCCACCGGTTCCTGTAACGCCAACCCTCCCTCTTCCCGCCCTGCCGGCTTCCTCCTCCCCGGGTCACGGTGGGAGGTGGTGGGACCGAGGCCCCAGAGCCTGGAGGTCAGAGGTGAAGGAGAGGGACTCCCAGAGAGTCAGGGAAGGGGTTCAGGAAGCTAGCCACCCGGCCCAGAGACGGCTGGGCCTTGCCCAAGGTCACACAGTCAGATGCCCGCGAGCTGGGCCCGAGCTGTAGGTTTGGCTTTTTTGTTCCCATAGCACCAGACTGCAACTCAGACACACCGTGGAGGTCACATTGCCACCAGCTGGGGAGCTCAGAACCACAGGAGACCTTCTCCCAACCCGAGGCAGAGCCTGGGCCTGGCCTCTTCTCCCAAACCCCAGGATCCAAGAGCACAGTGGTTCCCACTGGGTGGGGAGAGCCCCCCTCACCCCCAGCACCGCCACTGCCCAGCCAGCCCTGGGACACTGGTCACCCACGTCCCTTGCCTTCCGGAGTGTGAACTTCAGGCACCAGGGCCAAGCTTGAGCTGGTCCAAAGCCCCTGGGTTCTCTCCCTCCTCCCTCCCTCCGTCCTTCCAGCAGGACCTTCCTGGGTACCGTGGGCCCTGTGGGGAGCTGTTTCTCTCCCCACTCGCTCCCTTGGCAGTGCCGGGCACTGTGGAGGAGGGCTCCCCTGCCAAGGGCGTTCACAGGTGGAGGCTCTAAGCCACCTGGTCCCACAGGTGCCCCGTCGGTGGGGACCTGCTCAGGGTCTCCCATGCTGGCCTGGCCTGGGCCTCAGCACCTGGGAGGGCCTGCTGCTAGGAGGCCACAGGTGGCTGAGCCAGAGGGAGCTTCTGGGACCCCAGGGCAGTAGGCACTCATGGGCCGGGTCGGCCATCCCTGGGTCCTCAGAGTCACACTACGTGTGGGACAGAGTTGGGACAGGGAGAATCAGGTCAGTGGGAAAACCGTGCTCACAATACCCGGCTCCACCTACCTTCCACTCTGCCCCCATTTATTGAGCACTTACTGCATACCAGCAAAGAACTAAGTGCTTTCAAGACAGATCTACCTTAATCCACAGCCACCCCTCAGGAATGGGGACCCAGATGCTGCAGCTGGGAAGGGCCCCCAAGGACAGATGGACAGACAGAGGGCGATGCCTCCCCCTCCCAGGACCTGCGGGCTGTGTGGCATCCCACCTCCTCCGGAGCATGTTTCCTTTAAGAAACCAGAAGATTGATTTCCTGGCAGGCTGTGCCGAGGAGCCCGTCCAAATGGTTTGCATGTCTGCATTTTTTACTGCTCCGTTTAATATGTATGCAAATGCCGGCCGGCTGCGCCCGCCGCTGCAGTCACACGCGGCGCCCCATTAAAGCGGCCGTCCTGGGCGCGCGCCTCATTCGAGGCGACGGGCTCGGCGGCCCTGATAGATGGGGTGCGGGGACGGAGACAAATGACGGGGCTTTGCAATTTCTTTCTCTCTTTTTCTTGGGGGGGAGCAGGGGGGTTGGAGCCTGGGAGCCCACAGAGGAGATTTAAATATATGCAAATTTGTTTGTGGGTTTGGGGGGGCGGGTGTAGAGACCCGAGCCAGAGCAGAGGACAGGTTTCCTGGTGGCAGTGGCTGGGGGAGCCAGAGAGGCGCGGAGAGCAGGCTCGCCCTGGGAAGGAAGGGCTCGCTGCTCTCAGACCCCTCTCCCCACCCACCCGCTGGGGACCCTTTAGGTACATGTCATCCTCCGTCTCACCCTAACGGGAGGTGGCCAGCGTCACACCCATGGTGCAGATGGCGAAGCTGAGCTGGGGACTGAAGCCCCTGGGCAAGGGTCACAGATGAGCCCCTGTGAAGCTGAGACTCCCTGGAGGCCTACCTGTGACCCCCACGGTCCTCGGCCACCTCTCCTGCTCCTCTCCTGCGCTGGGGAGTTTGTTGGAACCTCAAGGCCCTGGGGCCAGCTTTAAAGGAGTCTGTCCTGTTTCTCAGGGTGTCCTCAGGGCAGAGGGCGCAGAGGGAAGGCTGCAGCCTGGGGAGAAGCCAGAGTCACACATCTGCAGGTGTGCGGTGGGTGTGTGTCCCCAGACTGTGTGCCCGTGAACCTCTGCTGAGCGTGCGCCAGGGTGTGCACAGGATCGTGGGAGCACGTGAGCTCCGCTGTGGGTCCCTGTGTCGGGTGAGCACAGGGCTATGTGCACCTGCCTGTCAGCGTGGACACTCGGGTCAGTGCACACGTGCCTGTCAAGGTGACAGCAGCCCAGAGCGTGTGTCCTGGGGCTGGAGACTGCCCAGGTTGGGGCTCAGGCCTCCTTCTCCCCTGCCCCAGGGCCTCTGCCCCTCAGTGGCGGAGAGTCAGGAGGGAAGGACCCCGAGGCTCAGGCACTGGGAGTCAGGGTGCAGCCCCACCTGAGGGGAGGAGCTCTGGATGGGCGCCGGGGCCCACCTCCCGGCCCCAGAAGCTCTCTGTGAGGGTGACCCCTCCCCTGGATGGGGGAAGTGGCCCTCCTCAGGGTGGGAGGAGGGTGTCCACAGGGTGCAGTGTCATCCTGTCCCTGTGGGCTCTGGGATTGGCCCCCTGGCCTCCCGGGCCCTGTCCCTGCCCTGTCTCTGTTGTCCAAAGGGAGGCAGCCGGGCCCTGGGCCTGAGCCTGTCTGGAGGTGGGACGTCGTGTGTGTGTGTGTGTGTGTGTGTGTGTGTGTGTGTGTGTGTGTGTGCGTGTGTGCTGCAGTGTCCCCACACACTTCTGGATTGCAGAGCACTGTGCTGGGGGGCTCTGGAGTCCCGGCAGCTGGCCCCTGGCCCATCGCAGTCCTGTCATCTCTGTCTGTCCTTGACCTTGGACCCCGGGGGCACTGCGGGTCCCTGGCTCTCCCTGGAGATGCTGGCCTGCCCCACCCCCCGCCCACAGCAGCCAGGCCAGTCCTCACACTGGTCCTCCTGAGGCCTCTTCCCCCCCTGGGCCTGCCCCATCCACGTCACCCTCCGGCCTGGGTCCTCGGGCCTCCCCCCCACTCTTGTCTCCCCTCTCGGTGCCCATGGTGGCCGTGTCCCGGGAGCCAGCTCTCTGGCAGTGCCCTGGCTGTCCTCCCTGCTCAGACGTCCTGGTGGTGCTGAAGGCCATGAGGACAGAAGATCGTGGTAGGAGGCATTCAGCAGGTGCTCACTGTGTGTCAAGCACCATTCCAGCCATTTCACAGGTCAAGGGAAAGGGCTGGGGTGGGGGAGTGACTTCCAAAGTCCCACGGCTGTGGCCGCGGTGGGCTCCCACCCTCATGTCCTGCACACAGTTGCCCTGGGCTGGCTGTGGAAGCCCCGAGGCACCAGATGACACCCCCTCCTGCCCCCCAGGGTCCCGCCTCCTCCACTCTGTGTCCCAGCCCTGGGTGGACCGGCCCAGCCGAGGTCCTGGGGAAGCTGGACGGCCAGGCTGCTCCCTGGGCACAGTTCCCGCTGCCTTGCCTGGACGTGAGGAGTGTCCCCGGGGCAGGCAGCACCTGCCCGCTGCCTCCTCCCGTAGTCACAGGTCCAGGGACGGCAGGACTCCCAAGTCACTGGTGGCATTTGAGACATCTTACGCCTTCACTTATTTTTAAGGAAATGCAGATCAAAGCAGCTGGGTGCTGGGTGCTGGGTGCTAGGTGCTGGGTGGGGGGCGTAGCTCGCCTCCCAGGGGGGGCTGTGGGCCCCATCCTCAGCACCAGAGAGGCCAGAAACAGAGTCAAAAGCCCGGCAGGCTCCACCTCGACCTGTTAGGACGCCAGGGGACAGAGGGGGTGACAGGCTGCCCCGCGCACTGGGCTGGGAGCGTAAAATGGCGGGACCTTAAAACGTCAAGAATAGGATCGCCACGTGATGCGGCGCTGGTCCTTGTGGAAGCCTCGGAGGGGCAGCTGCGTCATTCTCGACGGCCAGGAGGCGAGGCGCCGCGGTGACCCCGAACACACGGACACACAGAATCAGTGCGCGCCACAGAGTGTGTTCATTCACCAAAGGAGGGGACTGACACCCGCTCTAGCTAAGTGAAAGGAGCCCGTCACAAATGACCAGTGTGGCAGGGTCCTCCTCTGCCAGGGACTAGAGTGGCAAAGTCAGAGAGAAGGCAGAGAGGTGGCCGCCAGGAGCCGGAGGGAGATGGCAGGGCTAGTGCTCAGGGGGCAGAGCGTCAGCTTTGCAGGGCGAAGAGTTCCACGGACAGGCGGCGAGGTGGAGGCACCGAGACGAGAATGTACTTACTGCTGCTGTTGCACGCGCGACGGTCGTTACCATGAGCAGGGCACCATGAGCCAGGCACCGTCACCACCATGATCCCAGGGACTCAGGAGGCTGGGGCAGGAGGATCGCAAGTTTGAGGCCAGCCTTGGCAGCTTAGTGAGACCCTGCTGCAAGATAAATTTTAAAAGATTCACGATGTAGTTCAGAGGTAGAGTGGGACCGAAGAAAGGAAAGAAAAAGTCAAGATGATAGGTTTTATGTTAGGTGCATTTTTCTACAATTAAAAAAAAAAGAATCCTTTGGTCTCTCAAGTCCTGACAGCAGGCCTTCTTTAGAGTGGCATTTGTGGGGGATGGAATGCTAGGTGGCAGGTGACATTAGAACAATTAGGGGTGACAGATGCTGGTATTCCTGGGCAAGGGACCTTGCCATTCTGAGCCTCAGTTTCCCCAGGTGACATGAGGACAATGATGGTGTCCTCCTCCTGGGGCCAGCAGGACAGGTCTGTGCTTCCTGCTCGGTGCTCCCCAGCAGCTGGTCCAGGTGGCCTAGAGCCCTGAGTCCTGGCCACCCAGAGCCCCAAGTCCTGGCCACCTACAGCCCCGAGTCCTGGCCACCTACAGCCCTGAGTCCTGGCCACCCAGAGCCCTGAGTCCTGGCCACCCAGAGCCCCGAGTCCTGGCCACCTACAGCCCTGAGTCCTGGCCACCCAGAGCCCCAAGTCCTGGCCACCTACAGCCCCGAGTCCTGGCCACCTACAGCCCCGAGTCCTGGCCACCCAGAGCCCCGAGTCCTGGCCACCCAGAGCCCCGAGTCCTGGCCACCCGGAGCCCCGAGTCCTGGCCACCCGGAGCCCCGAGTCCTGGCCACCTGGAGCCCCGAGTCCTGGCCACCTACAGCCCCGAGTCCTGGCCACCCAGAGCCCCGAGTCCTGGCCACCTACAGCCCCGAGTCCTGGCGGGTGTTGTGGGTCCTTTGGGATTTGGGAACGTGAGGCCGGGGGAGTGAAGAGACCTGCCCAGGACCTCAGCGTTCCCTGAACTGAACCAGGAGTCTCCTCAGGAGCAGGGCCAGCCCTCGGCTGTGCCTGGGCACGCGTCTGTATCTGTCAGCAAGGGCGCCATGCTGCAGTGACAGAGGAGCCCTACGCTGAGGGCCGAGTAAAGAAATGTGTGTTTTGCCAACGGCGAAAGCTTCTGAGTCCAGGCGACGCCGCAGGGCACTTGCCCTCCCCGGGAAGACTCGGGGATCCAGGCCCCTCCACCCTGTGGGCCTCCACCTCCTGGCCTCCGAGGCAGGGCACGCAGCATCATGCCACTTCACCCCACAGTGCCCCGACAGCTCTCCCCATGGCCTTACCCTACGGCCCAGGTGGCGGGTCCCAGAAAGGAGCAGAGCCGGCTGTGGTGAGTCCCACAAGTTGCCACTCGCATGAGGGTGCCCAGGTGGCCCCTGTGAGACACACACCAAGGCTTTCTGCTCCTCCCTGTCCACGGAGTGTCCCGGAAGGCCCAGCGGCCTCCTGCTGTCCCGTGTCATCACGCGCAGGGAGATGGCCCCTCCGGGTGGGCATCAGGCTCCTCTGCTCTAGCGGGCAGCCACCGCCTTCCCCTGTCGCTTCCTGTGTCCCTGTGCGGAGGCCTCCAGGGACAGATGCTCTGGCCACAGGACAGGGTGCTGAGGAGAGCCGCTGGTGGGCCCGGGACTGGACTGCAGGTGCGCTGTCTGTCCAGGGGTTCAGTGGGACACTAGGGAGAGCAGCAGGGACCGGGACGACTGTGGGCTTCCCTGGGCCCAGCAACCCGCCTGTCCCTGGTCCTGTGTGGTCTCCCATCTTCCCGTCTCCCCAACAGTTCTGTCTTGTCCACTTAAAATGTCTCTTTCCGCCCTGGGGCGGGGGCTCGGGGGTAGCGCCCTTGCCTGGCACGTGTGAGGCCCGGGTTCAAGTCTCAGCAGCATCTAAATAAATAAAATCAAGGTCCATTGGCAACTAAAAAAATATTTTAAAAAATATTTTTCTTTCCTTTTTTGGGGATCACGACCTGGTTGTTTCTGACAATACTGTGCACCCCGTACCATGAAACACACAAGGAAGCCGAACAATAGGGAAACTGTGAGAAGGTAGAAATCCACCAGGTGTGGTGGCGCACGTCTGTAACCCTGGCGGCTCAGGAGGCTGAGGCAGGAGGATCAAGAGTTCAAAGCCAGCCTCAGCAACTTAGCGAGGCTGTATCTCAAAATAAAAAATAAAAAGGGGCTGGGATGTGGCTCAGCAGGTCAGCGCCCCTGCTTCAATCCCTGGTACCAAAAAAAAAAAAAAAAATAGTGTAACAAGAGGGCCGCGCCTCACCCCGGGTGGCTCTGGAGGACCCTGCGCTTGCCCGCCCCAGAAGCTGACCAGCTCTCAGCGCGCCCTCTGCCACGGGCGGGATGGACACTTGCCTTTCTTGCTAAGGGTGGGGCGCGAACCCGCCCTTCGCAGTCGCCAGCCTGGCAGGGAGCAGGGTTTGGGACCAGCCACCAGCTCCACGGACTCCGCTCCCCTCCTCCTTGGGCTCCAGGGGTGGCTCAGCTCACAGGGCCAGGCGGCCTCTTGGTCCCTCCACCTCCTCGCCCTCCTGTGGCAGCCCTGAGGTCCTCCAAGGCACCGCCTGGGCCCGGGAGCCCCGAGAGTCTGCGTCTCCACCCAGGGGACCTCAGGAGCCCCTGGGGTGGCCCCAGAGCCTGGGGCTGGGCAGGGTGGGGGAGACACAGGTGGCAGGAACTCACAGGGACCCTGCTTCAACCCCTGGGGGACAACATCCATCAGGGAGTGACAGACATGGCCACGCCCCGCTGAGAGGCGAGTGCAGAGGCAGAACCACCACCACAGCACCCTGGCCACCCCCAGTGACTCTAGGTCATGGTCACAAGCTTATGTGAGCCTTTGTTGCCTCCCCTGGAACCCCTGGGGATGGCTTGGCACTGAACAAGAGCAGGAAAGAGGTGAGAACCGTGACGTGGGTGCCACGTGGCTTCTTCAGGAGAGCAGGGTCTTGCCGGAGCTGTGTTTTGGAGTCAGATGGATTGGAAAGTGGGCTGGTTTTGTCTCTTGCTGGCTGTGTGACCTTGGGCAAGTTGCTCACCCTCTCTGAGCTCCACTCCTCAGGCACCTGGGTACACTTGGAGGGCTTGTTTGAAGGACAGAAGTAACCTCCTGAGCATCTGTTCTGTTTGTCAGCTGCCCTTGGAGTGGCAGCTGGGGGAGCAAGTTATGTCAGGAGGGAGAGTTCTGGAAGCTCCTAGTCATCCACTGTGCGGAGCCGGGGTGTTCACACTCTTTTTTCACACTTTTTCCTGCTTCTACCTGTTGTTGTTGTTGTTTTTAATCTTTCTTAAAATAAACCCACCAGGTGGTCAACACTGCCTGGCCCTAGGATCAGCTGGAAACTCACTGCTTCAGGCCACAGGGTCCCTGGCCCTGGAAGAGCTGGGGGCAGAGCCAGAGGGCGGCCTTCCCAGGACGGCCCCCTCCCTTCTCCCCACAGGTAAGAACAGGCAGGAGCAGGCGCCGCTGCCCAGGGTGGCTCAGCTGGGACAGCCAGGGCCCCTCCTTCCTCAAGGCACCACCAGGTCCTCTCAGGTCCCCTGTGGGAAGTTGAGGAGGCAGGTGAGGACCCTCCATGTCCTCACAGTGGACCTGGCCAGAGCACACCCCTGCACCGTCCAGCCACCTGACCTGGAGCAGGCCACACTGTGAGCCTCAGTTTCCCCATCTGTGTTTGGGCAGCAGTCAGGCCTGGATGGGGGCAGGGTGGGGAGGGCGGGAGGAGCCAGCGGGTCCCAGGCCCCGCCCCTGGCACTAGTGGGTGACAGATGGCAGTGGCAGTGGAGAGCAGGGAGTGGGGGCTGAAGGGACCCTGGGAATGTCTTCCCAGAGGAGAAAGGACAGAGGGGCTAAGGTGGAGGGCAGGGCAGGTCTGGCCCAGGCCCGCCACCCAGGCTCCTCACCCCAAAGGCTGGGACCCTGGGAGAGTCCCCCTCCACCTGCAGGTCCCAGGGAACCCCACGGCTCTGTCTGCTGCGGCGCACACGCGGGTCTCTGTGGGCAGGGGACACTGTCCCAGCATCCTGTGACCCTCCTTGGGGACAGAAGCGCTGCAGAATTGGGGGTTGGGGCGGGAGGGGGCTGGGTGCCTGGGGCTGAGGAGGGGGCGTCTCAGCTCCTTCCCGGCGGGTGCCCATAGCTGGGGGTCCTCCGAGGAGCCCCCCAACAGCCCAGACCCTGGACAGCGCCAGGGGAGCCGGCCGGCCACGGGGACCTGAGGCTGCGAGCCGAGGGCCGGCCTCGGGCTGGGGAGGCAGGTGTGGCCCGCGGTTGGGCCCCAGGTCCTGGTCCTGGAGGAGGGTCCCGCGGTCCTGGAGGAGGGTCCCGCGGTCCCGGTTGGGGGTGCCAGACCGCCGCGGCCACGCGCCTCGTTTGGAGTCGCAGCCGCGCTGACTGATGTGGTCACTCTTACTGAGGAGGAGGGACCCAGAGTATGGCAGCCGGTCACCTCGGGGTGGCGGCCCCTCCTCGCCTGCCAACCTGAGGAGGAGAGGGGCCCCGGAGGCGGAGGCGGGGGTGGGGGCGGGGGGAGGGGCGGGGGAGGGGGGAGGGGCGGGGAGGGGGGAGAGGTGAAGGGAGGAGGAGAGGAGGGGGGAGGGGTCGGGGGAGGGGTCGGTACCAGCCAGGACAGGAGGGCCAGGCGGAGAGGGGCTTGGGGACGGGGACAGACCCGGCTCCCCAGCAGACAGCAGCAGAAGCTGCACAGATGAATAATTTACTAGGGAAGTGCAAAAAAAATTTAGAAACTCTCCATTTATAAATATTTATTTTCACAAGGTCCCCTCCCCAGCGCCGTCCCTGGCTGGGGGTGGCCCTCCTGGGCGCGCTGCCCCCTCCCCTCCCCTCCCCCCCCCCCGTGGCCCCTCCTCCCTCCCCTCCCCCCAGCCTGCTCTCTCCACTCCCCCCTTTCTCTGTCGGTGGCCTGTCTCTGTCCTCGCCTCCCCCTCTCTCTGCCCAGTTGTCACTGCTGGGGGAGCAGGTGTGTTGTCCCTCTGTCCCCTCCTCCACCCCATCTCCCCCACAGCCTGCCCTCTAGTCCTCCCATCCAAGGACCTATGTCCACCCCGGACCAGGAAGATGCGGCCAGGCTCTGAGGGGAGGGTCGTCGCCCTGGCCATGGGCCCTGAGCCCTGGGGAGTGGGCGCTGGGTGAGGTTTCGAGGTTCAGAGGATAAGGACAGAGGGGTCTCCTGGGGTCTGGCTGGAGGCGGTGGCAGGCAGTGGGCTGATGTGAATCTGCTGTGGCCCAGCAGCTGACCTGGGCCTCCTGGTGGCCTCTCAGGGTGGCCCCTAACAAGGACATCCCCTCGCCTCTGAGCCTAGGGTCTGCATCTCCCGTCTACCCCAGGCCTGTGGGGCCAGGTCCTTGGCTCACCACTCAGAAGGAAAGGGCCGAGGGGGCACCCGGAGGGATGGGCCATCAGCAAGCTCAGCACAACTCACCTCCTTGCCAGGCCTCTCCTGAGGGGGCCTGGACCTGCAGAGGCCTCCCCACCGCCCTGAGCGGCCCACACACTCAGTGGTCCTGGGTTCCGAAGCCCAGACTTGATCCCTGTCCCCAGCTCTCAGGCCCGTGTGTCAGGCCCAGAAACGGCTGGAGGTGGGGTGGCGTCCCATGCCAGGGTCTAGAGAGTGAGGGCTCAGCAGGCCAGTCCTGGGGACTCAGGGACTCCATGTCAGGCAAGACCCCAGGGGGGAGCAGAGACTGGGGATCCAGTCCTGGGACGAGCTGTGTGATCTCAGGCAAGGTCCTCCACCTCTCTGAACCTCACCAAGAATTAAGGGGCTCAGTTTTTCTAATTTCCAGTGGCCCTCTCCCAGCCGAGGACAGTCCCCTCCCCCTTTGCAGCCTGTGATGCGCTCTCTCCCACCCACCCAGCTTCTGGTTCTGGGCCAGCTGCCACCCCTGCCCCAGGAGGCCATGCCACCATGACCTGCTGTCTCTGGGTGGAGGTGGCAGGGGAGGGGATGCCCTGACAGCCCGAGTGCCAGGAGCCACACGAACGTGGGGGAGGGCGGGCGGGTCGGCCTCTTGTGTGTCCTTGGGCGCGTGAGCCAGGCCTCAGCTTCGGGTAGTGCCCCAGCAGCCAGGGCAGGGCACGGCCTCCAGGGGGTCCTTGGGCCCTAGGCAGCCCCTCTGCTGTCCACAGGGGTCTCCTCAGAGCCAGTGAATTCCTGGCTTCCCCCGCCATCCGGGCACCTCTGCCTCTGGCCACCTGCTTCCTCTCCTCTCAGCTCCAGGGCCACAGCTGCTCCTCCTCTGCAGGGAGTGGCACGACCACTTCTCCAGGCCCAGGCCCCTCAGCTCCCGCACGCCCTGGAACGCCACCCCAGCCTCTTCATGGCTCCAGGATGCTCCCGAGGCCCTGCACCCTGCGAGGGGGCTGTGGGTTTGATAAAAGTCCCCCTTGTCACCCTTTCCAGGTCAGTGCCGCCCCTTGGCTCCCGCTCACTCACCCCGGCAGCTCACCCCCTCCACCTCCTCTGCTGCAGCCAGACCAGCTGCCTTCCAGGCTTCTGGGCCTTTGCACATGCTGGTCTCCATACCTCAGACCCATTGTGTGGTCTTCAGGACTCAGCTGGGCTTCCCTCCTCCAGGGAACTGACCCCCACTGTGGGGCCCTGGGACCTGGAGCCCGGTTCTCACCTCTGCAGGATGGGAGAGCAGCAGGCGCAGCCTCAGGCCTTGAGAGGACTCGGGAGGAACGTCCAGGCTTTGGCCGTTGCAGGGGCTCAGTCAACCTTCAAGGCTGTCCTCCTTCCTTCCTGGGACCCAGCCCTCTGCCCCCAGCAGCCCACGGCCCGTCTTCACCCAGGGGGCTGGGGGCTGCCCACTGCCTGCCTCCAGCTCCTGTTCAAAGCTCTCACCACCCATCTTTCTGGATTTTCGGTGAGGACATCCTGACTAGTGGCCACAGTCCTTCCAGGAGGTAGGGGCTTCCTGGTAGCTGGTGCCCTGGCTCCACCACCCACCCCATGGGGACCTTGGGGGGTCCCGGGCAGAACTACCAGTTCCCGTAGTCGCCACGTGGCACTGATACAGTCCCCATGGTGACTGTTCCCCTGCTGGGGGTGGGTGGGACCCCAGGGGATGGATGGGGACAGAGGGCTCAGCTTGGCATCAGACACCCGTGAGGGACCTGCCTGTCAGCCCAGCCTGTGGCCTCCTCGCAGACCTGGAGTGAGGCCGGAGGCCAGCTGACCCTCCTCTGGATCCCCAGCTTTGCAGGCTGAACATGACCTTGATGGTGGCCCTGATCATGGCCCCGATCTTGGTGTAGGAAAAAGAAAAGCTTAAAAAGCAACAGTTTTCTCCAATTACAAAAGTAATACAGGTTCGTTGTGGATCGTTTTGAAATTAAGATAGACCAGAGGGAAGAATTTGAAGGACCGTTATTCATCTCCACCTCTTCCTGTTGGAGAGGTGGGCTCCCAGCCCACAGGGGCGGGGCAGGGGGGCCGTCTTGGAGCACTGGATGGGGTCACGGACGTGCTCGGTTTGCAGCCTGGTCCACCCGCTGGCCAGCAGAACCCCAGCCTCTCCTCCAGCCCCGAAGCCCTGTGCCCAGTACTCGGGGACCCCGTCAGCAGCTGTCCTGTGGGTCAGCGGAATCCTGCCCCAGGGCTAAGGGCTGCAGCTCCTGCCTGGGGCCGGCATCTCCGGGGCTCCTGGGCAGTGGGCAGCTGGAGGACTGGTCTACAGCGCGGGCCCCACTGTGTGGACACACTCCTTCAAGCCAGTCCCCAGTTCTGGACACCGAGGCACTTCCCAGGTTGTGGTGTCACCAAGGCCACAGCGTGTGGGTCCCTTGGTGGCTGCTGTCCCCGCACGGTGGGAGCATTTCCTCCTGGGTGAGCTGTGCTCCTGCATTTCCCCCTCTCCTCAGAACCTTCTGGTGGGGTGGGGACGTCCTTGTCCCTCTCCTGCAGAGGAACTTGGAAGTCAGGGGGCGGGGCCAGGGGGCGGGGCTGTCCGTCTCCCCAGATCCTGCCATGCCGGCCGGCCAGGCCCTTCCCGGCCTAGCTCTGGGTGACTTTGTCCCTGGCTGCCTGCCTGCCCTGGCCCTAACAGAGGGACCTGCCTGTCCCGGCTGCTGCCTCACCCCCGCCACCCCCTGCCCCAGGGGGACCCAGAGGGGACCCGGGCAGGCTTCAGGGAGGAGGATAGGAAACGGTCGAGGTGCCAGGGGCCTCTGGGGCAGGGACCCTTCAGCCCGGTGCCGGTGGCAGGAAGCACACCACGTGAGCGCGAGTCCTTCTGGGGAAGCCCTTGGCGGGAGCAGAGACACAGTGATGGCAGAGGCTTCTATTAAAAGCCCTTCTCATTACTGCGCCGTTAATTATTCATGGGCCTCGGCAAATCAGGATGGGGAAAGCCCAGCTGGGCCTGCTCCAACCCGCCACCGCAGAGGGCTGTGGGTTCGCGTCCAGGAGACCCGCAGCAGGGCCCGTGCAGAAGGGACCGCGCTGCCACCCTGGGACCGCGCCACAGCTGCCGGAGGAAGGCAGAGAAGGCAGCGGAGAAGACCGTCCCCTCCCAAGCTGCGCCCCTGCCAGGAGGACCTGGCTGCCCCGCCCAAGACAAGTGCCCAGGGGCTCGGTGGGCACTTGCAGACCCACCCGTGCTCCTTGGGACCATCCAGGCCCTGGACGTCCCCCCTTAAGAGCCCAGAGGGGAGCCTTCTCCACAGTGCAGCAGAGTCCATGGCTGGGGCTGAGAGACCCCAGAGGCCACTCCTCCCTTCTGGCCCCGCCCCGCACCATCGTCACCAAACTCCTACCCACCCTTCAAAGCCCCACTCCAGGGGCCTCCTCCGGGCAGCCCTGCCCCGCTGAGCCAGCCTCCAGGACCCAGGCACAGCCTCTGTCTGGCCGGGTGGTCAGCTGGCGGGAGCCTCTCAGGGCACTCACCAAACAACGCCACAAACTCAAGGAACCAAGTTGGAGGCAGGAAGCCCAGCGGAGGGCCTCTCCCCCAGGGGAAGCCAGCCCTCCAGCGCAGAGAAGCAGGTGGGCCCTGGGCTGCCCCCAGGTGTCCCGGGTGGAGGTGCTGGGACAGGTGACTGGGTGACAAGAAGGAGACCCCCGCAGCCAGTGCTGAATGACCACGAAGTCAGAGAAGGGTCAACCCTCAGTGGGGACAAAGGCCTGCCGACCTGGTGCCTCTGGAACCTGGAGGAGCTCTGGAGGAGCCCCGATAGTGACAGGAACGGAGGACAGCGCACAGTGAGGGACAGAGGCAGGGAGGAGCCGGGCGCCTCCCCGTGCGTCCTGTGCCAGCCTGGACCCAGAGTGGACGCCGGCCTCACAGACTGACGAAGGAACGGGGAGGACGTCCCCTGGCCATCGGGGAAGGTGGGCAGGGAGCCGGCTCCGTGGTGCAAGGCATTCTGGGAAGCAAACACAGTGGGGAGCAGGAAGCCCGTGGTGGGCTCCTTGGGTTCCAAGGCCCAGAGCCAGATGGCTGGGCCCGAGTGGCTGCTGCCTGTGCTCAGCACGGGGGAGGGGGGCAGGAAGCCCCGGGGACCTGGGGTGGGCGCAGGGAGCCACCCGACTCTGCTGCCCAGCCACAGCAGAGGGCAGGGCTCGCCACACACACAGCAAGACGGGGGACCAGAGGAGGCCTGCACGCAGCCTGTTTGCAGTCCTGCAGGCGGATGGGTGTGTCTTTTGAGGGAAGTTCCCAAGGAAAAGCGTCACAGGGGACCATGGAAAACACCGTCCAGAGGAACCGCATCCAGGAGTGCGGTTTCCCCAGGGACCCATGGCCTTGGGGGAACAGGAGCCGGAGCCCACGAGGGCAGCCCAGGCACCAGGAGGTAAAGAGGGACGCAGAGGCTGCCCCGGGCTGTCCCCCTGAAAGGCACGCCCACCTCCTAGTTCCCAGCACCGTCCAGTGAGCTCATTTGGGAAGAGGGTCTTTGCAGATGTGATTGGGGCGAGGATCCCCACACAAGGTCCTCCTGGGCTAACCGGGTGGCCCTGCATGCACTGACCAGAGCCGTCACAGGGAAAAGAAGACCCAGACAGGAGAAGAGAGACCTAGAGGTCACGGAAGACGGAGGCCCAGGCGGGAGTTCCACAGTACAGCCCAGGGAGGCCGAGGACGGCTGACGGCCACCAGAAGCCAGGAGAGAGGCACAGAGGGAACCGCCCCAGCCCGTGCTGGCCCGCTCTCCCTCACTGTGACAGCACGCCTGAGACCATGAGCTGGATGAAGAGAAGAGACGTCCTTTGCTCACAGTCTTAGAGAGTCAGCCCACGACTGGTTGGCCCTGTTGCTTTGGACCTGGCGGGACAGCACGTCACCGGGGTAGGGGGTGATGGAGCAAACCCGCTACCCCCATGTCCAGAGAGGAAAACCAGGAGGAGGGAGGCCCAGAATCCCAGTCCCCTGGAAGGGCAGGCCCCAGGGACCTCGAGATCTCCCGCTAGACCCCACCTGAGAGGCTCCACCGCCTCCCCATAGGGCCACCTGGGGACCAGGCTTTCAGCACACGGGCCTTGGAGCCCACTGAAGGCTACCACCCAGCCTGCTGACACCCGGACACTCGTTCCTGTCCTCCAGGACTGCGTGGACGCATTTCTGTTGCTGTGACCCCCACCCCACCCACAGTGGTCACTTGTCCCCACAGTCCTAAGAAACAACTCCGGCCGGGGATGGCCAAGGAAAGAGCAAACACAGAGTAGAATTAGAGAAAGCAGAAATTGTGGTGTGGAAAGCCGGCGGGGGTGGGCAGGCCAGGCTCAAGACCCTTCCTGGACACCCAGAGAGGAAACCAGCTGAGAGGAGGCAGCGAGGGCCGAGGCTGGGGACTGGGAGGCCACGGAGGAGCACCTGGGCTCGTGGGGGGATGAGAGGGCGATGGATGGAAACACCACAGCCCCAGGACAAACCGCCTGAATGAGCAGTTGGAAGGCCCACTGAATTCTGGGAGGAGAGAGATGTCCACGGAGCCCCGTAAATTATGCAAATAGTGAAAAATGGAGCTTGTGCCTCTAGGAGAGAGGGTTACTTATGGAGGAACAAGCCAGGCTGCCTTGGATTGGGTCACACCGACTGCCGACAGCCAGGGAGGCTTGCGACGGGGATTTCGGGCAATACTGAGGCCTTTGCTATGGGAGGGGGGGGCTCCCGTCACTTGAGACTCTTAAAAGGATCGTCCTGTGGCTTTAAAGTTTGGCCGTCCCACTGAGACCAGTTAGAAAACACCAAGTCTAAACAATAGTTAACAAATGTCATTTCCAGACTTCATACAAGGTCGAAAAACATGCACTTTTTTTTTTTTTTTTTTTTTTTGGTATTGGGGACTGAACCCAGGCCTGGCACATGCTAGTCAAAAGCTCTACCACTGAGCCAGTCCCCCAGCCCTTTTTGGTTTTTATTTTGACTTAGAGTCTCACTAAATTTCTGAGGCTGTCTTTGAACTCATGATCCTCCTGCCTCAACCTCTGGGAGAGCTGGGATTTCAGGCATGTGCCACTGAGCCCAGCTTCAAAAAAATATTCTTGATATAATATAAAAATAAGAATTTAGTCAGGCAAGGGGGCACATGCCTATAGTTCCAACTATTTGGGAGGCTGAGGCAGGAGGATCACTTGAGTCCAGGGGTTGGAGACCAGTCTAGGCAGCATAATGCAAGACCTCATCTCAAAACTAAAGAAAACACAGCAACAAAAACAATCACACCTTCTGGATCTAAAGTTTGAGATCATGTAGTCCTGGATCTTAAAGTGCAGGGTACCTGACCTCACTTTAATGAGAGGCCCCGGGGATGTGTTTCCCTTCCATGGTGCCCATGAAGCAGCTTCAGATGCAAGATTCTCTGTGGGAACTGGGAACATCCAGTCCCCAAAGTTGGAGACGATCACAGAGAAAGACTGGTGGGTAAAACTAACACAGAAAACCAAAGGAAGAACCTAGAAGGAGAATCAGAAGACCATGAGACAGGTTTCTTATGGGATCCAGCCTGTCAGCGTTAACAATGAATGTAAACGCCTTAGATTTCCCCAATAAAATAGCAAAGACCCTCGGAGTGCAGAAAGCAATAGCTAAGAGGAAAATCCAAATGCACTTGAGACCAAGGGTCATGAAAAGGTTAAAAATAAAGACTTGGGTAAAATTATGAGGCAAATGCCCATCAACTGAAAGCAAAGGCAATATTTATGTCAGGTGAAGGAACACGAGCAAAAATCACAAGAGGGAACAGGTCATTTGTACCCACAAAGGGTAAAGTCACAGTGAAAATCTGATGGCCATGACCCTCTTTGACCTACACAGCAATGTGTCCAAACAAGAAGGACAATAACTTAGACACAGGAGGGAAAAAACAAGCCAACCGCAAACGGGGAGGAGGTGACTTCTGTATAAGACATTTAAATAGTCACCCCCCCCCCCGCCATGATTGGTAGGATCAGAACACAATTAATGAGGTTGACTTAATGATTGAACTTTGCAGCCTACAACTAAAAGATCCTTATTTCTTTGCCAGAGCCCATCAAACATTTATGAAAATTGATCATATATTAGGCCATAAAGAAAGAGTTCAATAGACTCCCCAAAGCAGATACGGCAGGAGCCCCCTCCTTTGACCGCGGTGCAATTAGGCTAGAAATGATTAACAAAAGTTTAAATTAAAAAGCCAACCATTTGAACGTTAAAAACCACTTTCGTAAATAACTTTAAATAAAAGCTACATGACAAAGTATTTCATGGAAACTACACTGCAAATACTGCCTGTCTAACCCATGGGAAAGCGGTGAAAACGCTCCAAGGAGGACATGCGCACATCCCTCGTAGGAATTTCACGCACAAGAAACAGTGAAAGTCAATAAGTTAGGATCCAACTCAAGAGAGGAGGAAAAAGACCAACAAGGGAGAGCTAAGAGAGGAAAGGAAAGAGCCACGAAAAATAAAAAGTGGAATCTGAGAAATTAGGAAAGAGAAATAGAGAATAGCGCTATGACCTGTTTTTTTTTTAAAGTCTAGTAAATTAGAGTTCTAGCAGACCCAAGGAAAATAAGCAGAAAGCATTAAGGCACAGTAAAGGGAAATTTTAAAAATTAAATAATATTAGTAAAGCCTTGTGAAAAAACATTTGAACATATGAATGAGTGGATATTTTATGGGGAAATATGCATGAACAAAACTAACTCAGCAAGTAGGTAAAGGCCAAACCCTGCCCCTGCAGTGTAGATTTAAATGGTGGGTAAAGAGCTACTGCCTACGGAAGCCCTGGGTTTCAGTGGTTTTTCTTCAGTACCAGGTGTTGAACCCAGCAGCACTTACCCACTGAGCCATGTCCCCATCCCTCTGTATTTTAAATTTTGAGACTGGGTCTCAATAAGTTGCTGATGGTCTTGCTAGGTTCCTAAGGCTGGCCTCAAACTTGTGATCTTCTGCCCTCGGCCTCCTGAGTAGCTAAGACTGCAGGTCTGCACCACCCTGGACAGGCAGGTTCTTTCAAATAGTCCGTCTCAAGACATAGGCAAAAGGTAGCACTTTCTTTCTTTCTTTCTTTTTTTTTTTTTTTAGTTGTTGATGGACTTTTATTTAATTTATTTATATGTGGTGCTGAGAATCGAACCCAGTGCCTCACACATGCTAGGCAAGCGCTCTGCCACTGAGCCACAACCCCAGCCCCAAAGGTAACACTTTCACAATCACATTAAGATTATAGCATAGGGGCCGGGGCTGGGGCTCAGCAGTAACACACTCGCCTAGCATGTGCAAGGCCCTGGGTTCCATCCTCAGCACCACATAAAAATAAATAAATAAAATAAAGGTATTGCTTCCTTGGGGCTGGAGCTGTGGCTCAGTGGTAGAGCGCTTGCCTAGCATGTGTGACGCACTGGGTTCAATTCTCAGCACCACATACAAATAAATAAAATAAAGGCCCATCAACAACTAAAAAACATTTTTTAAAAAAGGTATTGCATCCAATTATAACTAAAAATTTTTTAAAAAGAATATAGCATATGGGCTGGGGCTGGGGCTCAGCAATAGTGCACTTACCTGGCATATATGAATGTGTGAGGCACTGGGTTTGATTCTCAGCACCACATATAAATAAATAAAGGTCCATCAACAACTAAAAAAAAAAATATATATATATATATCTCATAACCAGCTGGCCGCATGCCTATAATCCCAGTGACTCAGGAGGCTGAGGCAGGAGGATTATGAGTTCAGAGCCAGCCTCAGTAACTTAGCGAGACCCTAAGCAACTCAGCACGACCCTGTCTCTAAATAAAAATTTAAAAGGGGCTGGAGATGTGGCTCAGTGGGTAAGCACCTCTGGGTTCAATAACAGGTACCAAAAAGAAAAAAAAAGAATATATAGCATAACCCTAAGATGAAGAGTTGGCGATAGCACAAAACCACAGACCCATTTCAATTTCACATAAACCAGCAAATTATCCTGGTTATCCTGGTTGAGACTCTGGGTCACCAAAAAAAAAAAAAAAAGAAAAAAAGATCTAAACACAAATGAGCCCAGGAAAGGGGGAGACTCATCATGAGGATTCAGAGACCTCACAGTATTGATGCACAGTCAGACTCCCCTGGCAACAGAAGCCACCAGGGCCTGCAACTGCAACCCTCGTGGTCCCTGTGCCACTCCCTAGATCCCCAAGGCCCAAGGACTTTTCAAGGTGACTTTTAGTGTCTCTCAGGGACCCGAGTGTACAATTAGCAGTGAAGGGATGCTTTCTTGGCATGGTGTTGGTGACATCCTCCACGCTCAAGGACCTTCCCTGTCCTCCTGTCCAGTTAGACTTGCAGCTTTCCTGGGATTGGACAGAGCTATGTGACTTTATCCAAAAATAAATAAATAAATAAGTTGAAGTAAAACGAGCCTCTTCTAGGTAGAAAAAAATTTCTTTGCTGGAAGGGGGCTCTGTGATTCTATTTCCCCCCTCCAGGCAAGCATGAGCGGCTTCCTTAGTGGATATGCAAAGCTAAGCCAGTCATGGCTGTCTTGGAGAGTTGCCTGGACCCATGCAGACTTAGTCTGAGCAAGAAATAAACCTTTCTCAAGCCATAAGATTTTTACGTCATGTGTTTCTGCAGTAACACTGTATTGGCAGTATTCTTAGCAACGTCTGGAATGTGGCAAGGATACTTAAGAAATAAGGTTGTATTGCTCTGAAAGTTCTGGACCATGCAATAAGACAAGAAACATAAATTAAAGAACAGGGCTAAAAGAGAGGGAGAGACATTGCTAAAATTATACTTCCTTGTGGATAATGTAATTGTCAACTTTAAAAGCCAAGGGAAGCAAATGCAAAACTTTTAAACTGTAGAATGGTTCTACAAATGCGGCCACGTAAAATTCACATGCAAAAGTCCATAGCTCCTCCCAGCCTCCCCTTCTTTGCTTTCTATTAGATCGATCGTGTCTTAATCCCCCCCCCATTCCTCTCTAAAGTTATACATTTCATTTCTGCCTTTTAGAGATTATTTTTAAATTCTTATTGTGCACAACTGACTTTATCTAAATCAATATTCTCCACTTTCCTGCTCGGCAGTCCAAGGTCTTGGAGTGGCCTCCCATCACCATGTTATGATTGCCTACTATTTTAATTCTCAGTATTTTAATTCCTGGATTTAATCAACATTTGTTGTTACTGTGGATTTGAACAGCATCCTTATATTTAGATTTTACCTGTTTTTCAATACTTTTGCTCATTGCTTCTTGCACCACACACTTGATGCAGGGATTCATTTCTTTCTTCCTCAGGTGATCCTTTACTTGTTTTTCTAGAAAATATCCATGAGTGGTGAAGATGTTTTCTTCTCTCTCTCTCTCTCTCTCTTTTTTTTTTTTTTTTTTTTTTGGCACTAGGGATTGAACCCGGGGGTTTAACCACTGAGCCACATCCCCAGCCCTTTTTATTTTTTATTTAGAGACAGAGTCTCACTAAGTTGCTCAGGGCCTCATTAATTTTCTGAAGCTGGCTTTGAACTTACGATCCTCCTGCCTCAGACTCCTGAGCTGCAGGGATGACAGGCGTGGCCAGTGCAACCAGCTCTAGAAGTTTCTTAGTGTTCATCTGAAAGGTGTTTACTCTGCATCACCCTTGAAAGACAATCTAGCTTAAAGACAGCTTAGGTGGGCACATACTTTCTTTAACTATCTCACATTGTCCTCTGGCCTCTGTGGCTGCTGATCTTCTTCCCGTCCCGTTGTGACAGGGTGGTATCAGGTTAAAGCCTAAGTTCTGGACTCCTTGGCTGCCTGGGCCCAGTCCTGGTCCCACGATCGATCGCGGTGTCACCTGGAGCCCAGTGGCCCACTGTTGGCGATTCCGACGTTGGGGCCAGGCTCAACTGGCAGGTGCATTGTGGCTGTTGCCCAGGGCTGTTCACGTGGCGCTGTCACCTGGGGCTCCACGTGTCTTTGTTTGCTGGACTGCCATGACAAGGAGCCACAGGCTGGTTTAAACCACACGGTTTTATTTTCTCCCAATTCTGAGGCTGTTGGCCTCTTGTGGACCCTCCCCCTGGCTCACAGGTATCTCTTCCCCAGGGTCTTCACACGGTGCCGTCTGTGCCCTAATCACTTCTTATAAGGACTCTGGTCACACAGGACCTCATTTTACCTTGCGTATCTCTTTAGAAGTCCTAAAGCCAAATCCGGTCACATTCTAAAGTACCGAGGCTCCTCCAGAACTTGAATCTGAGTGGGGGACACAACAGCCTGTAACAACTGCGGTGGGGGCTCCAGATGACCTCTCTGGTGTGTCCACCGGGAGGCGCTGCCACTGGCTGGGTGGTCCCCTGTCACTCAAAGCCTCCCTGGGCTCCTTGGTGGGCGGGCGTGGGGACGCTTAAGACAGCAGAAGCAGAAGCTGCAAGGGTCCTGGGGTCTGGCCTGGGAGGTTGTATGACGCCGTCTCTGCTCTAGGTGATGGGTCCAGGCCAGTCCAGAGGGAAGGGGGAAACAGGTTGGGCTTCTCACACTTGGCCCATGTCCTCTTAAAGGGGGAGTGGCTGCACCTCGCCACCAGGGGCGTGATCCTGTGGAGCCCTCCGCGCCATGATGGCAGCAGAAATCACCCAGAGATGTCAGGTGACACTCCCCGTGCCTTGGTGCTCCATCTTTAAAGTGAGGATGGTGTTGGAAATACTAACCGTGGGGCGTGAAGGACTCGTGGAGCGTGCTGAGGATTCTTTTAGAGGGTTGTCAGGTAGCAGGCTCTGTCCCCTGGGGTCCTCCTCCTTGGTCCACAGCTCTGTTCCGCAGAGCCCCCAGGCGGGGTCCCTTTACCCCTCGTGGACTTGGTGTCCTTGGGTTTTATTTTTTTCTTTGCGGTTCTGGGATGGAACCCGGGCCCCCACAGGTGAGGGAGTCTCCATCCCCAGCTGCACCCCCCTAGATCTGCGGCCCGTTGGGTGGAATCCGACCTCTCCGCCATGCCCACACTCTGTCCCCTCCCGCGCTCTCTGAGGCTTCCTGATTCTCCCCAGTGTCTCTGTTTCCATTCTCTGTCTCTGTCTCTCTGCGGGCTGCATGCTGGGTGATGTCCCCAGGTCCGTCCTGCGGGTCACCAGGAGTCTTCAGCTGTATCTTAGGGAACGTTTTAATTCCTCTGGCTGCGCTTTCCTTCCCTTCCAGTCCGCCCCTGTTTTCATGCACAGTCTCCCGGGGTTGTGCTGTCACCTGGGTTCCTTGGTGGCCGAATCCTCTCCCCTGGCTGCTCCGTGCTCCAGGCCTGGAGCTGTGAACTCCGGCTCCGGGGGACTTGGCCTTTCTGTAGGTCTCCACTCCATAAGGGCCTCTTGGTCTGGCCTCTCCTCTCAACCTCCAGCACTGGGAACCTACCTTCTTTTTTTTTTTTTTTTGAGACAGACCAGTGCTGTCTGGGCTGGTTGGTGAACTCTGATCCTGGTCCTCTAGCAGGACAGTGTCACATGACCACGTCTAGATCACTGGAACCAGACGTCGGCTTGGATATATGACAAAGGCATCTTTTAAAAGCAGCAGAGGAAAGATGGGCGTTTATTTAAGGATCTTGAGACAACCGGTCAGTATTGGGGGCCCGGGGAGGAGGCCGTTCACCCTGACACACACCATGACTACGATAAAGCGCAGACGAAACAAAAACTTAAATGTAAATGTGGAGCTGTAAAAGTGCTATAGATGGAAATAATGTGATGTGAAAAGCCTGTTTAATTATTCAACTGATGGTAAAAGTCCTCCGGAAGCTGTGACTACAAGAATGTTTGGAAGTTCTGGACATTACTAGGAGCAAATCCACAGAGCAAGGGACCAGTTGGGAAGGGAGTCACATGAGACGGTCAAGGCTCAGCGTCCTGGTCCAGTAACACTCCCGCATGGCCCTGGAAGACAAGATCTCGCAGGAAGCCGGAAAGGAAACGGACCAGTGATTCACAAAATAAGAAACATAAAGCATGAAAAAGTAGGTTCTCCTCCTCTAATCTCGAAACACCTTAAAACAACATGTCATTTTACCCTATCGCAAGTGTCAAAAAGATGAGACTGTCCTCTGAGGACCAAGAGGGGATTCCACAGGATCCTCTTGCCTCAGCAGGAGTGTGGAATTAGGCAGCCCCGCCCCCACCCCGTGTTTTAATCCTAAGAACCCCTGAAGGGGACCTTATTTGGAAATAGGGCACGTGTTCTTAATAAAAGGAAGTGGAGGGTCTGGAGAGGGTCATGGGGGATCGCCCACGTGGGGCCTCTGTCCTGCACAGGGGAGGAGGAGGCAGAGGAGGAGGAGGACACCGACTGCGGAGGCTGAGGTCAGAGTGCCCAGGCCACGTGTCCAGGATCAGCAGTGGGTGGGGGCTGGGAGTTCTAGAAAGGACCCTCCCCTAGGACCTGCAGGGGGACTTTTCACCTTCAGAATTGGGAGGTGATAAGTTTCTGCTGTTCTCAGCCACCCCGATGTGGCCGTGGGCATGGGAGCCACGGGAAACCCGTTCAAGTGCCCCCAGAACCTTCCGGAGGGTAATCTAACACGTGCATCTCTAGAAGCCCCTCGAGATGAGGGACTGAGGATCTGTCCAAGGTTTCTTGGCCAGGATACTCACGGCAGCCTCCTTGAAGGGAGCTGGGTGAACAACCTGTACACCCGCCGACAGCGGGCTGGGAGTGACTGACACTGTTCTCTATGACGACAAGATAAAGAACAATGGCAGCCGCCGAGGGGGGGCTCTCACTGCACAGAGGGACCCCGTGAGAACAGAGGTGCAGGCCTCCCGCCCAAGGTCACACAGCCAAGGGGCAGAGACTCCCGCCCCCAGCCCCGGGCAGTGTCTTCACCATCCAACGGGAGTGCTCGAGGGGCAGCCCTGCACACGGCGATGCCCACGACAGGAAAGGCACCGAGGGACATGAGTGGCAGGCTGTTGGGGAGAAAGCATTCGAACACCTCCCGTTTTTGCAAAGATAAAAAGTGCATTCAGGGAGAGACAAAAAAGGCTGGAGGGTTCACTCTGCCTGGAGCCGAGGGCTCCCCGGGGCTGGGTGGGTTTATTTTCCACAATGAGCACAGGTCGCTTTTATAATCAGAACAGAATATCCAAAGCAACCCCCCCGCCCCCGCCTAGGCGGACCTCACCCACCTCCCAGCTCATCCTGGGAGGTGGGCACCGCGGGTTGGGGACTCTGAGCCTGTGACGCCCGGCCCACCAGGGCCTGCTGCCCGCGCCTTCCCCACACCGGCTCCCCCGCCGCATCGATTTCCCCATCCTTCAGAGGAGCCCTGAGGAAAGGGAAGAGCATCTCTGGATCAATGAGCCCTGCAGCTGGGGGTGGTGTCCAGGCCGAGCTGGCTTGTCACTGCCCTGCCCAGGCCTGGAGGGGAGCTGGTGGGCGGAGGAGCTGGCTGGGCTGTGGGGTGCCAGGGGGGACGTGTGGCAGGGGCCGGGGAGTGGCCCTGGGTGGGCCAGGCGGGGAGGTGCATGCTTTAGGGGGTGGGGCACAGGGGCACAGGGCAGGGGCCGTGTGTGTGTGTGTGGGGGGCTGCGCACAGGGTGGAGCAGGGGAGTGAGGGGGCGCTGCTGCCTGGCGCTGGGCACAAGGCTCCTCCGGGGACAGCTCTTTGCCTTGACCACGGGGGCTGGCCCCGGCCTCCCCTGTGAAGCAGGAGATGCTGGTGGCCACCCGCTGCCCAGATGGGGCGATGGGGTCGAGGGTGGGGAAGGCTGGAGGGCTTGGCCTTCAGCCTCCTCTGGGCTCTGCCAGCTGCAGCTGGGGACCTGCGGGGACCGCTAGGCTGACAGCCATGCTGCGCGCTGGGCAGAGGGGTGAGGGGCAGGAAGGCAACCGTGCCTGGCCCCAGGAGCTCGCAGTGGGGCTGGGGTGGGCGGGGGGTGCTCCTGGGCCCGTCTGGCCAGTGGACCCCCACCTGCGCTTGCTGGCCCAACAGGCCACTCTGGGCCTTCCCGTCCAGTCACCCGGGCTTCGTCCTTCCTGCCTAGACCAGCCAAACCCCTTCCTGACCGATCAGGTGACCAAACCCTGGCCCCTCGTCCATGGAGATGGGCCTCCTCTCTGCAGCCCCCATGTTGGCTGCCCAGGCACCCCCACATCTCTGTGTTCCCCCTCCGGGGCGAGGGACACTCCTTAGAGATCCTGGTTCACCACTCACTGCGCATGCGTCCCCCAGACTGTGAGCTCTGGGGGTCAGGCTGGCCTGCAGGGTCCTCCTGGCTGGGTCCTCAGCACAAATGGCCCAGCGTGTTTGTGGGGTGCATGAAGGACCACGACCCTGCGGGAGAGGGGTGCGCGTCCGGGCGGGTGTCCCACGCGGGTGCTGTAGGCATGCTCTGGGCGTGCCCATGTGCACACAGGACGTGCGTGTACGTGCCATGTACATTTGCACACCCACGCGTGTGTGCTGATGCTCACCTGTGTGCACACTGCTTCTCGCTCCAGGTGGAGGCCGCTCCGTATCCCCACACTCTCCTCCTTCGCCTGTGCCCTCCACTGCTGCCCACCCGGCCACCCAGCCCCAGCCCCGGCCCACGGGGGACTCACCGGACTCCAGGTCTGACGCTCCAGCAGCCAGGCCTGGACTCTCGGGAGCAGGGCCGGGCCTGAAGGCACCAGGAGTCCGGTCTCGGCAGAACCGGTGCTTCCGGGCTCCTCGTCTATGAAGTGGGGAGAGAGCCCCGAGCCCCCAGGAGACCGAGGCCCACCTGGCGGGAGGGCAGCAGCGTCCACCACCGTGACCCACTGACAATGACGATGGTGGTGACATTCCAGGGCTTAGCCCTGGAGCCAGCCGGAAGCCCAGGCAGGTGGGACCCTGGCTCTGGCCCCGGAGCGTCCCTGCAGCATCCTGGGGCAGGGCTGGGAAAGGAGGCGTCGCAGAGTGACGGGCTCCTGCCTGTGCCCACCCCCAGCTGCCCCTCAGGCCTGGGGCTCACAGCTGCCCGCGCTACCTGCTCCACAGCAGCCGCTGTGAGGTCCACCCTGACCACCGGCCCGTCTTCTGCCTCTCACACACCAGGCTCCGGCCTCGGGGTCTGCGTTTGCCATCCCTCTGCCTGGTGCCCTCGACCCCCAGATCCTCCTGTGGCTGACCCCTGCTCAGCTCAGAGGTCCCCTCCCCAGGTGACCTGGCTAACTACCGTCTCCCAAGTGCCCAGCCACTGGGAGGATCTGGGGGTCGAGGGCACAGGGCCACAGCGTCCACGACCCTGGCGCGTTTGGTCAACGGTCCTGTTGAGTCTTCATGGCCGGGTGGACACAGCAGGGCGCAGGTGTCAGAAGGTGCCCCGTGGGGCAGAGCCGCAGGGGGCGGGGACGTGCCCGGCTCCCTGGTTCCAGTCCTCGTGCCTTCTTTAGCCAGCACCCACTGTGTCCCACCTCCTCTCAGCCCCGGGTCTGACCGTCCTCAGGGTGAAAGGGGGTCCCCAGCCCCTGAGGGCTCCCCACTTAGGCCCTGAGGGTGTCCTGGGCCCTCACAGAGCTGGGGGCCTCTGGCTGTCCACGTCAGGTCCAGCCTCTGTCCAGGCTGGCAGCAGCAGGGCTCGGGTCAGCGGGAGGCCCGAGTCGGCCACGGGTTCCCCTGGGGGCCTCCGCCCTGTCCCCATCTGCGCCAGGGCCTCGGGGTGGAGGCAGATGCAGGTGGCTCTCACAGACCTCCCACCCACTTGCACCCCCCCAGGGGGAGCCCCTCTGTCACTTGTCACTCGCGGTGTCTGCTGCTGCTGCAACCTGCAGAGCTCCAAGCGGCAGCCCGGGAGGTGGCCGAGGCCTGCAGGGGCGATCCTCCTGGCCACCTGCCTCCTGCCTGGTGTTTGTGGAGGCCGGCCTCCGTGCCCGCCACAGTGCCCGGGGACAGGCTGGGTCCCGCTGGCTGGGGCCAGGGCCACGGGCAGGGTCTCCTGCTCTCCCCGGCCCCCCCAGGGCAGGAGACCCTCCTCCGGGCTCTGGGAAAGGCTGGCACCTGACAGGGAGGGGGGGGAGGGTGGACAGAGGCCGCCTGTCCCAGCCCCAGGAGCTGCTCTTGGCTCTGGGGCTGTCATCTGGGGTCCCTCGGAGAAGGCCGGCTCTGGCCAGGGCCCCTCCACACCCACCACCGTGGCCTTGACTCAGAGACAGCCCTGCAGACCAGTGGCCGGGCTGGCGGAGGGCCTGCGGGTGGACAGAGGGTCCCCCAAGGCCCGGGGGCTCCGCCTGGCCCCCCAGCGGGCTCCCGGGGCGGGAACTGGGAACTGCACTGCAGCGGCTTGGGAGGGCGGAGACTGCCAGAGACAGGGCGGCCGGTCAGTGCCACAGCCCACGGTGACGGGGAGGCCCCTCCCCCATTCCCCACCCCCTGTGTCTGGGGGGCTCCCAGGCTGCAGCAGGCCCTCCCCCCTCCGTCGTCTGAGCCTGGCCAGTGTCGGCCCACCTGCCGTCCTCTTCCTCTCTGGCAGGCCAGCCATTACGCAGCAGCCCCCAAAGCCCCAGCCTGCAGCCTCAGCACTGAGCACATTTGCAGCCATTAGCTAGAAGCCCCAGCCTGGCTACTCAGGGCTAATGCACGGCCCACCCTCCCCCCGCCCCCCAGGGACTGCCAGTCAGAGTTCCATCTGCAGGGAAAGAAGAGAGTCTGGGAAGAAAACATGGGGGCTGCAGGACCCACATGGACAGTCGTGTAGGTTGTTCACTGCACAAAGATGCTGCTTGGGGGTGAGCAGAGCTGCAGTGCCATCAGCCCTCCACAAGCCAGGCTCGGGCCCTGCCCAGGCTTCATCCCACATGGGAGGTGGTGCCCTTTTCTCATCCATTCAAAGGCACCCGAGGGGAGGCGGTGGCCTGTGTGTGGGTCACAGGAAGAAACTATCCAAAAATTCCAGCCCCTGCGTCATCTTTTTAAAAATCGCCTCCACAGCCACTTTTTTGGGAAAGAGTTCTGTGAGTTTCCTCATTTATACAAATCTGTGTAAACTGATGCCACAACCAGGGTCCAGAACAGGTCCCCCCACTCCCCTCAGTCTGGCCTTCTGTAGCCCCCACCCCGACCACCACTGATCTGTTCACTACAGTGTTCTCTTTTGGAGAAAATCATATAAACAGGATTGCGCAAGACCAGACCGGCTTCTCTCACCCAGCACCGTGCCCCTTGGTGTCACTCGCAGTCCCCTGTACAGATGGACCCCAGTTGGCGCCTCCACCTGCGCCAGAACCAGGCTGTGCTCTGTGTGAGACTGCGGTCGAGCAGCTGCAGGGCCAGCCACGCGGTCCGCACAGACCTCAGCCCGGGAGCGAGCGTCCAGGCTGGCCCAGTCCTGTGGTGAGCAGGCCAGAGGGCGGCTGGCTTCCTAGGAGCACGCCGGGGCCACTCCATGGTGTGTTCTCTCCATCAGGGCTCGGAGTTCCAGTTGCTCCGCGGACTCCTCAGCCCTCGGTATGGTCCTCTTTTTATGGAGCCGTGTCGGGGCCTGGAACACCAGCTTGGCTTTGGTCTTCCTTTCCCGACGGCCGCCATCCTTTGGTGCCTGCCCGCCTCTCTTCTCTGGTGGAGGGTCTGTGCAGGCCTGCGGCCCCCTCTTGGCTGAGTCCTTTTTGCAGGTGGAGTCGGGCAGTTCTTTATGTACCCTGGACAATCTCCTTCAGATCTGTCATTTGCAGACATTTCCTCCGTCTCCGAGTCAGCCTCTCCTTCTCACAGCAGGACCCTCCTTGGGGAAAGTCTTCCACCATGATGAAGCACAACGGGTCAGTTCCGTCTCTCATAACCTCTGCTAAGCCCAGTGCCCAAGAGTCCTGCCCGTTCCCTAAGTTGGGCATAGCTCACCAGGACCCACCACCCACTGCAACTCGATTTCTGCATGTGGTGTGAGGTAGGGATCAAGGGACTTTTTCCCTCTTCTCTTCCTCTTTTTTGCATGTGAATGTCTGATGGTCCCTCAGTATTTATTAAATGAATGAGTGGAAAGCTCAAAGGGCCTGGTGGTGAGGTCCACCAAATGGGGAGGTCAAGATTGCTATTTGGTGGGTAAAGGACACTTTTTTCAACAAATGGTGTAAGAATATTTCAATCTCCCATTTTGCGAACAAACCCCCACCTACTCCTTTGGATCTTGTACAAAAATAAACACACAGGAGTTTTAGACTTAAATGCAAAGCATGAAGGCACTCAGCAGTCCATCTCCATCCGTGAGATTCCCAGCCTGGCTCAGGACAAGTCAAAGGAGCCTTCCACAGCGATCCTGAGGGTCCCAGGGTGGGAGGAGGGACCCCACGCCTTCCTCCAACATGACCTCGGCCCGCGTTCTCCATGACCTGCTTTCTTTGCATCATCTCATTTAATCCTAAAATAAATCAGCAAACTTTTGGAGGCAGGAGTTTTTATTTCCACTCTGTGGGTAAGAGATTTGAGCAGCTGAGAGAGGTTAAGGAACTTGCCTAGGGTCACACAGTAAACGGGGGAGCAGGCTTTGAACCAGCATGTGGCCCTCAAGGCAGAGGGTGGTCCGGCCAAGCATGAGGCCACATGCCAGGCCTGGGCTCGGCATCAGTCCTTGGCCTGGCACTCGGGTCCTTGGCTCCCCAAGCGGCCCCCGAGCTTTCTCTTCTCAACTCCCATAACTGACCCGTCCTGTCCGGTCCCAGATGGCCTCAGAAGCTGGCGGCCTTCCAGAGGCGGAACCGCCCACGTGCTCTCAGGGATGCACCTTCCGCAGCGTCACTGCACAGCACACTGCGAGCTCCAGGGAGGCGGAAGCGCCTGGGCCTGGGACAGGGAGCCTGGCGAGGTGCACGGGGAGCCTGGCTGGGCCAAGGGGAGCCCGGTAGAGCCAACCCACCAGGCCCCTGCTGTGAGCTCAGCCTGGCTGAAGTAGATGCTCGGTCCACGTCAGGGGCTGCGTGCCTTCTCTCTCCTGGGGCTTTTACTTTTATTATCCAGCCTCGCAGGACCGTGTGGCTCGGGGTGGAAGGTGAGCGGCCCCGCCCACCCACGGGCACGCCCACCTCCCCCTGCGGGACCCCTGGACCCCAGCTGCTGGCCGCAGCTCCTACTGTGGGGGGACTGGGGTGGCCAGGAGCAGGGAGGGCCTTTAATTCCTTTCCCCACTCAAAACCCCGAGTTGACCCTCAGGAGGGCCCTGAAGGGCCTCAGGATGCCGGGCTCCCCCAGCGGGGAGAGGCCCTTGCCTCGCGGAGGCTGCCCAGAGCACAGGTGCCTGCCGTCCACTAGCGTCTATGACCCCAGCAGCCCCCTGGACCCTGCCCACCTCCAGCCTCAGCAGCCCCCAGGTCCCACTGTGGCCACGCCTGCCCCGCTGGTCACCAGCCCCTCATAGGCTGCCCCGCCCCTCCCGGCCCCCCTCTCCCGCATCCTTGGGCAGTAGCTGAGGACACCCCTCTAGGAGGAAAGTCCTCGCCCGCCCCGCCCCGCCCCGCCCCCACCCCGGGGACCTTCAGCCTGGCTCTCCAGCTCTGGACCCCGGAAATCTGTCAGAACGGAGCCATCTCGGGAGCATGGTTCCTGGGTCCAGAGTGGGGAGGGACTGGGGTCCAGGGCCCATCTGTGCCAGCAGCGGCCCTGCTGGGACCTCAGCTTAGCCCGCCATCCGAGGGGGCAGGGTGCTGGGTGAGCAGGACCCTCAGGCGCCCTCCCCCCTCAGCCCTGCCTTCTCCACATCCCCCCTGGACCCACCTTGAGGGGCAGGTTCTCGCTTCTGCGCCTCTGTACAGGCTCCCTGCGGCGGGACCCTTTCTCCAACGTGCTCCCTTGGGGAACTCCTACTCATCCCTCAAAACCCAGCTTCCATCCACGATTCCTGAGGCCCCTCTGCACCTCACCTCTCTCTCCCCATACACGTGCCCTGCTTTGTTAGCATTTTATTTTGCTGGAAGCGCTTTATCTTTACCATAATGGTTTTGCCTACAGACCCCATGCTTACCAGGTGTCTGAATTTGGGTGTTATCTATCCACCTCTCTGAGACCGTTTCATTTTTTATCAAAACAGGGATTGAACTATGACCCTTTAAGTCAAACCTGGTGGCACACACCTGTAATCCCAGCAGCTCAGGAGGCTGAGGCAAGAGGATCACAAATTCAAGGCCAGCCTTAGTAATTTAGTGAGATCCTATCTCTAAATAAAAAGGAAGGAAGGAAGGAAGGAAGGAAGGGAGGGAGGGAGGGAGGGAGGGAGGGAGGGAGGGAGGGGATGTGGCTCTGTGGTTGAGCACCCCTGGGTTCAATCCTTGGTACTGAAATATAAATAATTTTTAAATAAAAGAGCTGGGTCCGGGTCAACAGTAAGTGCTTGCCCAGCATTCCTGAGGCCCTGGGTTCAATCCCCCAAACTGCAAACAAAGCGAAACAAAACACTATTACCCTATGCCTGGCTTCGAGGTTGATGTGAGCACACGCACACCAGAGGCCCTGCTCAGCCCATGGCGCAGCTGCTGCTCAGCTACCCCAGTGCCTTTGTGGCTGCCTGGGGCGCTCTGGGAGTCTGGGCTAGTGTCTCCTCCAGCTCAGGATCCTTAGGTCCCAGGATGGGACCACTCCCAGGAAGATGGCTCTGTAAGTAGCTCCGTCCCTGCAAACTGTCCCCACTGTGACGCTGTCACTGGCCGTGTGTAGGGAAAGGGCCTCTTGTCCCTCTGGGGCCTCCATTTGGAGTAAGAGGAGCCAATAGGGTCCCCAAGGTGAGGGAAGCAGGGGTGGGGACAGAGGCTCAGCAGGAGACGGGGGCTTCCTTGTCCAGAGCAGTCTGCAGACCCTGGAGCCTGTGGAAGAGGCCCTGTGCCCCCCCCTGGCCCCCAGGGGCCTGCCCAGGGCGGGAGGAGGAGGCAGAGGCCTGGCCCCAGCCGCAGAGCTGGAGAAGAATCTCTTGATCTCTGGGCTGCATGGAGAGGCGGAGGCAGCAGGGCCCTGGAGATGGTCTCCATGACAACCGCTGCCACTCACTCCCCATCTCGGATGTAAATTAGTTACAATTTTATTAGTGTGCAGAATTTCAAGAGGCCGAATCCTGCTTCGGAAAGGCGGGGGGGGGGGGGTGGAGGTGGAGGTGCAGAGGACAGTTTCCAGAGCCTTCCATCCCGCCAGGACCCCGACCCCAACCTGCACCCCTGGAGGGCCACTGGCCCTGGTTCGCCTGCCCTGGCCACCAGGAAGCACACAGACCCGGCCTCTCCTCCGGCCTCCCCCTGCTGCAGCCTGGGAGCACCCCACCCAGCCGGGCTGACAGGGAGGCGCAGAAGGCCACGGGTCGTAAGCACCCCGAGGGGGCCCTGCGTGCCAAAGACCCTCTCCTCCCGCCCAGTCGCCTCCCAGGATGGGTCAAAGTTCACTGGGCACAGCCTGGTGCTTGACAGAAGGGTGAGGCTGTCACCACGGGTCCTGGGTCCTGGCTTCAGGACACAGGCGGGGCCCTGGGTGCTCAGAGTCATGGTGTGGGGCTGCTGCCCTGTGGCCCGGGGACACGCACCTGTCCCCTCCAGCAGCAGGCAGATGTGGCCGGGGGACGGAGCTGGGGCCTCTGGTGTGGACCGTGGGTCGTGTGTGCAGGCTCAGCACGCACAGGGCTTTCCCAGGGAGGTTCAGGGAACAGATAAGTCTTCTTCCTGAGGCTGCCGTGAAGACGAGTTGTGTCCCCGAGGCACACCCACCGCATGTGCCCCTCAGGGGCTGGGTCCTCCCCTGCACAGAGCACTCGAGACCCTGCAGAGCCCCTGACCTGGGGCCTGCACTTGGGTGTGCACCGAGTGGGTGACGCTGCGGGGTCAGGGCCAAGTGTAAGAGGAGGGAGGGGCCAGGGCCGGTGTCACCTGGACTGGATCCCCAGGCCAACCTGGAGAGAGGCCGAGGCGCAAGGGCATCGCAGAGTCTGAGATGTCTGGGGCCTGCAACCCTGGGAGGATGGACAGCCAGAGGGACGAGGCCCGGGGTCAGGTGGAGGGAGGGTGATGGAGGAGACGGCGGCTGGCTGGAGGGCAGACAGAGGCTCGGATGGAGGGTGGGCAGGCCACGTGCTGTGGTGACAGGCGCTAGGACTGGGATCCCTGAAGAGCCACGTCACCATGAGTAAGCGTCCTAACCCTCCAGCCCTGGCCTTGGCCTCGGCCTCCTTGTTCTTTTTTTTTGGGTGCTGGGGACTGAACCCAGGGTGGTGTGCCTGCGAGGCGAGCGCTCTAGCCCTGGCCGTCTTGAGGGAGGACGGTGGTGGGAGGGGTGAGCTGGGGCCCCGAATGATGGTCGAGTACTGAGGACGAGGCCTGCACACAGTCAGGGCTTAGTAAATGTCACATTTTTCCATCCCACGTCCTGAACCTGGCCTGGGGTCACGTGGTGAGACACGGAGGCTGCCCGGGGGCTCTGGGCCCACTGTGCCAGGTGGGCAGTCCCAGCTCAGGGCCCGGTGGTCAGGAAAGGCCGGGGGCTGAGAGCTGGCTGGGCAGGGGCAGCGGGAGGGCAGCCCTGAGCCGGGAGCTGCCTGGCGTCCACCTGCTTGGGCTCGGGCCAGGGTCAGGGGTTGGCAACTGTGGACTGTTCAGGTGAATGGGAGGGACATGGGACAGCCAGGGAGGGTGACGTCAGCCAAGCTGAGCACAGGGACAGGCCAGGGGACAACACTGCAGGAGTCCAGGGAGGAAAGGAGGAATGGGTGACTTGGGTTGGCTCCCAGGCTGCTGTGGGAGGCCCCTGAGAGGCCATTTCAGGGGGCCGCGGGGAGCAAAGCGCTCTGCAGAGGGCACACGAGGACAAGGGGCCGGAAGCTCAGAAGGGGCTGCTCCCACGGAGCCTCCCTCTCAGCCAGAGTGGGGTCTGCTCCCCTGCGCAGGCCTCCCCCCCATGAGCTGGAAGATTCCAGAAGGTGCTGCCGAAGGGGATTGGGCTGGTCTCAGCAGCCCCAGTCTCACGCCTCCCAGGCAGCCTGGGCTCCGGACGCCGGTGGAGCTTCCCGGGCAGCAGGCCTTGGGGTGACCACAGCCTCGAGCAGAGAGAGGCGGGGTCTGCAGGAGGAAGGCCGCCCGCGCCATAGGGCCGGACACCGTGGAGCCATGGGGCTCGAGCCCTGCGGGCAGCGCCTACCTGTGATGTGACCGTGCCCCGGAACCTGGGCAGACGGGCCCTGTGACCGCCCCGTGACCAGTCAGGCCCATCCTGAGGGGGCGGCAGGCTCCCGGGCTTCACCGGAGCTCAGCTGTGGCCCCGGGTAGCGGCAGGTCACTCCCCGGGTGGAGTGGACAGGAGGCCACACAGGGAGACCCAGGCTCCTCCATCCCCCAAACGCCATGTTTTGTGGCCCGAGGGCTGAAACTGTAACAGGCAGGAGCAGGGCTGTGCCCGCCCACCCGATCCGACGTGTGTCTCGCTAATTATGCCACACACCGGAAAACTTAATTAAATCGGTGCTTGGTGTGTAATTTCAACTAGTTTGGAAGTCGGGGGAAATCAAACAAACAGCCACATGGCCCTGCCAGCCCGTGTCACCTCGGCGGGATCCTGCTGGGCCCTGGGCCGCGACGCCCCTTCCCTTCCCGCACACAGGACCCTGCCCTGCTCCTCGTGCAGAGCGCGCGCTCACCCCAACACGCACACAGCAAGGAGGCACCTGGGGGCCCTGGGGACCCAGAGAGCGAGTCCAGGCTGCTGAGTGACCAGGAGCCTGGGGACAGGCCGGCACCCAGCTGTGATGCCATCCTGCTGGGCTCTGTCCTCCCTCTGCTGTCTTGGAGCCCAGCAAGAGCGTCCCCAGGAC